>NW_013952445.1:1979790-1988523 GCF_001266775.1 Austrofundulus limnaeus
GAATAATTTCACTCCTCTGCTTGGATTTTATTCTGCTCAGGACTTTTCAGCTTCACTCTGTGGAAATAAGAATGCATTGATTATTTTCCATCTAGCAAATATCCCACCAGCTGAGGAATAACATGCCTTCCCTCTAATTGGTTTGTTTATCTTGAGCAACAGACTCCGGGTTTGTTTGGACTCTGGCTGGCATCCACACACACTGCACTGCTCCTCAGCGTGATTACTCACCTTGGGAGGAGGGCTGCTGTGGCAAGGTTGATGTTCCCCCACACAGACATCAGGCTGTCATTCTTGCCGCTTACGTGACATCATTTGCCAAGACAGATTTGTTACAGTAGAAATAAATTCAGGCCTTTAAAAAAAAGGGGGGGATTGATTTAAGGATGGGCTGCAAATTGGGGGAAAAAATAGGAAAAAAAAAAAAAGAAAAGGCGACAGGAGGGATGGGGGCTCGGAGACACATTTCACCACTCAGAGGGCTCGGGCCAGATCCAAATAAGCTGCCAACAGAAAAGACAGATTCTGGCTTCATGTATAATTGATAAACTGTATGTTCTAGGTGTCAGCTTTAAAGAGCGCAGCTAGGACTATATCAGGAAGCTATTTTTCCTCTCTGAGGCGAGCATCATTTTTATTTTGTCCTCCCCCGTTCTCTGGCTTATCTTCTCAGTTCAGAAAGCCCCGTTGAAAAAGATTGTTTGCTTTGAAGGCGACATTTAGGAAGTGCAGCGTATATATATATATATATATATATATATTAAGCACATCCTGTTCTCCGGTGCCTATTAGGAGAGGCAGTATAGGGCAGATAGCCATCTGCAAAGTTGACTGAACATCCCGAGTTATCAGGATTAGCTATCTCACTCTTGACACCTAGCACATTAATATTAGCCATGGGAGAGTCTATCCTGCTGAAAGCAGCATAAAAGGATTAATGTAGCTCTTATCCTTTTGGAAATAATGCCCTTTATTGAGCGGATCTGCTACTGTAGAGGCTAATGATGACATTGAATAGAGCCAGAATAAGTAATGGTGTATCGTCCTGTGTCATGCAGCCAGAACAGTCGCTATTTGCATTCCGACAGCTCAAACTGTATTGATTGTGCTGAAGGCTTTCAGTTGTTTTTCCTCTGCACTGCTACGAGGGTGTTACTCAATCATCAGCATCCTGGAGGTAATGACAGTCCTCTCCCAGTGGGTCCAATGACATGGTTTGTTCATCTTTATGCTGTATGCTATGATTTCTCCTCTGAGCACTGTGACCTGCAGAGACGACTGTACATTAGGCATCTCTGCTCTGTGGCCGAAACGATCTCGATGCCATATCAACGATTCGATTCATGGAAGATGCACAGTTAGGGAAAAAAACCAATGCAAAACAATTCAGCTGCTAATTATAACGCAATTTAGTCTTTAGTTCTGACACATTCAGTGTCAGTTTGATTCAACACAGATTCAGTGTAAAGCAACACAGCAAAGTTATGGGCCTGTGTCAGTTAACGAGACTAATTATTTACTGCCTAATAAAAAAGGACCGCTCACAGACAGGTCTTGTTTAAAAACCGCAAAACACTTTGATCAGACCTGACTCGCAATCAATAAATAATACACCAAAAAATGAGGCTTAGTGCAAAATTAATAAACCTGTTTGCAGCAGATGTATTTAATCCTCTTTTCATAACTCAGCTGTAAGCAGCAAGATCATTTTTATGCATTATACAGAATAAAACATAAGTTAACCTTTTTTTTCTCCCTTGAAATATTTGTTGATTTATGATGCTTGAAACGAGTGCTTGTTGCTGTTTGCACTGGTGCCGCTACGGTGTTGCTTGCTAACTTTTAAATCTTAAACAAAGACTGAAGACTTCATAAACTGATGCATTCATATTTAGTCACAAAACTGCATATGGCTGCTCTACCAGACCATTCACAKTGTTCACATGCGTGATTCATAACACATTAGTTCATCTTCACATCTCTACTGTACTTGCAACACAATGTTCCAGCATGTCACTTTCTCGTTTTTTGGTGCAGAATCTGTGGTGTTAAGGAGGCTGTGCCCACTCGGTTTAATACAAATCATTTCATTTCCTGCCATTCGGCTGTGTTAGTCGAAGTGGACCAGAGGAGGGACGAATTCCAGCTTTGTAGCCCATCATTTCCTGTACACACAATATAATGGCTGTGAAAAGTGCTTTCCAATTGTATTTCTTTACACGAGGCTTCAAGTGCAAAAATAAATAAATGCCATGATTTGTATTATTATTTTTTAATACCCACTGATTCAAAATGATGCTTGACGTAAACAGGAAACATGTCCGCGTGAAGTAACCGGATCAAGCCGCCGAGTGAGATTTAAAAACGATTCGGTGAAGGAGAGTCTCCTTTAACTCCTAACAGGATTTGATTACGAAGAGGTTAAACACCTGTAATAATAAATCTGTCAAATTTTCAGAACAATGTGCCGTTTTGTTTAGACGTTATAACGCTGAGAGGAGGACAAGTGGCCGTCTGGTCCACCTGAGAACATTCACTATGTTCTTTCTGGTGTTTTTATAGTCGGTCAAGGGGATTATGTTTTTGCCCGTTTTTCTGTGTGCATGCAGAAAATATTGATTACATACACACCTACAATTGATTAATTTTGAAAGTCATCCCTATTCAAGATGGACAGCTAGACCTGTCACAATAAGCAATAAATCAGTTTATTGCACTATAAATTAAAAGGAGGTCAATAGTTTCCATTTGACTGTTTTTTTTTCCATGTCTCCCTCTTTTCTACTCCTTAGCTTAGGGAGGAGGGAGCTCTGGCAACAGGTATCTGCCAGGCGCATGGTCTTGTAATCTCGGTAGCATGTGAGCCCCGTGAACAGGCGTTTAGCTAGAGGAGCGTTTTTGGTATTTCTGTTGGTGACGCTACAGGACACCATGCCAAACCTTGGGTTAATTGAGAGTTTATTTTATTTTATTTTATTTTATTTTATTTTATCCACTACAGAAATTTCATAAACTTCTGTAGACTTCGTAAATGGCGTTTGAGTGACCACAGTTATTTTATGAACCAGAGGAAGACACGTACAGAATAAATTGTGCCGGCTTGGATAGAGGTGTGTTGCAATGTTTTAGCTTCAGTAGCTGCTGTTGTGTGTTGTTTTCACTAACCCCGCCCCCTGGTCCGTTCGTAACTTTTCGCATGCGACCTGAGGGTGATCACAGTTATTTTCTGAAGCCTGAGGTAGACACGTAAAGAATACATTTTGCCATCTTGGATAGAGGAGGTGGGAAGCGATGTTACATCTTCAACAGCTGTTGTGTGTTTACACAATCCAGGGTGGGGATGTGGGATCATTCTATTAGTTTAAAATGATTTCCAAGCTATATTGTTAATCACAATAATTTCTGAGACTAATTATTGTCCAGCAAAATTCATTATTGTGACAGGCAGCACTGCTAATCAACCTTAGCAAACACCAAAATGGTTATAAGTCAGCCACTTCTACAGATATTGAGCTAAAATTGGGTGTGGGAGTAACTGAGAGTCATCCCCAACACGTAGTCTGAGCGCTAACACTTCTCTCGAGTATCACAATATTGCACTTAAAGCCATTGATAGGATTTGACCAAAAAGCCCCTTCTCAGCATTTAACTCTGGTGTGAAAGGCAGTGGATGATATGCATTTCTTCATGCATTGTTAAGCTTTTAGTTTAACTATAATTTTAGCTTCATCAGTCCACACTGATTTTATCTCCTCTCCCCAAGACTTGTAATAATTTGTTTTAAATGTGCTCTCTCTTTTTGGTGGGTTTAATGGGAATATTGCACGCTCGTTTCTGCAAAGCCTCCCTGTTTTCTCTTAATGAGCTGATAAAGCCCCAATTATCGAGGCAAATCCTGGTTTCTGATTTGCATTACCGACTCCCGTCTCATCACGCGCAGCGGAAATGTACATGATTGAGGTGCGGAGATGTTGGCCTGCCCTTCCAGAAGCTTGTGTGTGTGTGTGTGTGTGTGTGTGTTGATGTGCACATGTAGAGACACAGGAGATGGACAGATTAGATTAGATACAGTACAGGCTGCAGAGCCCGGGCCGTTTGTGCGGAGAATGTGATTTACTTGTGAGGTTTGAGCCCACTCTGGGCTCCTGTGATGAGTGAGGGGACAGACTGGCAGTGACAGTGGGGTGGTAATGTCTCTGAATGAGGAGGAATGGCTCACCCCCCCCCCCCCCCACCCACACACACACACGCACACATGCACATCCTACTCCCTGAGCACACAGGCCCTGTCCAACACTGCAAAATGAATTCTTCTCCACATCTGTGGTGTTGTTTTCCCCTCCACATAAACTATGGCTTTTTATAGCTTGAAACGTCTGAGAAGAAACAATGAAAAAGCTATTCTAAAAGAAATCCAGCCTTTTTTTTTAATAAGATTTAGCAGCTGTAGCTATGCACCTGCCTGGCAGATGTTCCAAAGTAAAAATGTTAGATTACAGGTTGTTGGAGTTTTTGATTTTGTAGGTCCACCTCTGCACACGTGATCAAAGGCGTAGACCTATCAGCACCTCTGGATTGCATATTTGTTTTCCTGCAGCCACATCTCTCTCKGCCTCCTTTTTCGCCTGTGAAACTGAAACATCATGTCTAGAACTTTGGCACGGGGAGCTCTGCAACTCATGAAAAATGCATTGGCTTCAGTTCTTTTTCTAACTCTTCGCCTCTGATACTCTTGTCATATCATATCCATGTCATGTCAGCCTGTGTATTAATTATGTAGCATGCACAGTTCAGCAGACAATATTGATGCATCCGAACTAGACATCCCATATATATATATTTAAAGTGCCCACTTGGTATATATTGAAGACAATCAACGATGAGAGGATGCTTTATTTTTATTTGTGGGTAAATAATTTGTAGACCGTGACCACAGGAAAGTTTATTTTCTTTCCTATCTTCACTTATTTATTTATTTCTACTGTCTCACACGATTCAGCCGTCGTGTCCACTTTTTTTTCCGGTTCAACTGAASGTGTCTGACCCGGTCACCACCACTTGGGCCTTAGCATTTCTTGCAGTTTGCCAGCTCTCAGTCTTTCAACATATTGCAGACAAATGGCACCCAGCAGCACCTTTTTGGAGGCGTCCCAAATTGCAAAGGTAATTTATTTCTTTGTGAGCAGAATTATACATGAGTAAGAGGTGATATTGTAATATGAAATAGCTCAGCGGTTGCGCACATGCCAGGCCCTGCTGGGGTTTTGTGTTTGGGTTTTTTTTATGAGTCCTCCCTGTGCTATAATCTTATGGAAGCACTTGAATAAATTCCTCACACCAAAAATTGAATCTCATGAGGGATCACAGCTCTGGATGGTTCCTCTTGATATACAGCATATTGCCCCTCAGGTTCTTCTCTTCTTCCAAATGAAGCAAATTGTCTCTCAGGATTAAAACCACAACAAACACTTCAGAGATATTAATCTTCTGTGAACACTTCAATCTGGAGGTGGCTTTTAAAAGCAAAAATAAAGATTTGAACTCTAAGGTGTAGCTTGTGTATAACATGCGGTAAAGACACTATAGTTTTCTAGATTTCCATTCTTCTGTACATATATATTTTGCAGTCTAACTGCTTCTGTGTACTTTGTACTGTTTTAGCAAATTATATATCAAAACTTTAAACATTAAACATGTTTCTATGACTTTTGTCTTTTGTTTCTTTTATACTTTCACAAATAATTCCAACTTAGAAAAGTAGAYGGAACTGAAGAGCACCTAATATAATACTAGGACTTTTCTACTTTTATTGTAGCTGTTGCTTTGCTGCTATTGGGTAGCCTTTAGCTTCTATTAGCTTCTCAGTAAACCTTGGTTACTTTTAGTTAGCAGTTTGCTAATAAGTTAACTTATTGTTTTGCTGCCTTTAGCTATCTTCTTGTAGCTTGTARCTAGTCTCTTGTTACTTTTAGCTAGCATTTTGCTATTTTTAGCTAGCCATCTCCTCTACTTTTAGCTTCTAGTCAGCTATTCTTTCTTTTAGCTTTTAGATAACCTTTCAGATTTTAGATAACCTTTAAGATTTTAGATAACCTTTTGCTACTTTTAGATTTTAGATAGCTTTTGTTATGTTTGGTTATTGTTATACTTTTTTAACTTTTAGATTGTGTTTAGCTTTTAGCTAGTATTCTGCTTCCTTTAGGTGGTGTTTTGCTACATTTGGCTTTTAGCTACCATTTTACTACTTTCGAGTTTCAGTTAGTGTTCAACTATTTTTAGCTTTTAGGCATAATGTTTGACTACTTTTAGCCATTAGTTGCTGTTCTAAGTTTTTAGCTTTAACTACTCAATTTCAGCAGTCATTTTCACACAGAAGTTTCACAAAAAATGCTATTTCTATGGTTTAAGTTGCTAACATTTGTCGATGCCAARAACTTAGGCAGAGTTGTGTCATGTTGGAATGAGTGTTTTACAGAACGGTGATTGCTGCGGTTTGGCAGGAATAATTGGAAGTTCAAAGCTTCGATCTGTGAGTGTAGCCTGGGGAAAGGTTTCTGAAGAAGCTGACACTTCAGACGTATTATGAAGCCATCATGTCTAATTTGCACAGGCCTCTTTAGTAATTTACCCCCAATTCAGAGGAACAGTCTCCTGCTCGGCAGCACAATGCACACTTGCCTTACATTGTTCATTGGATGAGACGCTGAGTGAATGACTTGGAGCTCAAATAATGTGTAGCACTGTTCCTGTCGCGTTTGTTGCTGCGTAATAGTTCCTGATTTGCAGTTATCTGCTGCACTCCTTTCAGTTTGCTGCAGAGCAGACATTGTGTAACCCGTTTTTATTTTTATTTTTTTTGTATTTTGGGGAGGTTTTGTGCATCCAGTCCAAGCCACTTGTTTACAAGTCGCTGTTGAAGCAACTGCTTGACAGATAAAGGCCCCGAAACGTCACGTACAGTCTTTAAGAGGGGGAGGAAATCTCTTCAGAGGAAGGACGGGGGTTTTCCACATGCCGCCCAGACTTTCTCACACATATTGAGTTTGTCTGTGCGCATCTTTGAAGACGCAAATGTGTCAACCACATGTAGCAAACCACCCAGCAAGGAGCTGAGGCGCTCAACTGTCTTTCTCACGACTCCTTAAAGGGCTGCCAGTGATCTTCAGCAACTCTGCGTGTCTGTGAAGCCCACGGTTCCTTTTTAAACGGACAGATTMGTTTTTGCGGGATATTGAATAATTTGTGCACAACTATCACTGTGAAAAAGGAAAAAAAATAAATAAATAAAACGGCATGTTTAACCACATCAGGAGACCTAAGAAAGTTCAACTATAAAATTTTACGAGGAGTCATGTAGAAACTGTTGTAGTATGTGAAAGTGTCAATAAAACAATATCAAAGCCATTAATTGGTTCCTGGAGACTGGAAATAATTTCCTTACTTGTGTTTTGCCTGTGTTTGTGCACACGTGTGTCTGTTGGTTTATCTGTAATATCTCATGAAGCAACAGACAGATTTTAATAAAACTCTGTTAAATAATTTCATTTATGATTGATAAACTTCTGGAGCCAACCCAGTTCAATGAGGCTGCCACAGCTAMATGACCTTAGCAAACACAAAAATAGCTACAACTGCCAATTTTGCAGATATTGAGCTACATTTTGGTGAAGCAGCAGCTGAGTTGTTACCAACCCATACTGTGATGGCTTACGCATTTTGCAAGAGATTATGCATTGTATTATTATAACCAAAACTGCTTTAACGTTGCCCCTTTTCATCCTAAAATGATCTTAGTTTAAAACTCTGGCATGAAAGAWATTTCACTTGAATTAGTGATTTTTTTTAGTTAATTGAAAGATATTATTTATGCTTCCCACTTGTCACCTTGCTTTGACATTAGATGTAAGGGTGGGGGAAAAAKAGCCCATCCTAGCCTGTCGTATCCTGACAGAGAAGACGTTTATAAATTATTAATGTTTTCCCTTGCTCTGTCACCTATCACTGCGTTATCCCGCTGCCTACGAGGAGTTCATGTTTCTTCCTCTCGTTTGAGAGCGAGAGAGAGTGAAAGGTCGGGGCGATATATCCTGTCCTGTCGGTGTGCCGTTGACTTACATGCCACCAGTTCAACATTTTTCAAGGCCCATCCAACTTGTCGAGCAAACGGATAATGAATCAGTCACTGGGAAGTATTTATGGTTCATGTTTACCCTCACCTTGCATGAGCCTAATTAGAGCCTTCTCTCCTGTGGTGTCTGAGGCCTCGTCCACACAGAAACACTGTCTTTCCAAAACATTTCGCCAGGATTGTATGGGTTGCTGTCATGTAGAGKACACGTCAAACTGTAAACACAGTAATAAAAAGAGAAGGATAAAGACTGGTAGCACATTTAACTTGCACTGACAGAGTTGTGTCTTATAGATCAGTTGGATTTCAATTTTTTAAGTCACAATTCAATTCATTTTTGATTTGACTCGCTGTTGCTTTAAATGCTTTGATTTCAAATTAATAATGATAGTTAGATATTTATTTTCTTGCCCATATAAACAGAAATGCTATACATTAACTTAAAAAAATCTGAAAACTAGAGAATTTCTATTTCTTGTGAAAATGCTGTGTGAATGCTTAATGCTGAAAGATTTGTGCTGAATCGACCATAAGTTATCCTAACTTTGGTAAATATAATCTACCTTGCCGGTTGGGCTGGTTTCTCCGGCTTGCTGCTGTTGCGG
>NW_013952445.1:1989826-2005677 GCF_001266775.1 Austrofundulus limnaeus
CTGCAGAACAGGAACCTGCTGTAAAACAGCAATTATGCTGAGTCAGGCTTGATTTTTAATAATCTTTTCCTGTTAAATAAATAAATCAAATCAAATAGTTTAAAAAGCTGAACCTTTAGGCTAAAAGGTGTGGCTGAAATTGCTTAAATTAGCACAAAAAAAACCCCCAGAAAGAGCAAATATTTGCTGAACTAATCCATAAGATGCTGAAATTATCACAGAAAACAGCTGAAATTAGCAGAGAGCAGCATAAAAAGCTTAAAATAGCTGAAAGAAGCACAAAAAACTTTGAATTAGCAGAATAGAGAAAAGGTCAGAATGATAGGCAGAAAAAAGCTACAATCAGCAAAATAGAAGCTGAAAGAAGCTTAAATTAGCACATAGGGTTAAAAACAGAACCAGAACGAAAGATAAAAAGGATTTATGAATGTTTTGATGGTTTTTAAGGATTTTTAAGACAGCTCCATTATTTATTTATTTATTTATTTATTTTAGGAAATGCTAGGTCTCTCCATCTCCATGTTCTGCTGCTTATCCATAGTTGGGTCGCAGAGGCAACAGGTCCAGGAGAGAAACCCAGACTTCCCTCCTGCACTGTAAAAAATGAAATGTTGGATTTACTYAACCATGTTATGTTACCTGGTTCCACTTAACTGAGTTGAGTAAATTCAAAGCAATATACCAGTTTTTTAACCAAAGAACATGAGTATGTTGCTTTGAATTTACTCAACTCAGTTAAGTGGAACCAGGTCACATAACATGGTTAAGTAAATCCAACATTTCACTTTTAGAGTGTGGAGGACCCAGCGGCATTCCTAGGCTTGAGAGGATACATAGTCCTTTTAGCAAGTCCTGGGTTTTCCCCGAGGCCTCCTACCAGTGTGATGTGCCCAGAACACCTCTAAAAGGAGGCRTCCAGGAGACATCCTAATCAGATGAACCACCTCAACTGGCTCCTTTTGATGCAGAGGAGCAGCGGCTCTASTCCGAGCTCCTCTTGGATGATTGAACTCTTCACCCTATTCCTAAGGCTGAGCCCTTCTACCCTAAAGCTCATTTCAGCTGCTTGAATCCAGGATCTCGTTCTTTGTCATGACCCATGCCTCATGACCACAGGTGAGAGTCAGAACAAACCAGTACATCAAGAGCATTGCCCTTCGGCTCAGCTTTTTCTTCATCTCGACCGACCGAAGCAACGCCCTCATCATTGAGGATGAGGCCCCAATCTGCCGATCCATCTCATGTAGCGAGTTACGTGCCCAAAAACGTACGTACGAGATGGACAGAGGATTTCCTGAATCAGTATTAAATTGGGAAATAAAACATTTAAATGCATCGATGAATCAATAGTTTTACCCAACCTTGATATGTTAGTCTAAATATGTGGACATAATGGACACATTCAGACACAGTATCCACTAAGGGATGGCTAAAAGTATTTGAACATCAGACTTAATATTTTATATAGAACTCTCAATCTTTTAAAATGATTCCTCTTTCTCAAGAGGTGGGATAATGATATCACAATTTTTAAAAAAGTTGTCCACACAAGAACTCAACACTGATATTTCAAAAGTTTTTTACTCTACAGTAGTACAGTTTCCCAAAATACTGTTTTGGGGCTCTGTTCCAGTGTGGTTGCAAGTCTGAAACAATTAAAAACTTTTGCAGAGTCTCTAAAATGCCTGGGACTTGAGTCAGGGAAGCCCCATTTCCATTGTCATATCAATATTCCTTTGTTGATCTCCATCTGAGGCGAGTCCGGCTGCTCTTTTCCACACATGCTAATTTGCATTCGCCACCATGTGTGGGTGACGGCACGTTGGCTGCCTCTCCTCCGTGTTCCCAGACCTACTGTCTCTTTTTCTCTGTTTCTTCTTCTACTTTTTTTTCTTGAACATTTTACTTTTTTTTAAAGAAGGAAAGGTTTCTTGATTCCTAGCATGCCAGAGAAGGGTCCCTCTGAGGATTACATTGGCTAAGCCCTTATCACTCCAGGAAATTCAGTGCCTGCTTAAAAAAATGGTAGGAGTAGAGAATCAAGGGGAAGTGTTATTCTTTTTAAGTTTCTCCCTATTCCCATGGAAAGTTATTACGAGTCTGAAGAAAAGTCCTTTTTTTTGGCACTCAAGTTTTCTCGTAACTGCATTTCATATTTTCCCTTCCTCCTCCTGCTCTTCTTTAAAATATTTCCTCTCCGAGCTGGCTGGTGGATTTTTAGAAGTGGAAAATGTGAAGGCAGGTGCTTGAACGAAGGAGAGGGAGAAGGGGGGTGTTCTGGGGAGGGCTTTGCTCACTGGGAAGCGATGTTAAACATCCAGGGGAAATGTTTGTTATTCTAATGGGATACCACCATGGTAACAGCTTCTAGAGACTCCCAAGGCTTTGTATGGAGTGTATGCGCGCATTCATCAATCTCGCCTAATTTCTTCGGGGATTAGCAAATTTAATCAGCCCTTTTTCTCCCAAGTCCTCACCTGTTTATCAACATGAATATGACGGTGAAATGTAGCAGAGAGCAACTCGGCTGGATGTGGGGAAGGCGATGCACGGACCATTAATATAAATCACAAACTGAAGTGCATTGCTGAATGGATTTGAAAGTCATTAGCTTTCTTTTCACACTGAATAACATCCTAGACAGAATAGCTTACATTTTGCATACTTGCTTTAAAAAAAAGTGCAAAAGAAAAAAGATCCTTGGAACCAAGACCAAAGCTCTTTGGCTCATATTACATCTTCAATTTAAACATGTTCCAGAGGTAATAAATTATGTTATTTKGAGGCTTAATACCTTTACAAGGATTTGAATGCGATGGAGTGAACTCATTTACTTGATGAAAAAAAAAAAACGAAGACCCTGAGTAATGACGAGCCTCCGCATTTAAAAGGCTTCTTTAACTTGTAAGCCCCTCTCAGTTCTTTACCTTTTTTTCCGTCCTGCTGCAGATTTCCTCAAGTGGCTTACATTGAATTGAAGTTGCCACATGGAAGCTGGGAGGACACGGTTTCTCCCTGTAGTCGTGACCAGCTAACAGAGCGCTGAACTTGTACATGTGATGGAGAGGTTTCTCACACAGCGTTTGCAGCTCTGTGGGAGTATAGCCTAACCTAAAGCTAAGCCTCCAGCTGGAACAGCCTTCCATCAAACTCACAACACCGCTCTCTTATCTGCTGGCATTTCTCTCTGATACAAATAACCAAGACATGATATAGTTGGCTACATGTCATCTCTGGCACACTACTACCTGTCCTCTGCCCCCCACCCCCCACCTTAGTGAAATATAATGCTTTTAACTCACCAAAATATTTCTTTTTTTTTTTTTCGTCTTTGGCTATTTTTCTCCATCTGTAGCAGAGACAGAGACCACTATGTTTGCTCATCTTGGCCACAGGCCAAAGGCTCTTTCTGATATAATCCCCACCATCGATCAGACTTTGTTTACTCTAACATGGTTTCTCTCCCCTCCAGCAATTAGAAGCCAACCTTTCACCTCCCGCTCCTCAGACTGGCTTTATACGTTTATTTTTCCCTTAAGTGGTAATTTTTCATGTTGCAGYTAAGCTCTAAGAAGTGTGGGTGTGCATCGGGTAATTGATATTCTTCAACCAGACTGGCGTGCGAGATACCGAATTTCTGCTTCTTTGTCTTTTGAAAAGAGTCCTCCGATCACCATAAACCATTCCTCTGTGCTAAAAATACATTATTGAGAGATGATTTGCGCATTTTTTGAATTCTTTTTCTGTATTTCACTCCACACCCAGGCCCTTTTATTCTAGCTGCACCACTTAGAAATGTCAAGCACTTAGAAATTTTAGAAACCGGTCGCGGTGGAGGCTGAGGTCGACTCTCTTCCTCTTGAGAGTCTCTTGTCATGATAAATCAAACAGGAGAACTAACTGCTGTTTCATGTATCCTGGCCAAAGAGGTTCCCGTTTTAAAGATATTGGGTGATATTATGATCACAAATATTATTGTTTTCTTGGTCCCCTGCCCAGCGCTCGTGCCAGGCAGATGAAGTAAATGTAAATTAGGTTGCATAAACAAAAAAATGTAATCTGTAATCCCTCATGGTATGGTTTTATTCAGGATATGTTTCATGCAATGCACTTAAAAAATTGCGCTCAATGGAAAATAACTTTTAGAGTTAGTACTCTTTTAATGAAAAAGAAACTTTGTTTTGTAGCACTCATACATATTAATGACTGAAATCACAGTTTATTTTCTCCTGTGGTGTAACCATTGATGTTTTGTTCATTATTAACCCTTTTTTTTTCATCAGCCGCAGAAAATAATGTTTTACCTGTGTCTAACAAAAAATCTAACGAACCGCTGGATGGATTTTAATGAAGATTTCAGAAAATAATTGGGTAAGTCTCCAACTCATTGGCATTTGAAGTCAAGCCAATTCAAGATTGCTGTCGCAGACAATCCACCTTCACAACAATAAAAATGGTTATAACTCGGATATTAAGGAACATTTTGGTGTAGTATTTGCTRGAAAACGTTGCCATTATTGTCCCAAAAGTTTCAGAACAAAATGGGAGTTTAGCTTTTTTGACACGAAGGTGCTTGCTTCCACCGGTGAAAGCAACCCGTCAAAATAAAAGCTGCAGCATGTGACCGTTTAGTGCAACGACTTACAGATTAATGCAGAGATGCCCACAGTGGGACCCACGGGCCAAATTTGGCCCGCCAGTCCATTTGATTTGGCCTACCAGCAGTTGACATGGTTACTAGGCTGTAACCTGCCATCTTATCTAGAAACACAGTATTTCCACTTCGTCATTTCAACCATTGGCCCAGTGACTATAAAAGGGGCTGTAAGTGCAGAAAGTTTTCACTCTTGGTGCTGACTTTCAATGATATATTAAGATTAAACACGGAACATGAAATACAAGTAAAAACAAGATACTGTATATTTAGAATAGATTTAACCACACATGTAGATTTGCACACTTTATAAGGCCACAAAAACTCATATTTTATCAATTCATGAAATGCCCCCTTTGCTGCTTGCATTTGGCCCACAGCCAGATTTTCATTTTTGCCCTCTTGGGGAAAATGTTTGGGCACCCCTGATTTATTGGTTTAGTCCCTAGATATTATGTTGTCTTAATTTAATTAGCTGTAAATTTAGGTAGAAATGATTTCAAATGACTCTTTTGCATCTTTTTGTGTAACATTCAGAGGAAGCTCGCTTTGTTTAAGAAAGTCTCATATGCTGAGGCGGAGGAGTTTGTAGTAAAAGCAGAATACAAGAGTACAACAGAAACAGACTCCGGGAATAAATCATAACATACATGAAGACTTAAACATCCACTKAACTTCCGCTCCACCGGAGAGATGATAAATTGTGTCAGGAGAAAACATCAGACCTGCGCTAAAGTTTCCATCCAAATGCAGCTCTGATGTGAAATAAAGAAAAAAAAATGGATCTGCTTTTCCGTTCACCGCTGCTCCCTGCATTATACAAACATATTGCACATTTCAAGCTGAGCTGCTTTTTGCTCGTTTGAGGTCGGTTGTTCTGTTATTACCTCGATGTTCTCCTGTTGAACGTACGGGAGGTAAACGACGATCGAGTCAACAATGAAAAGAACAAAAWTTTTTTTGAAAAGAGCAGATCTGTGAGGGAATAAAGCCATGGAGCTGATTTGACATGTAGGGAGAGAGGTTCTGTGATGAACCACATCAGTTTCCCAAAGACTAATTGTCACTCAGACGCGATAAATCAGAAAAGTGTCTCTGGTTAAAAGCCCTCAGTGATGCACCACTCTTCTGTCTCTGTGTGGTCTGAGTTACCAAAATAAAAATAGGACTTCTTTTCCCAAGCTTTTAAAAATGTACCCGGCCTGTAAGTGATCAGATTTGTCCGGTTGCTGAGTGGGTTGTCTGAAAATCTGCAGATCAGGAACACAATTGATCAAACATTAGCRACCCACTTATAGCTGATGATTAAATTAGGGCGCCAGATGAGTCAAAGTTACAGCAGAATTGACAGTGAGCAGCTGCAGCCGGGCGAAAAGATGAAGAGAAATGTGGGGTCAYGTGCTAATACTTTGCAAATTCATACATAATAAATGAGACGTGATGTGTCGAGACTAGTTCATCCAGACTAACATGTTTGGAAGAAAAATGGYAAAAATGGCTGTTTGTTTTAAAGCAAAAGTAAAGAATTCTTTAGTTCTAGTTGAATAAAAGTGACTGAGTTTAAAAATAAAGAAATGCGAGGTGGAAGCTGAGCTCTGCATGATATACTGATTTTTGATTAGGAAGCTAAAATAGTGTTAAAGTTAAAACTAAAGTTACAAAAGCCAAAAGCTAGAATTAGCTGAACAGTAGATAGAGATAGATTTTTTTAAACTGTTTTAATTGTTTTGCTAAGGTCGTAGTATGATTATTGTGATTGTTGTTTTCTGTGATTGTGTTTCTATTTCTTCACCTTGATGTAAGGAAAAATTCTCTAAGAGGACAATAATAAAATAATGATGAAGAAGCCAAATTTAGCAAAACAGTWGCTTAAAGCCTAATCTAAAAGAAAAGCTAAAAGCTAAAAATAATAGCAAAAAGCTAAGTTTAACAAAACGGGCTAAAAGTGAAAACTAACAAGGACAGTATAGCTGAAAGCTAAAACTAAGAAAAACTATAGCTAAAATCAAATGAAGCAAATAGATTTCAAAGAGCACAAAGTTTCTCAAGAATTTTAAAGGGATCCCTGATTAGTTGTAACATAAGACTTTATTTGATAAACATACAGTATATTTTAACTGTAAAATAAAGACTAAAAATACTGTAGGCTGTTTAGTTTTGTAAATTTTTAAAAATATATTTTAACACGGGTGGAGCCATTTTATTTACACTCAAAGCATTCTGGGTAAATGATGACGTGGATAGGTCCTCGGTGTGAGCGAGCTATATCCACCCTGAAGGTTAATCTTGGACAATATCTGATGATCGACTCTTTTAAATGAAACCAGAGAGCGTTGACAGAGAGGAGAAGGTAGAAATGACTCAGCCTGTAACTGAAAATATGGATGGAGGACAACAGAGCTACTTCATGGAAGAAGAACCTCAGCTTAGCCTGTTAGCCTTTGTGCTAGTGCTGATGCTATATTGCCTTATATGTATTAGCTCAGCGCTTGCGCGACAAACAAGCTAAACTGAGGTCCTCCATCCATATTTTCAGTTACAGGCTAAGACATTTTTAAGTTCCCCTCTCTGTCATGTGGATGGAGGACCTCAGTGATGAGAGGAGAATGTGTAAGCTGAGCTAATACATATAAGGCAATATAGCGTCTGGGCTAACGCTGAAGCTAACAGGCTAAGCTGAGGTTCTTCTTCCATGAAGCAGCTCTGTTGTCCTCCAGTCATTTCCACCTTCTCCTCTCTGTCAAYGCTCTCTGGTTTCATTTAAAAGAGTCGATCGTCAGATATTGTCCAAGATTAACCTTCATGGTGGATATAGCTCGCTAGCAGCCTCGCATCGATGACCTAATTGACATCATAATTTACCCAGAATGCTTTGCGTGTAAATAAAATGGCCCCGTCCGTGTAATATATTTTTAAACTTTTAGTTTAAAAATGATAAAAACTGAACAGCCTACAGTATTTTTACAGTCTTTATTTTACAGTTAAAACATATGTTTATCAAATAAAGTCTAATGTTACAACTAATTGGGGATCCCTTTAAGGAATTCATTTCAGCAAGTATTTCTGTGAGAAAAAATGTAAAGAGAGTTAAATAATTTGAAAAGTATAAAACCTGCAAAAAAAAAAGTCATATCTTTAATGTCCTGAACAAGTTGAACTTTTTGACTGCTGGTTGGTCGAATAAGCTGAAAGTATGCTAAAGTAGTTAGTCCAAAGAAATGCATGAACAAAAAAATAAATAAATAAACCATATGACAAGGAACACAGTGTGAATGTTTACTCAGCTCATATCTGATTTTATTTACTGCCTGACATAAAAGACTCCAAATGAAAAGAAAAAAAAACCCCGATTCAAAACAAATGAAATGCTTCTTGTTGTTTTAAAACCGTTTTATAGATTCCGTCTTCATGAAACAAGTGTGTGATTTGGATGATTTYTCGTGTCCTGCAGAGAGGTTCTGTTGAACGCGGTACAGTCGCAGCCATCAAAGGCGAGCAGCCTGCCAGCGCCTCTGGACCGTTTGAATTTAACATCTAACAYATTTCTTCACCCTGTTACTTTTGGCAGACAACACTGACGCCCACCAGGAGCTTCTGAATTTAGGATTTTTGTTTTAGACTTGAGAAAGACTTATATTCTGTGAGCCATTATATACAGTTTAGTCTAAGATGAGTTTCTGAAGAGGGAGAGGGTCTTAAATTGATAATATTTCGGCTCTTATGGAGAAATATGTGTTGAGAAAAGCAACTTTCACAGAAGTTRAGAATAGGAACTGTTAATGACATTGGTATGTATTTATATTAATTTCTTCCATTTTTTTTGTTCTTTTATCACCCAGATTTTAAATTCCTCCTGCATTTTTTCCCCCCCGTCAGCTGTGATTAGCCATGCAGTTTAAATAAAGCACTCCTCTCTCTGCGGTGAACTGTAAAGGCAGCTTAAACTTTCAGCGATAACTGACACCTTGTCTCCATCAAAACATCCGCAAAAAAGCAGCCTTCAAAGAACTTCTTCATTTTYATTTTTCCCCTCCACCACCTTAAATTTGCAGAAACTAGTAAACTTTTAAAGTGCTGGWGTTTCTGATCTCGTCAAGCGTTCGCTCGATATTTCTCCCTCGTGGCCCGAATCAAAACAAAGATGATCAGAGTTGACTCGGAGCATCATCACAGCACCGGCAGGGTAAAGAAATGTGGCGTGAACTTTCTTAGCCTTGGCTCTATTTCTCGCTGGTTGTCATTTTTTATAGCCGTTTCATTTTTTTTTGCATAATTCCACGGTGCATTGGCTCGGCTTGATTTGATTTATAAAACCTCAACCTTCAAGGAAATTGGACTTAGGGTATGAAAGTTCACACTTCTCGCCTTGAGGCAATTGATTTCTTGTGAGCTTGATTTTAGTGTTGTAGCGAAACCAGCCCTGAGTGTTGGCACCGCGTTACGTGTCACACAGCTCCTAAATCGTCTTGTAAGCTCATTTTCTAAGTTTAGACATTTGTGTTTTAGGRGACGTTTGAGTTGTTTAGGAGGTAAAGATGCCTGTTTTTACAGTGCACTGACAAAATTCACAGTTTTTATCCAAATAGGAYGTAATTTGTTTTACAGATGGATGAATTAGCTGCAGCATTAATAATAACTCACAGCAGAAATTTGATAATGATTCCCTTTGATCAAATTATGCAAAATGCAATATAAGCACTTGTTGATATTTGTTTGTAGGAGGTTTTAATCCATCATAAATTGTTTAAAATGAAATAAACGAGGTTGTAATTAAAGAGGTAATCCACTGGTTTTACTTATAAAACCTGTTAAGAGTTTTATAACCTTCCCTTAGGCCTTTGAAGAGCTTTTCAGAGGCTGATAAAACTGGTGATAATTAAGGGTTGYTGTCTGAGATTGAGTCTACAAATTAACAAAGAGCCAGTATTACAAAGTGGATCTTTCAAAGGTTGAAAGAATTGGGCATTATTCAAACAAGTGGGTGTAGATTGTTGGGAAAATTATAGAAATGATAGGATTCAGGGCACTTTTGGCTGAAAGCCTGCTTCACTTAAGCACCCTTTCTTTTTTCTTATATTTAGTTTTTCTTAATTGATGTGCAGAACAGAACTGCCAAGAGCATCGTCTCATTGAATGCAAACTTATATATAAATCATTTACACTCATTGTTTGGATTGATARCTGTTAAATATACTTTTTTCTGTTTCTATCCTTTAAGGTCTGGATAAATTACTTTTTGGTTAGCTTGTTTTCAGTGACAGCTATTGTTTTAGAGTAAACCTTACCCGAGTTCCTGACCAGGAAATCCAAATTCCCTCTTATTTATGCAAAAAAAAAAAAACATTCTGAAAGTTCCTGTCATTTTCGCCCAGTCATCAAAACTCCAGATATTTAAATAAAAAAATTCAAATACTGCTGCAACTTTTCCTATTAGTGTCAAAAACTGAATGTTAAAAGTTATGTTAAAGTGCTTCAGGGTCTCAGGAGGTTAAAAACATAATATTCAGGGAGAGCTGGTATAATTTGGGTAGCAGGGCTAAGCTCTCCCTGGTGTTTAAAATAAAAATGTTAAAATACCTAATAAACACAGATTYAAAACACTGGGCCTCATGCAAGAACGTTCGTATTCTTATCCTAAATTTCTCTTACTTTTGTTCGTACGAAGKGTTCGTACGAACATGCCACGTCAGATTCARCAAACTCTTCTATCTTCAGGAAAAGTGTGTAAATGAGCTGCGTAAACTCATGAATGCATATCAGSTGCTYGTGCACGRGGAGAGGTGATTAGCATAATTACCTCCCCAAAAAACRCCACATAAGGATACATTTCYTGCCCGACATACCAGGAAGTGTCCATTCATAAATGACATCGCATAGTAAAATAGAAGAACTTTACGAGTTCGGAGATTGAAGTTCTGCTTTCAGAGATCCAGAAGAAGAAAAAATTCAGTCATTTTTAGCAGCGTCAGACCTGCTAAAGCCGGGAATGAAATGATKACTGTTGTTACTGTCGTGTCTCCTGTCACAGAAATAAGAATATAAAACATTTATCTCTCTTTGTAGTCCTACTCCGGTTTTTCTTTGGTCAAATACTTTTAATTTAGGTGTAAACAACTGTGTTACATAGGTTTCATTTATTCAGAGGGGTGGTCGCGCACCGCTACCCCCCTCCCCCAAAGCTTTTTAAAATGTCTCAAAACTTCAGCTAACTTAATCTTAATATCATAGTGCTATAAAAAATAATAGCCCATTTATTTTATATTAACCAATTTATGTCGTAAGTCTATAGCCTATTGTCAACATAATTATGGGGTGTGATTTATTTTCATCTCAAAATATCTTCTAACTAGTGAAATATAAAGTTATTAGTGAAGAAAATTCGTCTGGATAACAGCAGACTGACTGCTCATATAATATACGACAGGTCTGGACCACTCGTGAATTTTGTTCATATCTGAAGAAAGTCTTAGAGTACAACAACATTGGTGAATGCCACAAATTCTCCTAAATCACTCGTRCGCACAACTTAAGAACAAATCTGTGCGTACGAACGGTTCTTGCATGAGGCCCATTGAATCGCCTTTTGTGAAATTTACAACAAAACTGGAGAGTCTTTCCAAAGGACTAACTTTACAGCCTCATTCATTGGTACAGAATGATTGACAGATGTCTTATTGGTTTGCTGCTCATTGGGGATAATTTTGTTCTGTAAACGGTCAGCTCAAGGCCACAGGCTTTAGTCACTGAGGTTGGACGTRCAATGACGTGCCTCGAGCGTGAGTGTAGGTGGGTGTGGTTCAGCGTAGACTTGGTCGGTGCGATGATTCGTCGAAGAATAACATCAACAYGGTGGATTATTAAATTTCTCACCCTTATTTTCTTATGTCTTTGGAGGAAAGACTGGAAGTGAAGAGGTTGGGGGCAGAWAGACCAAAGGATCTTCAAATCCAGCAGGAAAAGCAGCAAAGCCAAAAAATTTTTGTAACCTGGTTTCTAACGGCAAGTGTAGCTAACAAACCTCTTTTCTGCTTKCTGTCTTCGCTGTTTRGAAAMAATTGGACGCTTCTGTTTATGGAATCCAATCTGCAAAGTTTTATTTTAAATTTAATATATCTGTTAGCCCACCCTACAAATATCATCACCAGCCACCACTGATAATATTTCAATATAAATTTCGAATGAGGCCTGACAGATTTGAAAAAAATAAAATAAAAACAAACTTTAAATTAATTTTACCTTAATTAAATCTGTTAAAACCACTGGACTTTTGGGACGAGGAGAGAAGCTTTCAAAGGAAATAAAAATGCAACATATGAACCACTGATAATATTTCAATATAAATTTCGAATGAGGCCTGACAGATTTGAAAAAAATTAAATAAAAACAAACTTAAAATTAATTTTACCTTAATTAAATCTGTTAAAACCACTGGACTTTTGGGACGAGGAGAGAAGCTTTCAAAGGAAATAAAAATGCAACATGTGAACAGAGACATAAGTTGAGTAGTGTCAGTGCTTTTCACAATAAACATCAACTGTAAGTTAAAAAATAGTATTTTTATGTGTATTCTGCAATATTTTTATTTGCTACAAAGATGCCACAAAAAATGATTCCAGTTCTGCCAAAAAATACGAGTTTTGTTTGCATCTGCCTCAACATTTTATTCTCTCTGCGCTCATTTTACATTCAAATGATGTGATTAGGCAAAAAAAAAAGTGGGGGGGAGGCTAGCAGTTGGTGATTTTCGTCTGGGGCTCATCATTTTACGCTTTCATTTAGATGATTTAAAAAAAACCAGACATAAATAAATAAAAAGTTCTTTTCGTGCCRCGTGTTCTCCTGTTTGGCTGGTGCTAAGAGCGCCGTCAGAAGTTATTATTAGACCCAAATCTGAGCGGCCTGGTGTTCTCAGTTCTGAGCAGTGGGCACCGAGCTCCTGCATTGCGTTTGACAGCCTTCACACAATATTGTGCAAGGGCGCTCCCTTAGCTTCTCATGCTGCTTAAATGTAATACGGCAGATGGATAGTATTTTCAGGGAGAGCGGGGGTCTCACCCTCCTTCTCGCTGCTAGTTCTTCTGTCGTCTCTTGCCAGTACCTCAGACATTTCAAGGGGGAAATATGTATCAAATTAACTCGTAGCAGCGGGGCCCCCGAGCACCCTGCCCTTGTCTTTTCAGCAATCAGAGCTTTGTTATTTTAGTCTTTCAACCAAAACCAAACTGGATTCAACAGCCTCGGCAATTACCTGTAATTTTCCAACCTGGTGCGCCGGCTTTCACCGGAGCAACTCCAAACAGTGAAAGATTGTCTCCTCGGTTCCTAATTTTAGCGTTGGAGTTAAGTGCAATAATTCATTAACGTCGGCCGAGTGGCACATTTGGAAATGTTTGCTTTCCGGCTGCAGGAATGTCTGCGGAGATTTGGGTTTTGTCTGTGCACARCCTCGGAGTTGCTAAAACTAGACACCCCACTGCAGTGTTGACACTCCYGACACTGAGTTCTCCTTTTATGCATCTGACCCACAAATTCAGACATCCTTTCAAGCCAATTCAGAAGAGACAACACTGAAGTATTGACATCTGTTTTCACATTGTGGACTTTTTTTTACCCCCATCATTTCAACTTGTTCTCAAATTGTGTAAAACTCCAGGATGTCAACCAATGGTGTGCGTGTTTGTGTAAGCCAGAGTGATGTTTCCCCTTCAGAGCTACTAAAGGAGAGACTGCTCCCACTAAAATGCTA
The DNA here is from genome assembly GCF_001266775.1 of Austrofundulus limnaeus. Lineage (NCBI taxonomy): Eukaryota > Metazoa > Chordata > Actinopteri > Cyprinodontiformes > Rivulidae > Austrofundulus > Austrofundulus limnaeus. The sequence goes on from NW_013952445.1 coordinate 2,003,227, forward strand.
ATTAAGTGAGGTGTAGCAGACAAGGACACTTGAGTGTGTGTGCATTAGCAAGTTTTAACTCTCTACAAACCCGTTTGTTCTGGGCTAATCTATTAATAATGGTGGCAAAGAGGAGTACAAATGCRGCGCTACTTCGGAACGTAAAACACGAGAATAAGCAACTTGGATTTATTTTCTGTGTCTAAGATTACACAGTTTTTATGTGGGGAAAAACAAAGCAAAGCGTCTGGCTTTGTTTCTTTCATTTCAGCTCTTCACAGAGGTACCATATGGTATCGGTAAAGGAGAGACAGTTTGTGCTACGCGATGAATTATTTTGTGGATTAGTATTGGCATTTAAATTCTCTTGGCTTTAAATCTTGTCTGTTTTAGATCTTAAGTACATTCCTTGGCACCCCGCTCCCCCTGCTCGGGCCGGCCTCTTCCCTCAGCCAAGACTTTTTTTTTTTTTTGAAACTGTAGAGCCGAACAGGAGTGAAAAAGGGCAGCCATTTAAAGAGACCCTGATGCTGATCCTGAATTACTTTTTAGTGCGATACCTCTTAAATTAAACCTGTTTCTTTAAAGTTGGGATGCCAGCTTAAACTTCAAGATGAAACCAGTTTTTTTTCCCTCTCAAGTAGCTTCTACCATTACTTTACAGAGCGGAGGCCTCTGAGGTTAATGTAATTACAATCTCTGATGGTTTTACAAATTGCAGTCTGGTCGTGTGACACACCTTCCCTTCGAGTGCCGCTGCGCTCGACTCTAATGTCTTGTTTTATGCACGCTGATTAAGATGACTTTGGCCAGGTGTGTTGGTTTTCAGCCTGACCTTCGAGCCACGTCTCTATGTTTCACTTGCCGCACGAGAAACCGTTACGACGTCTGGGGGAAAATATCCCCGGACATAAAAAGCCGGGGTAATATTTAAACCATTGAGAATGTTGTGGAAGAAAATATGGCAGCAGTTTGTAAGCGATGGCCTCTGCCCAGTTGTTAAAACCRGCGTTCGTGGCACATTTACGCCGCCCTGGAGATCTTTCCTGACACGAAAGCTCCCCTTTTCCTCGTCTCCGAGCGGCCTTTAAAAAAACAACAAAAAAAGCTCTACCCTCTCTTCTGTTTTCCAGTACAGCTGGCCTCCTTCCAGCCCCTTTCTGAAAAAAAAAAGTGGATGAATTCCTAGATGTCTGATAAGCTTCACCAGAACATGATTCCTAATGGAAGAGGGAAGAAGAAGAGGCAGATGCTATCAGCGTGCTTGAATTGCCTCGCAGCCAGATCAAACATCCTAAAAGTGCAGTGGATGCTGAATCACGCTGGAAGGTTGTTACACATTTATCTTCCCTGTTGGTTTAATTGAACTCGTCTCTGAGTGAAACCAACTGGTCGTTTTCAATGTAATCAAAACATTATTAGCATTGTGAAAAATCTCAGCTGTCTTTCCATTTGACTTAACACTCCCCCAAATTTATAGGTAGTTTGCTGTACCATTTATCACTTTCTTGTGTTTGTTTGTCCCCTTTCCTTTTCCTGTTTATCGAGGCAGAAACAAACACAGATTACCCCCCACGCCCCCGTCATGTGCGTAAGTCTACGTGTTTGTGTGTAAAACAGCAGGACCTTCTGGATCTTAGAGTAAAACATATCTCGCAACGCTAGCGTAGCATGCCAGAGGTGTCTCGATGGAGATGGAGTCATACTGAGCTAATGAAGCTCCAAACCTCAGCTATCGATCCAGCTCACAACAGTTGCTCTACAGAGATAACTGAGGAGGGGAGCAGTGTGTGGCTTCACRCACGCTCTGATCTGTGTGACATCTAATTCTGTGTAATGAACCTGGTAAACCAGCGAGCGTGATGGGGGGGCTGTCTAATGCAATGACGGGGATAGCCTGGACGGCTTTTGAAAAGCTGTGAAACACCGCTGGTTAGCTCACAGGGCTTTCTCTAAAACAAACACCTAAATTATAAAAACGGGAAGTTTAATGTTCTGCCGCTCTCTAAGCTGAGCAGCTGGCAGAGAGAAGGGATTACTAAGGTTCTGCCACCTTTATCACTCAGCACCTTAAGACAAAGGTAGGCAATAATGGTTTTGCCTCTGTCTTTTTGTGTTCATCTCTCTGTTAGCAAAATATCAACAAGATGACCTTTTAGCTCAAGCATAAAAGTTTCAAAAATGAAAAATGCAAGGCCTCTGGTTCCTTTTTCCTAGTAAGACTAAAATATATATGTTTAAGGGAAATATCTCTGTGTTGGATTGGTTTTTATTTAAAAAAAAGTTTAGTTTAGTATGAGTTTTTAGAAGTTATATTTAAATTGTAAGAGCAGAATAACTCATAATCCTCTAACACATAAAAATCTTTTTAAAAATGAAAGATTTTGAAATACAGTGGTTTGCAAAAGTATTCATACCCCTTGAACTTTTCCATATTTTGTCACATTACAACCACAAACATAAATATATTTC
>NW_013952445.1:2007062-2012433 GCF_001266775.1 Austrofundulus limnaeus
ATGCCCAAAACTGTACAGTACGGTCATAAGAAGCAGAAATATTATCATCAATGTTAATAATTCTGCTTCTTATGCCCAAAACTGTACAGTACGGTCATAAGAAGCAGAATTATTGACATTGATGATAATATTTTTAGTGTATTTTTGTGAGGCATCTTCACATTACAAGGTACAGTTTTATTCAGTTTAGGCTCAAAGTATTGTTAAAGCCTTTAGGAGATGATTGTGATTTAGTGCTTGTTTAAATAACGTTTTCAAGGGTCTGAGGATTTCATTCAATTTGGAAACATTGCAGTGAAGATAATTACTCTTTTCACTGAGGTGGTGATGGTTTAAATTTCCTCCATCATTCCCGAGTAATAGAAAGTGTCACAACTGTCGTGACACACTGCTTTGAACACTCCCACTTATCCTTGCTGAATTAAAATAGACCCAGAGGGGAAAGAAAAAAAAAGTCTTTCTTTCCCATGACCACCTCTGCTGCTGGTGCAAATGAAAATGCCCTTCCCAAAATAGATCATTTTTACCCTTCAGATGTCCACTTTTATTTTAAGCCCGGTGACACCATGCCATCTATCACACTCAGCTTTTTCAGATGTGAGCAGCCCGGGGGGAAAGCACTGATACCATGCAGGGGGTGGGGTGGAGTGTGATGGCGTGCTGGAGCTGAGCTGTCAGGCTTTCTATGGTTAGATTTCCACTAATTTAATCTCAGAGCAGCATTTAAACAATTTCTTTGAGTAAAGTGGAAGTTGCTCTCCGTCTTCGGAGTAAACAGTGAAAATTGATGCTCTGCCTTTCCAGCTCTTCCCTCAAATTACCACTCGACGTGGCCAGATATCGTTCTGGATTATTGTCTGCCAGGAAAATGCACATCTAAATGCTTTTATTGGATGTTTTGGCTGGGTGGAAACTGTGCAAAGTTATACCCGGCACTTTGATCATCTTGACCTGGAAACCTGATAGTCTCCCCACTTCACAGGCGTCCCTGACACCTGGGAAACTGGATCTGGCATTTCTTGATACGCGATCTGCGCCGCAGAACTAAAGACTTAACGTCTCCGGTTTCATAGACGGCAAGCACAGTGTTGGTGGCAACCGGAATTTCTAGGCTCAGACTGGGGTCTTTGTCCCCCCACCCCACTACCCTCCTACCCTCACAAGACAACTGAGTCTTAAAGGGTTGGAAGTATGGRTGGGAAAAGAAGTTTAGTAAGATTCTCAGAACTTTGTTTTGCAGTGCAGAAAACAAACATGTCAGCATTTAAAGATGGATGTTAAGTTTCTCTTAATCCTCAATTGAAACTCAGATGAGTTAATCTGCACAGTTTTGTTTTGTGTTGACCTGRTTTCATAAAGTCAAGTACAATCAATTTTACCTCTATAACTGATTATTATTTATGGCCAATCCAATTCAGGATGGTCAGCTATTGTTAGAAAACATAAATGTTGCTCTAATTTAGCTAATTTTAGCAAACATTTTAGATTTCACATATTTTTGTTTTCCTGAACTAGCTGTTTTGCTTGTCAAATTAGTAAATTTATGTGTTGTTTTTTTTTTTTTTACGTTTCACAACTGGTAAGTTAATAAATGCTCAGATCTCTCCCACAGAAAACCAGGTCAAAAAATATTGGAACAAAAAACAAACATCACTTTTTAGTTATTGTGTCTAGAGTCCATCAGTTTTTTTTTTTTTTTTTTTTTTAGCTTTTCTGGGTAATTTAAAGTGATGACAGTGCTGCTGGTGTTTGAAGTAAACTCCACCGAGGCAGTGAGTGATTAGAGAAAACGTTGCTCGGCTTTTAAAGTTCACCACCCTTCAGAATACCTCATCGCTCCTCTGGCCTTTGATCAGTGTTAACATCAGGGGTAACCATGACAGTTTATTTTCTGCTTCCTCCAAAAAATAAAAAAAAAGACCATTTGTGTCAGGGAACAATCCCCCCCACCCCTCCTTTGGCACATTGGCACACCTTAAAAGAAAAATGTCAGGGTCAGGGACGGACCATTAGCCCAGAGTGACTCCTTTTTGTGCTCCTGGGCCCACAGAAAACACCTTTTTCAACAGATCATACCATGACACCGACCACAGGCTTGACCTGGACCTCGACTTTTAAGGGATTCTCAAAAAAGGGAGGGTGGAGGATGTGAGTGACTGACACCTCAAAGGGCTAATAAAGTATTCACCTGCTTTGCACGGCTGTATTGTAATAGCTTGTACATTAAATTAACTACACGGTCACCATCTATTCACTAGTATTATGCCCTATTCTTTTTCACCGAGGTCGCTCCCGTGTTGCTGCAAATGTCATAGTGCTTTAATGAGAACTGCACTGTACTCACAATAGAAGCTTTTCAGCCAGATTAAATGTATCACTGTGCTGAAACTTCTCTCCCCCCCCCACCCCCTTTTGCCCCTATTGTGACACTGGTTTTACAGAGGAGCTTGTTGCTGAAAAACAAGGTTAAGAAAGATCAGTATCAAAGGAGGAGTGTTTTTGTGTGGCTCGCAGGAGAGTCTCGCGTCAGGTTTCCACCTGAAACACAAAGGTGTTTTCTTACCTGATTTGTATTCATTCACACAAAGAGTGGGCCTGCCTCTCTTGTTTCCAAGTAAGGAGAGTCCAGACGAGACTTTTGTTCGCCCTATCATTGGATACGTTCATGTTGCTTCCTCCAGTGCGAGACTTGGAGTCCAGCAACCGCTTTGTCCTAAATGAATCCCTTTTTTGAAGCCTTTTTTATTTTCATATAAATGTTTGAGCACTGCTGTTGATTTCTTTTCTCTTGGATCCAATGTTGTGTCAGTCATGTCCAGCTGTGCCACCTGAAAACTGTCCTGTCAGAATCCCAAACCCACAAATTACAAGTATGAGAAGGTTTCAGTTCGAAGGAGTCCTTCATGGCTCAGTCCCTCCTGGCCCACATTAGACTGTCAAGACATAGAAAACGTTGCCCATACGCTAAAACTTGTTCTGATTAAAGGGGCTATATAATATAAAATCAACTTTTTTGAGTTTTAAATCATGTTATAATGTTATCCTCTCATCAAAAACATGCTCAGAGTCTTGCTTTGACTCATTCATGCATGTTTGAGAAATCCTGTGCTGTCCTGAGGCAGCCAGGCAGGGAGCAAAAATGACCAGTTGGGACTAGAACCACCTTTTAGGATCAGCTCCGCCTCTGGGCTGTGTCTCCAAGCTGAGCTTCCTCACCACAGAGTACACCTCCCCCACACCCCGCCTGTGACTCCTGCAGGCTCTCGGCAGCAACAAAGCAAACAGCAACTGGTGAAAGTGAAACTGAAAGTGAAAGTGAAACTATCTGCTGAGCTCCCAATGCTACTTCTGAGCACAACCATTTTTAAATTCCAAATACCTTTGAGGAAATGTATTTTCAGATGCCAAGTAAGCTACACTGAGCTTCCATATCACAGCCCCCCCCCCCCACACACACACACACACGTGTTGAAATAGGCGGGACAAAAGTGGAAGGAGGTTCTTAAAGAGACAGAGGCCAATTTCAAGGTGTTTAGAAACGGAAATGATGAGAAGAGTTTATTTTCTATTTAAACATAAAAAACAGCATTTTAATAACAACTAAAGGTGACATAGATACTTTATTATGGTATAGAACTTAAATATATGCCTGAGAAACACATAACATTGCCCCTTTAATTTGTTTAAATCTTCCGCACCAATTAAACGGGCTTCTAACTTCTGTTTTAGGGGTTTTTCCTGACTGTGTCTCCAGAGTCGATCCTCAAGGTGGCGAAGCACGCTTCAGAGAACAACAAGATCTTCTGCATGAACCTCTCAGCTCCATTCATCAGCCAGTTCTTCAGAGAGCCTCTGATGAAGGTCATGCCTTACGTTGACATCCTKTTTGGCAACGAGACGGTGAGTGAAACAAAAACTCATTCTTTTAAAGATGTGTTTGAGTTTTTCCCATAATATCAGCTACATCTACAACTGACTGAAGTCATGTCAAATTGAGAAGACATGCCAAAAAAAAAAAAAAAAAAATAGCCATAAGGAATTTTATATATTTTGAGCTGCAGTTTGGTGTGGTAGCAGCTGAGAGTCAATCCCAACTAGGGCTGCACAATATTGGAAAAAAAAAAAACGACAATGCAATTTTTTTTCTAGCCCTGCAATTTATATTGCAAGTAAAGAAAGTACAAGAATTTTCAACAATTGACTTAAATAACACTTAATTACACTGCCATCCTGCCCTTTTATTGACAATGAACCTGTTTTCTGTATTTGAGAGTTGTTATTTTATTGCTTTCTTTTACTATGCTGGGACCTGAGACCGTGTTTCCTTCTATCATGTGCAAACATGAATTGCGTCTCTGTGTCGAGCTYAGTTTYGCTAAATATTAGCATTCATGCTAAGCCATATTTTACTTTTTCCCTCCTCATTTTCATCAAGCTTCTCGTCATCTTCCTCCACAGCTCGAGAATTCACTGACAACACTTCCCTAAAATACATTGCCATTATTGTCCCAGAAGTTTTACAAATAAACATTATTTTCCCCCCACACAAAGCCACCAGAGGAAGCAACCTGTTAAAATAAAGGCCATAACACACGACTGTKTAATGCAATGMGTTATGGTTTACATGTTGATTTAATTTGRCTACTACATTGCAGGACCTGTGATGTGACTATTGCGCACACRTACATTGCRATGACGATGCTAATAACGATATATCATGCAGCTTTAACCACAACACACACTCTAAAATCTAACAAATCATGCAAGACGGCTTAGTGGTTAGCACTAGGGGTGCACAGATAAATTGGCACCAATTTCCTTAATCGTGGGAGATCTGAGATCGGCTGGTACTTGGATAAGATCGGTGGAAAAGATCAGCTTCTCATCTACCTCCACAAAGGTCCCTTTTGCTCTGCTGGAACCACTACCTAATGACCAGTTAAAACAAGTTTGTATTGTTTCAAGTGTATYGTTTAGTGTTTTTCAATAAAATAAGATTGGAACATTAAAGGTATATTGTGACTTTATAACACTTGATGGTGTCTAAAAAAATCAGTATCGGACAAAATGGGAAACAGCAGGTCAGACTTTTTMAAGATCAGTGATCAACCAGAAAACTGCAATYGGTGCACYCCTAGTTAGCGCTGATTCCTCTCAGCAAGAAGGTCTTGGGTTCGAACCCTGGTTTTGACCTGGGGTCTTTCTGTGTAGATTTTGCGTTCTCCTCATGYTTGTGTGGGTTTTCTCCAGTTTTCCCCACAGAACAAAAATATGTACAGTAGGTTGCTTCAGGTCCAGGCCACCCTTAACAAAAGAGAGCTGTGATGGGATTTGCCTGGTTGAATTAAATTAAATTTAAAATAATAATAAT
>NW_013952445.1:2013528-2019987 GCF_001266775.1 Austrofundulus limnaeus
AAACTAAACAGCCTACAGTATTTTTACAGTCTTAATTTTACAGTTAAAATATATGTTTATCAAATAAAGTCTAATGTTTCAACTAATCAGGGATCCCTTTAAATAAACAGAAAAGTAAGGTTGCCATCACACTTTCAAATACAGAATAAACCCACTCAAAATAATTATCCTTATAATTAATAATTAGCTTCACCACACTGACGGTACAGATTAAATACTTTTGCAAATGTTTCATTAGTAAGTCAAAACCAGTGTAATTGTTCTGTTTGGCTGAGGTTAGGGCTTCTTGATCGCTTTGTACATCATATCCTCAAACTTTGTTTWAATCTAAATTACAATTCTGTACCCCTTATTTAATTAAACTAATTATTCTTCTCCATATACATTAAACTTCTCCCTTATTACTGACCCATAAAGAGATTAATTGAATTAGCCCCAAGATCATTCATCTCAATCTCGGCACCATTTCATGCCGGTTGATCCATTGATTTAGCTTTATTCTTTTTCTCCACTTTGTGGAGGCGCGTCGCCGATTGGAGGTCAAGCTGTGGGCACAGGCTGCAAGTGTTGCTGGGAAGGATCCTCTAACAGGCCAGATTAGCTTCACTCTGAGGCACCACCTGGACAAACTGCACCTTTAGGGGAGGAGGAGAGGGAGAGTGGATGTTCATTGAACTGAACTCGCCTCCCCACTGCTAAAGCTACTAAACAGAGCCCTGTCTTCAGGGTAGAGATGGCAGCCACAGAACAGGACAGAGCTGGAAGAAACTGCTCAGCATTTGAGGATTTATTGCTCTTGCTGACTTCAGCTTTTTATTTTCCTTTTCTTTCCGCAGCTAACATAAGGCCTCCCTTCTACATATGCACCTCTCTCTCTCTTGCACCCTAATTGCTGTGAGGAGCAGTTCTGTCTCTTAAACTATGATGTACGTTTTGCAAGTATTTTTTTTTTCAAACTGGGTGTTACTTTTTGCTCACACCTTTAGTCAGTACAGTTCAGTCACTGTGGATAATCGCAATTTATGTTTGTTGAAGGATATTATCTTTTGTCGGGAGTCGCACGTAGAAAATGAACCGAGTTAAAAACTGTAAAGTAAAAGGTTTCATTGAGAAACAGAGCAGATATTCACATCTGCGTTGCCCGAAGCAGTCAGGTCTTCAAGGCTTCAAGGCTCAGCGTAAGACTAATGCCTGTCCAGTGTGTTTTGACTCCGTTTGCTCCCCCAACCCCCCACTTTCGCCTCCTCGTGTTGGCAGCTAGGAGGAGGGAGCGGGGAATGACTGCTCATACAGTCAAGCCCCAGACCTCCCATTGTGCACAAGCCAGACAAGGTTGGCGGTCATGCAGTGGTGCATGATGAGTGACAGGCAACAGGACTGCCTCGCCCACGCTCTCTCTGCCCCCCCCCCTCCTTCGGCCCGCCTGGCCGTCCTTTCACCCCAACTTCCACCCCCCAATGTGATGGATAAGCCTCTGCCCGCAATGCTTTCATAACAAGTCAATGACAGTCAGCATCATGCAGTCTGACTCCTATTGCCTTGCAGAATGTGCCATAAGGGAAGGCTAATGTGTCTGCCTGTCTGTGCCTTCCTCTCCCACACTCACTGAGTCACCACACGGAGCTGCCCTCACTAGGGAGGGAAATATGCTCAAAGCAGCTATAAGATCTTATGTTTTGAAACCGACGGGCGTTAAATTTAAACAAGACAGTTTATGAGAATCGATTGCTGCATTATTTGTCAAATCTAGAAACTCATTTCAACCGTTTTCTTTTGCTTGTTTGAAATCCCCAAAACAGTCATGCAACACCACAGACTTGAAAAATATCAATAGTTTCAGCTTCATCTTTTTTTTCTTTGTTTTTTTTTTCTTCCCTTTGCTTCTGAAGTGGAAATGTGTCTGTGTTTCTACCCTGGGTGATTCAGCTATAACTCGATCCTGCTGGTACTTGTTTAAAGCCTGGCCGGCCCGGCCTATCAACAGCCTTGTGCTTATATAACCGTCTCCCATCCATCCTGTAATTACTGCCTTTTTGGGGCATGGTGTAGTGTCTGTTCCTTTTGTCGTTGGTGGGGGGGGCGCAGGGCGACATCGCCTCTGCGTTTTGCCGGAGCTTTTGAGACGGTGTCGACAGAGGCACACAAGACATCAGAGGCTACTTCACTTAATTGGCAAACATGTCGTGTGATAACCTGGGAACGGCGCGGGCCTAATTGAGTCCTCCTGTGCCGTCCTCCTCTTGACTACCTGACATAGAACTCAGGRCATTACATTTCCCTCGCTTTAATGGCCGCAGTTAATTAGGACCGAATGAGGGAATCATTACCGCTGGAAAAACCACATGCCAGTGGATCCGTCGATGAAATTATCCACAATTTGCCTTTGCTATTGGAGCATATGAGATAAACCACACAATGGGGGGGAAGGATTGGATCATTACTGGCAGATTTGTATTGTGCAATATTAGACATATCATAAACGGATGGAACGATTAATCAAGACCGAGTTAATCGCCCAGACTGATGAGGGTTTTTTTATAAGCTGGGCTTTCTCAATTTAGAGCTGTTCAGTTTTTTTTCTGTCTTTGCAAATAGTTTAAAAATCAGCTAGCTCAATAAAAGAATGGCACTCAGGAGTCACTGTTGTTTTTTTTTTTTTGCCCCACGACCGCCAACCTCTTCGCTCCTCTGCCATCACCATTATATACCAWCCCCGTACATGGTCTCCACATGCCTTCCATTGCTGTCCAATGTATTTTGCAGCCCCGCACTCAGAGGGAGGGTATTTATATGGGTCCCAGCCCCGTCTTCCAAATGAGAGACAGCCATTGTAATTGAATACTCAATAGGTGAGCCATTTAACAAAAGTGGAAATGGCATTCRGCTATGTATTAATGTGCTTTGCTGAGGCAAAAGGAGCCATCATCATTTCAGCGCTCAAGCTGTTTTAAAAGAGCATTTAGCCTCCCGTCTCACCAGGCCGTGAGAGCAGAAATGACGCGGGTTTCTTTCTTCTCTGCACTTTGTGTGAATGTTCTTCACCTAATATTTTGTATGATTATCCCKCTTCCCTCCCTGCTCCCACCCATCCCTCAGCAGCTCACCTTGATCTAGGTGGAGGAATACAAGCAGCTCTACAGAAGGTTATTGTCATGAAAAGCCCCTMAGGCCTTTTGGCGCTCAGCCCCATTTTTCTCCATCTGCATGCAGTGTGTGTGTGTGTGTTTATCTGTGAGAGGGGAACTCTAATGATTTTTCCAGGACAGGTTTAAGTGGGTGTACAAGTGTATATGTGTCTGCTGGTGGTTATTTATTTATTTATTTAGATGGAAGGAAAGAGATACATGGGTAATATGGCGTCATTTCTCAACATCTCTCCAGAGCCATCATCTGGCTTTGTTTGTTTGATCGACTGCTTGGAAGCCTTATCTCTACGTCGAGGCCTGTGGCTGTTTATCGCCTCGGTGACGTGTGCGGCGCTGTGAACGTGCACGCTCTCTGCTGTCARTGTGTGTGTGTGGGTGATGGCAAGTTCACCGAAGACCCCTCAGGGTCTTTGGTGAAAAGAAAAAAAATTGGAGGAAGAATTTCCTCGTGACAGCTCACCCACAGCGGACTCGAAATGTACTCCTCAGCGGTAGCTTGGGGAAAATATCCCGTCTCACTGCCTGGAACAAAGAGATGCAAGAGCCAGATTAGCGTATTACCAAAACAGCTTCCCTTTTAGGCTCATCTCTCTCCTCCTCCTTGTCAGAGCTGTCTGCAGAGAGCAGGGGAGAAACGCGAGACGTTAACCTCTACGTGTTTATTCACAAGGCCCCACAGGCCAACTTGGAGGATGAACACAGAACCATCTCTGCAGCCGGCGAAGTGGAACAATCGCAACGTGTCATTGAGAGGAACAAGACATGAAGTATGAGCTTCTGTTCTCCTTTGTGTCTTTCACAACAGATTTTTTAATTGCTGGGGCTATTTCTGTGAATAGTCACGAGCCCTCTGTTTGGAGCCAGAGTGTGCCGACCTTTCATTGTGACGTTGTCGCCGACTTTTATTGAGTCACGGCTTAAATTAGCTTTACATTAGCAATTTTCCCACACGCGAAAGATGCATTCCTCTCCATACTTTCCATACTTTTACAAATTTCTGTCAACCCCTCAGTCAGAATCCCACCAAGATGTTGATGTTTACATGATTTGTAATTGATGACAATAAATCAGCATATTTTGTTTTTAGTTGCAAAGGCTCATTATGTAGAAATTAGTGCCGTATTGGATTTTAATAGGTCCCAATAAACTGTTTTAATATAGTTAAGCCCCATTTATCATAATTTGGTCATAAACAATGCTGCTGTAGTATCGTCTGACACCAGTGTTATTTTTTTTTTTGTTTTGTTTTTTGGAGTAGCTCAAATTCTACAAGACAAATTGACTCGTGTCACAGCTGTTTTCGTATTTACTTCTTGGTTTTCCAAGAACAGCTCTTATGAATGACTTACCCATTCGCTCAACTGACTACCTGTGTCATCGTGATTGACAGGCGTATTATGATACAGACTTTATAAAAGAGAAGTCAGTCTTAGGGCTTGTTGGACTGTGGATAAACCAAATAACGTTTTAAGCCTTTTAAGCCCTTTTTTATTTTTGTTTGGCCTTGAATGGTTGTAGATCTTTGAACAAAATATTTAAAATTTTTTGACATCCTATCTCAATTTAAATACTGTTTAAGCACGAAAGGAAACCTTGATAACTGTAAAACAAATATTTCTGATAGATAACATGTGTGTTGGGTGAAAACCTTTTAAAATACATTGTAAACAACAGCTCAAAACAGAGACTTTTTTACAAAACAGAGTAGATTAATGAGGCTTTATCAGCTTACATGATAATTAAGGTGTAAAAATGCWAATATTTATATACATGTATGTTGTACACATTAACCTTTGACCTTATGGTCACTTTTAAGTTCTCCTGTTCATACTACAGATGCAAACAGGTGTTTTTGTTCACATATTGGAGAGTTTAGTTTCTTAACTAATTTGCAAGAAATTGTACAAGTTGCACTTTTAAAGCAGGATAATGGCAATTCATGAGTTTAATCAAACAAATTTACACTTGGTTTAGTCAAATCATCKGGGGCGACGGGGGGTAGATGTTCGTCATGTAACTGTGGGTTTCTGTTTTTTTCTTGGCCAAGACACTTCCCTCCCCTTGCCTGCTGGTGGTCTGAGGGCCCGGTGACTGACCTCTTCCAGTGTGCCCCAGGGCAGCTGTGGCTACAGTGTAGCTTACCACCATCAGTGTGTGAATGTGTGTGTGAATGGGTCAACATCTGTTTAGTGAGTTGATAAAGCGCTTAAAGGGGCAATATCATATAAAATCAACTTTTTTGAGTTTTATATCATGTTATAATGTTATACTCTCATAAAAAACATGCCCAAAGCCTTGCTTTGACTCATTCATGCATGTTTGAGAAATCCTGCAGCGTTTTTAGGCAGCCATGCTGAAGAGCAAAATGACAGGTCTAGAGGACCAGAAACGCCTTTGGGGACCAGAAACGCCCCTGGGACGTGTCTTTAAGCCGAACTTCCTCATGGCAGAGTGCACCCTCTCCCCCGAGAAGGGGTTATCTGCKGAATCAAASTGGGYGTGACACAAGAGTGAGCGTGTCAAAGCATAAACATTGTGGGCTACGAGGCCCACATGACGGTACCCTTAGACCCTGCTTGACCTCTATACAGCCTGACCCTGACCCCAACACTAAGGTTAACCAGGAGAAATGTGACCCAAGTAGGGGTCTCCAGAAAAAGTGGTGCCGTATAGTAACGCCCCTTTTGCTCTTGTCCAATCAGGTGGTGCCGTACAGTGACGCCCCTTTTTTTGCTTGTCCAGTCAGGTGTGTCCTTTTAAAAAAGGTCCGTCAAATCAGGTGTGTCGCTTTAGAATCGCCTTTCGTTGGGACACGCCCACTCGTCCACAGAGACCCCCCCCCCCAATGACTCCTGCAGGCTCTCAGGTGAAAGTGAAAGCGAAACCTAACTGTCTGCTGAACTCTCAACATTAGTTCTCACTCAGTGAAGCTCTTTTCCAATTAAACATACCTTTGAGAAAATGTATTTTCAGATGCCAAGTAAACTGCATCATGGCAGCCCCCCTCCTCCCCGCGAGGACTCCTGCAGGCTCTCAGGTGAAAGTGAAAGCGAAACCTAACTGTCTGCTGAGCTCTCAACATTAGTTCTCACTCAGTGAAGCTCTTTTCCAATTAAACGTACCTTTGAGGAAATGTATTTTCAGATGCCAAGTAAACTGCATCATGGCAGCCCCCCTCCTCCCCGCGAGCACCCCCACCCCAGCACCAAAATGGGCAAAACGCAGAAGGTGGTTCTTAGAGAGACAGAGGCCAGTTTCAAGGCGTTTAGAAGAGGAAGTGATGAGAAGATAAGTTTATTTTCTATTTAAACAT
>NW_013952445.1:2020003-2026200 GCF_001266775.1 Austrofundulus limnaeus
GCACCAAAATGGGCAAAACGCAGAAGGTGGTTCTTAGAGAGACAGGCCAATTTCAAGGCGTTTAGAAGAGGAAGTGATGAGAAGATAAGTTTATTTTCTATTTAAACATGAAAACAGCATTTYAATAACAACTAAAGGCGACATTGATACTTTATTATGGTATAGTATTTAAATGTATGCCTGAGAAACACATAATATTGGCCTTTTAAGAATTTCAGGCCATTTACCTTTATCTGCATTTTTATCATATCTCATTTAATACATTCAAGTTTTGTTTTTCACATTTAAAATAAAGCCATAATTTTTGTAGTTTAGGAATAGSTTAACAAAAAATCTGTTTCAGTCTCACTGCAGAATATAAGAACAATAAGTTCATGCTCTTGGAATAGATGCACGACTCAGTTTTTAAGCCTCAGCCTACTAGTTGTAACGTTTTAATTTGTCAGTGTGCAACCAGCGGGACATAAGCAACTTCACAGATTTGTTTCTATGCTCTGTTTCTGTGGTGTATAACTATAAACACTAATAAAATTAGCCTTTAGGGTCACAAAAGTAGTAAAATAACTCTTATTCAGTAACTTTTATCTAAAGTTTGCTTCAACGTGAGGAGTTTTTATATTACTGGCTTCACCAAGTGAGACTAAAGTGTGTTAACGATTCACTTTTTTTGTTATAAAAGCTGTCAAAATGGACAAAGTTGGAAACTTTTACTTAACTCATTCACATAACATGTCGCTCCAATTAACCCGTCCACATATTTTCTGGGGATGTAGGCAGAGAGCGGTTTCAGTAAASAAGAAGAATGGTTTCTCTGACACTCCTCTGTTTTTCCTGGCTGTCTGTTTGCGAGCCATGGTACTTTGGGAGCCAGCACGGCTCCACCGGAGGAGTCCGGCTAACCACTGTAATTGTGCCGTGCCGAAGCTGCCTTCCCCAGCCTGGGACTGAACCGTGAAATATTTGAAAATGCCGGGGTTAAGAGAGGGGGGGGGGGGTTGGCAGTGCAACATGAAATGTGAGACCATAGAGCATCTTTAACAAGGAAGCAAATGGAAAGCCAGCCAGTCTGGCAGAYGGGGCACGAATTGAAGCCCAGCTGAAGGAGAATAATTATGGATGTAAGAGGAGATATTGCACCGGGAGCAGATCAATAGTGCCTCCGTTCTGCTGGCGTTTATGTTTTCCTCGCAGCAGGAGACGTTGCGGGGTGTCAGCATGTTGGTAAAGACCCTCACAGAAGTTTTAACACAGCCGAGGTTCCTGGATACCCTTACAATCCCAAGGCCTGTCCCGCTCCCAAATCACTGTTGCTCAGAGTTTTTGGCTGGTTGCTTTTCTCCCCWTCTCCAATCCTCTTATCCACACAGACTTGGCAGGAGGACTGGCCTTTGTCTACTCATGATTGTATTCCCACAGTCCACACTCATGTTTCCCAGTTTCATTTGGAGGGATCCCTAATTCTCCTCATGCTTATAAAATTCTGGATAAGAGGACAACAAAGATCAGCAATCAGGAAACATGATCTGCTAGCCCTAAATAACATTTTGTCTTGTGTCATGGTTTATTGAACCTTTGTGTCGGTCTTATTTCAGCTGARTAAAATAAGAGTTTTCACTAATTTTGTTTAATTCCAAGAATAACTGTGTTGTATTTATGCATACATGTAAAGTTGTGTTGCCCTGTTGTTGAAAGACTCTTTGCCCTGACAGATTTGTTTTCTTGGCAAATGGCCATCTAATGCCTCATAAATAGATAACACACTAAATATGATCTCATTTTTGTGTGGTCAGTTTATCCACGCAAAGCTCTTATGTCTCGTGCACACAAATGGTTTGAATTATTTTGAGGGCTTTTCCTTTTTTTTCGCTCTCTCTCTCTTTCTTTCTCTCTGGGTTTTTCATCATCTGAGGCATGCAAGCCTCTCCAGAGCAGATCTTTGTTTCTCATTAGGAGGTAAATAGAGCGGGCCAAATGCTCACATGTTTATTATACACAGGAGGTTATGGTCACTGTTTTCAACAGTTTTCTGCAGGAGAGGGAAAAAAAACTGTTCAGTTCTTTGACCTTTGTCTGCAGCAACTTCAGTTTAGTGTTTGTTAAATTTACTGGATAAAAGGCTGAGAAAAGCTGACAGATTGACTGGAAATCTAGCTTAACCTCATCAAAAGTGTTTGTGACAAACTCTTCAACAACACGGGCTGAATTCAGAGGGAAAATGTGATACTAAATCAGAACCACCTTTAAGAAGCCTTTTTTAAGGCAAAGACTATAAAGAAGAAAGAATACATGTTGAGATTTAATGACACATCARAAAGGAAACCAAATGAAATCACATTAACATGATAGAAATATTGCAAAACAGATAAAAACACCAACCCAAAAGAAATGATCTTGTGCTGAGATGCACTTGGAGTAAGTGTTGTGAATGGCTCCACACCAAATGTTAACACAATATCTATAAAATGTACCTAATTGTAGCAATTTTAGTGTTTTCTAAGGGTGATTGGCTGTGGCAGCCATTTTAAATTGGTTTGACTTCAAAGTAAATCAGTTAAAAGTGTTGAATTAATTATTGCTTTCTGCAAGTTTCATTAAAGTTCACCTAAGGTTCATGAAATATTTTGGTAATAGACAAACGCACACACAAAAGTTTGTATTTCTATACTTATTAGGACCGTTCATTGACTTCTACAGATGTAACGATTCACTCAAGCATCAATTTGATTTTTATCTATTTTAAGTTCACGATTACAATTATGTTTTATTTTTATTTTCAACCAAATGAATTATAGTCATTTTATAACCAAATCTTGCTTTGTCCTTGTATCAAACTATAACTACCTAATTACTCTCTAACTTCAAAATAAATCTCATTACAAATCCTTTTGTGATCAAATGTTATCAAGTAGCAAACTGAATCTGTCCTAAAAGACATAACTTACAATAACAATGAAATTGATTATTTCATATATGTATATAAAACTTGCTTAGCATTTTAAGCAGTTATAATTGATTATTAATTCATTCTCGATTAATTGTTACATCTCTCATTGACTTTAATTAATTTCCAGTTGTATCTGTACCCTAAGCTTGACCCCTTACCCTGAACTCCAAAYCAAAAATGAAGTTCCACCATATTAAGACCAATCTTTGGTCCCTATAAGGACCAGTGGTCTTAAGAATGAAGGTGTGTGTACCAGAAACTGTCCTAAGAAGTAACTAATACAAGTACACACACATTACTCCATGTTTTCTTTTAAGTGGCGAATAATAAAATGTATTTAAAACTTGATACTTTAAGAAATTAAGATAATTTGAAATGAGATTCTGTGGACATTTTATGTTACCTGTTATGTCTTTGAATGACCACCGAATCCCACTTAAGCAAATCTGAACTGTAGCTTTAACAAAACCAGTCATAAAATTGTCTTTCTATCAGATTAAAATTGTTTGTTTCAAAAAAAAAAATTTGTGATTCCTAAATTGCATCATTCCTGGAGGAAATACACAAAAGTTTGTCATTGCTACTGAAAAAGCAGAGTGCGGCATCAAGACAAAATCCAAATATGTTCACCTCTTGTGATCCCACCTTCGGTGAAACTTTACGATATTGTGTTTAAGCAGGATTTCATTGCAGATTAAGAAAACAACTTTTCAAGGCCTCCATCTAGAGGTTCACAACAAGAGGCCCTGCAGGCAATCTTGTCTCTGAATGCTAAACAAATCACTGTCGCAACATAACAAGTTATTTCTCCTGTCTAAATCGTTAGATAAATTGATATGTCGACCCTGAAAATGTGCCTCAAAGAGTACAAGCCAAGAGTGTAATTCAGCTGCTTCCATGCATGAATAAGGAACAGCAATCCTCCTACTGTGGAGAAAAATTAAAATTTAATTAACAAGACCTTGAACCTGCAAACTTGTTCAAAATGAAACTTACTAGAGCAGAAATTAAAGTTCGCTTTTGGAACAAATGAAGTTGTGTTCGCTTTTATTTTCTTCATAGGATTAACTCATTCAAAAGACAGTGAGAGGATTTTTTTAACCAAGAAGTAGTTGGTAATCAACTTTACATTTTCTGTTCAATGACATGACTTAGCTGCAGCAATGCTTTTTTTTATTTAAGGCAGTAAAGTAAATTTTTATCATGGGCAACCAGAGTAACAAATTGATACAGATTCCTTGGTAGAAGTTGATACAAACAACAAAGTCGCCTCTTTCAAGAGCCGCTAAGATGAACGTACAAAGTGCAACCTGAGGAAAAACCACTGGGTATTGCAGAAAACCAGCACTATAAAACAAACTGAGACAAAATCCAAAGTAAACCATAACTGGGAGCCAAAAAAGTAGGTCATAGATCCATACATCAAAATAAAAACAAACTAAGCTTAAAATATATTCCTGTATTTGTAGGAATCTCTTCTTTAGTGTGTGTTATTCAGCAACAACAACAAAAAAAGAAGAAGCTAGAATTATCTAAAGAATCTTGTGTGCACAAACACCAACTCACAGCTGCTTCAGACAATAAGAACAAAGATCTAAAGATAAAGCACGAGGCTCACAGGGAGACTTCTCGCCACATATAACATAAATACACTGTTATGTCTTCTACTAGTACAAGTATTTGTTTGCTACTGTATTCCGATTTCAGATATATATATATATATATATACTTGAGCTTTAATACGTGGGAGGCAAAGCACTTCATTCACAAAGTGAAAATGAAGCAAACATGGACAAAGATGAACACACCAGAGAGAGCGAGACAGGGGGAAAAAAATGCTTAAAATGATGGAAGACTGGGATCCAGATCCAAAACATCTGGAATAATGCACCAACAGTCAGAGCAGGGAAAGTAAAGTCCCGGGATGGCTGATGTTCTGGCACAAAGAAATCTTAAGTTTAAAAAAAGGGAAACGGGGAATGAAACCAGCTGGATWTGTGAGTGCAGTCAGACTTATTAGACATAATTAAAATCTGCTGCATCGACCCGGCTCGGTGAGTGAACCAGTTCACCCGTAATCCTTTATCCACTTCCTTGAAAGACAGTTGCTGGTAGTCGGGCACTGTTTGCCGACCCCTTGTTAGAGCCCAGAGGTGAGATGTGTGATAGAGGCCTTCAGTGCTGATAAGACTGTCAGACTGATAACTTACTCCCCTGTCTGCGGAGCTGCTCTCACTGCTGCCCCGGCTTCCATTAAACCCCCAAAACACAGAGCCGCCGCCGCCGCTGCCTGGTCCTTTCTGCTCTGAAAGGGGTTACATCGTCTATTCTGAATCCCTTATGCAAACCCGTCTTTTATATGCTGAGATTGCTATCAGCAGAGATATTTATGTGCTGCACATGTTTCCGATTGTTTAACCTTCGAACCCGTGCAGCAGGGGGGGTTGCTGCTGTCCCTCAGGGCTCGAGACCTCTGCTGCCCTTCTAGTTTGAGTGAGACTGATACAAGCAGAGGCTGTTTCTATTGGTGTGTAATGGACTGGGGCGGAAAGAGCAATATTACAACTGGTGACGAGGAAACTTGGGTTAATCTTGCTTGTAGGTTTGAGCAAGTCTCACTGGGAATATGTGTTTATTTCTTTGCTTCTGCTTTTGACATTTGAGACATTTGGTTTTGGTTGACCTAAGTAATAMAATTAATTACAGAATCTGTTGTGAATGATGCTCAGCTACTACCCCACTAAATTTTAGATTAATATGTTTGAATTTGGCTTAGCAGTTTTTGTGTTTATTGATTCAATCACAGTTGGGACTGAAAATGTGTTTGTTGCAAACTGATGATGATGTACCTTTTATTGAAAAAAAACAGACTGTAAAAATACAGTAATAATAAATACTGTACAAAGCATACCAGGTAAATTGTTACTTTTACTGAATGTTTCGATGCGAGCTCTATCCACCCTGAAGGTTAATCTTGGACAAAATCTGATGTTCAATCTTTTTAAATTAAACCAGAGTGTGTTGATAGAGAGGAGAATGTAGAAATGACTCCACCTGTCTCTGAAAATGCAGATGGAGGATGACAAAGCTGCTTTATGGAAGAAGAACCTCAGTGTAGCCTGTTAGCTTTTGTGTTAGCGCCCGGGCTAGTAAATGAAGATATGGTGTTCATTACCAAGCTAATAATGTTATCTTGGGAACTAACTCCGTGTGTGTGTGTGTGTGTGTGTGTGTGTGTGTGTGTGTGTGTGTG
>NW_013952445.1:2026298-2038877 GCF_001266775.1 Austrofundulus limnaeus
TGTGTGTGTGTGTGTGTGTGTGTGTGTGTGTGTGTGTGTGTGTGTGTATTACTAATAAATATGAGGTGTTAGTTTGTATATAACTAATGCTATATCGCCATATATGTGTATTAGCTTGGACACTAGAGTGAAAGCTAACAGGCTAAGTTGAGGTTCTTCCATAAATTAGATCTGTTGTCCTCCGTTCGCATTTTCAGTTGCAGGCAGAGTCATTTCTATATTCTCCTCTCTGTCGACCCATTCTGGTTTTATTTAAAAGGACTGAACGGCAGACTGACCTTCAGGATGGATAGAGTTCATATGCATTCCTGCACCGGAATATCTAGTAAAYATCATAATTTACCCAGTATGCTTTGTGGCATGTTTATTAAATAATGTCTAATGTTATTACCCGTCAGGGTTCCCTTTAATAAAAACTCTGTGTTAAGTTTTAAGCTTAGTGTTTAAATTAGCCCAATTACAAACCCATAGCATCATACTAGCTTTACCATACAGCACCCGCTGCTAAACAGCTGTGTTGCACCACAGCTTGTTGGGGTTGTGATGAAATAAGACTTCAGCACCAGTGTGGACAGTGTGAATATTTACAGTAAGGAGTCCTGAGTGCTCCTTTGGGTCTGTTGTGCCTCCCAGCGATGTCAGCAGCACTCTCTGATGCTGACTGAATCTGTTCCGCGGATGGACAACATGAATTTGTTGATCCTGACCAGCAGTAATTGTTGTGGTTCCAACATTGAGCTCGATGTTGCAGCAGTTTCAAATGGGTTGTTGTGCGTCTCCAAACACACAGTTGTAAAATAAATGACGTTTTATCACTTGGATGTGTTTTATTTTTCTTTATTATGTTTATGGCACCTGTATTCTGACCAATGGCTCTGATCCTCTGTGGTCTGGTGAACCACTAGCCATTTTTTAGTCCTGAACATATTTTTGTAGCAGAGTTTTTCAGTTCATTTTAGGAAATATATCCATATTATAAAGTTTAAAATATATACATTGAAAACATAAGTGTCTTAATACTTGGTTTTTATCAGGCATAAAAGTATTGTATCCCTACTAATTAAGAGCGACATTACAGTTTACATTATATTACAGAATAATGATAAACATAGCTGTAGGCAAACAAAAGGATTTGGCAGAAGCTGGAACGTAATATATTTTATGAGCTACAGAAGGCGAAGCAATTTTAAACGTTTTTTCTCATCAGTGTGGCATCTGGTGAACGGAGGGCTGCATTGTGTAATGGGATGGGGAAATAAGTTCATTTTGAAATAATTGCTGTTAACAGGTGTTTATTTTCCCTGTGTTTTTTTCACAACTTTGGATTTAGACAATAAAAAATACTGATAAGAACACGGTTTAGTGTAATATGTCTACGCCTCCTTTGCCTTTCCCTACATTGTTTGTCTTCTAGTTATGATGAAAGCGGTTCATCTGTCGGGTTCTTGCTGGGAACACCTGTGCTTAATGTTCGTAATTTACTTACTGGAACACGAGCAGATGCCCAAACCACCTCAGCCGATTCCTTACGATGCAGAGGAGAAGTGCCTCTATTTACAAATCCTCCCAGATGATGGAGCCTGAACTTAGTCACCTTACAGAAGAAGCTCATTTCAGCCTTTTATAATTGGGATTTCTTTCGTGTGTGTGTTGTGTTTTATTGGTATGATTTTTATTTTGTGACTATAGGGGAAGGTTGGAATGTAGTTTGACCATGAGATCACATAATCTTTTGTGCCACGGTCATCACAACAGCCTCAGACTGTTTCACAATTGGCTACATGCTGAAGGTCATGGCTTGAAGATGCCAACAGATTCACATCATTTACAACAAACAGAGATGAGACCCAGAGGTACCCAAACCAGACACCTTCCTCTCCACTACTGCACCCTGAGATCCCGTCCATAAACACTGAAATTAGGACTGACGACAAAGGGCAGCCCTGGTGAAGTCAAGTCTTYGCCAGATCCACAAAACACACRTGAACTGGACGATCAGAATTCCACAACCCTTTTAGCAACTCAGTGATCTAGTCTATGTTCCACAGTTCAAACAAAYGCTGCGCTTCCACCCCTGAATCCAAGGTTCAGCAATTTACTGAAAAGTAAAAATCAAATGATCACAATCAGTTGCCGTTGATGTATGATGATGCCTTTATTGTCATTGTACAGAGCACAATGAAAATGCATTTAAGAACACCCATTCAAGAAGACATACATGACAAAACATGGGGGAACAGGTGAACAGGTCATGCGGCAACCAGCAGGGGTCGSGCTACCTTTAAAAAGAAAAACAAAATACCACAGAAGGTTAGATGAGGGGAAAAAAAGACAAAACATCATATTATAGCAACGTAATGTGACACACTATGGTGTTTATAGAAAAAAAAAACCTCTGCAGAGCAACAACGCATTTATTAGCCAGAGGAATAAGTGAGTTTGGCGGGGGCATGTATCTGAAGCCATGAATATTGTGTGCACTTGTGTAAATATCTGAAGAATGAGTCTGAAGAATCTAGTCCCCCCCTAAAAAAACCATCGTTCAGCCATGGTTCAGAATACTGATGTTGATTGTTGATGTAAACACCAGAAGAATTTACATTCACAGCCCTTCAAGGCCACGTATGGGGGAGACCCGAATCTGTAATCACAGTTGTTTGGGAACAGAAGAAAATGCTTTCGGTCAGGCAGACAATAATAATTTTCCATCTGACTTAATGTCCGCTGGTACATCCCAATGTGGCGAATCCAATCGGACAAATAATGTGGACAATCCCGCCAAGCCAAGCGATCACCTTCTCCAAGATCAATTCCATCTTGCCAGCAAAGTCCAGGGACCACAGCCGGCCCGTGACCCTCAGCAGAACCGCTTGCAGACCTTGTCCCAGCTCGCACAGGGCGTGAGTCTGAGTGCTGATAGTACAGCAGTCCTTCATATTGGTCAAGCAGCCAGGAAATGGTCTGAATAGCCACCGACGCTGTTTTGCAGAACACCAGGAGACCACCAAATCAATCTGTAGAAATCAGTGAATTTTCCGAAGCGGTGAAAGTGACTCCTGTCTTTATGTTTGTGACATGTCATGCTTGAGCCTCTAAATTCTCCACACAACTCATTTAAAGTGTTTTTCCACAGGCTCGGCTCCCTTCGGCTCCACCCCACTCCACACCAGTTTTTGGTCTTTCCACTGTCGGCTCCCACCCCCTTTCGGCCCGGTTTCTTCGCCTAATCCATTCTGCAGGGTAGTGGGCCACCTACTTTTCCCCCTGCTAACAGCTTTCATTATCATATTAATAATATTAATGCTAACGTTTCTGGGTAGCAGCTTCCTGTTAACCAACACCTGGATTCACGCTGGGGGCTGATTTCCTGACAACCAGCAGGGCATACGTTTATGACCTAAAGCCATGTAAAGACAACTGACAACTCTTTTTGTTGGCATCACGTTGATTAGCTATTCCCTCTCTTCCCTGCAGCCTTTGATAAACGCTATAGTAATCTAACTGGAAACACTTGATTTGACTGCCAGATGTCGTTTCACCAGGCATTTATGAAAGCTGTCTGACTCGCCCCACTGATGCCTTAGCTAACATGCAGAGAATGAGGAAAATATGTCATTTGCCATTGTTATATATTACTGCAAGTCCTGATAATTGGCTGAATCATTTGACATGTCATAACCCAGTCATGCTTAGTTTATTTTAAAAGGTTTCTGCAGTGAGCGATTTGTCATTTTCAACTGATAATTTGTTCCTCTTTATCTTGCTCTGTTTTCAGAGACATTTTTTGTGCTACATTAATCTGTTCTCCTCTAAAACAGCTCTTTGAAACAAATTCCTATTAAAGCGGACACAAAGGTGGAAGAAAACAGATTTATTGTTGCAAATAGCTTGTCAGGGCTGTCCCCCCCACCCTCAGTTTTGTGTCCCCTTCAAACTAAGTGTCAAATACAATTCAATTTCTGCCTCTGCCTCAGCTGGGGCTAACACGGTCAAGCAAATGCTTATTTTCTGAATGGCCTGGGGGAGTTACACTGTTCAGCTTATCAACATTTATTAACCTTAGCACTGAGGTTTGTTCTTTGATTTAGATTCTTTGGGAAACACTGAAATTGGATTTTTTTTACTCACTTGTTCTGTGACATATGCTCAACAACCTGTCACACAAAGGAGAAAATCCTAAATGCTTGTTACTTGGAATATTTTATCTTGAAAGCCAGTGGTCTCTGTAGTTTCTCTTGTTTAAGTCTTTTATTTCATGTCTTAAAAGCAAAATGCACCTGTCGTCCTTTCTGTAAATATAAACAAAAAGTTTGTCATCAAGCTTTTCTGGATGAAGAAAAAACTAAAGAAATAAAAAGGGGCTGGGCGTTGTTATACGTGGAATAAAATCCCGTCCTCCATAGTTCAAGCCACTTGCTTGGTTTAAAGGGGGTAATATTATGTGTTTCTCAGGCATACATTTAAATACTGTACCATAATAAAGTATCTATGTCACCTTTAGTTGTTATTAAAATGCTGTTTTATGTTTAAATAGAAAATAAATTTATCTTCTCATCACTTCCTCTTCTAAACGCCTTGAAATTGGCCTCTTGTCTCTTCAAGAACCATCTTCTGCTTCTGTCACATCCATTTCAGTGTGTGGGGGGTGCACGTGCGCTATGATGCAGTTTACTTGGCATCTGAAAATACATTTTCTCAAAGGTATTTTTAATCTGAAAAGAGCTCCACTGAGTGAGAAGTAGTGGAGCTCAGCAGACAGTTCAAGTTTCACTTTCACTCGTTTGCTTTGTTACTGCCAAGAGCCTGCAGGAGTCATGGGCGGGGTGTGTGGGGTGGGGAGGTGTGCTCCGTGATGAGGAAGCTCGGCTTAAAGACACGTCCCAGGGGCGTTTCTGGTCCCAAAAGATGTTTCTGGTCCCCACTTGTCGTTTTGCTCCTCAGCATGGCTGCCTAAAAACGCTGCAGGATTTCTCAAACATGCATGAATGAGTCAGAGCAAGGCTTTAGGCATGTTTTTATGAGAGTATAACATTATAACATGATATAAAATTCAAAAAAGTTGATTTTACATGATATTGCCCCTTTAAGTCATATTGGTCTTTTTTTTTTTTGCTGCCTTTTTATATTTTCATAAGACGTTATTCCTTAAAACAAACTTCTGATGTTTTTATTGTAAAGAGGAGTGGGGGTGGGTCGTAATTAGTCAGTACATTACAATTAGTCATTGTCTTGCGGCTTTCCGACTTGCTCTTCAAACTTAGCTGCATCTTTACATGAATACACAAAGGACTGCACACAATTGATTTAGAATCAAACGTTTATGCTTTCATATCTGAACAAATGAATATAAAACCCACCATTCCGACCTTGAAACTCACAATTTTTTTGTGTCATTTGAAATTTGAGCATAAAGCTCCTTTTTATTGTCCAAAAAGGCAAAGTGTGATGCTTTTGTCAGCTGCCACCTTTTGCATGAAGTGTATCTTTCCACTGTGGTTGTGCGTTTCGCTCTCACCCTTCCTGACTGGGCTCTGGATTTTTAAGCTTAAGGTCTCTAAAAATATCCCTCTGACTGTTTAAGCCTCTGACAACAGCGACATCTCACACATTCTGATAGCTTCACATTAACTATGGCTTCAGATGGCTCATGCACTCAGCCCGCCTTGTTATCTTTTTACCCCGTTCGCCCAAATAGGAGAAAAGGGAGGAGAACTCAGAGGCCCCCGAAATCTGCAACGGTCCTCTCTTTTTTTCTTYTGGAATCAGACCCRGCAGCAGATTATCAAAGGCAGGCAYGCAATCACGGACATCTCTGAAAGAAACAAGATGCTTTTTTGAGAGCGAGAGGCTTTTTTTTTCTTGCCCAGATGTCACTCAAAGCACTTGTCATTGTTGCAACAGCTGTAGGAGCACATGGGACGTCATTTGGAAAACATAACATGCCAGAGCAGCACACGTCAAATATGAAACATTCACAGCCTGGAACGTAAGATTTGTGAATATTAATGCCATAAGCTCCTTAAGGAATTGCATCTTTAATTACCTATCTGTTCTGTTTTATTGGCTTGCTTGTGCAGTCCCAGTAATTGCATCTTTTGCTGCCGTACAATATTTGTACGTTAGGTTTAGCTAAGCCTATATTACAAATATTTCTGATGTCGGAATACATAGCAACCGATAGAAATTAATAATTTCCTAAAAAAGGATTACAGTGTACACATGTGGCTCATAGATATCGCTTCAATTATCTTCTCTTCTTCCGCCCACGCGCTCTCATAAGGCTTTTTCTCACAAATATTATAGCCGCTAACTAGAGGGAGATGGAGGGCGAAGAGGAGCCGTGTGCCGCTCAGCAGCACCATCGCGGTCTTCATTTCTGTTTCTCTTTTAAATGCTTTGATGTGAAATATTACTGTTTTGACAGGATGTTTTTCAAGCTGCTCTTGTCTCTGCGAGACGCCTCCCGCTTGTCAGTGATTGAACTCTCCTGAGGAGAAAAAGTCAATATGCGGTCATAAATAAAGGAAAACAAACGCGAGACCTGAACCCTTCGATARATGGGGAAAGGCGAAGGGAGGTGAKATGAGATGACACGTCTACGTGATTATAAAACTGCATCTCGGCGGCGGCTAATTGTTTAGATTTTTGCAAAGGAAGGTGGGGATGATGAATTGGCATGTTGCTGTGAAGTTGATCCAACACACGGAGCCACGAGGAGTCTCTCCAGGGACYGGTAACCTTCGCGTTCCATGTCATCTCCTCCCCTTCTGTTTGAGGAGCAGGTTGCCAACCTCTCCCCAAGGTCGCACAAACCCCAGCCACCCCCTCTCTCTCACACAGATAATTGGATTATTTAGAATCATAAAATCAACTTATTGTCCCATCTGAGATCAGAATGGAGCTCAGCGATCTAGATGGATGATTTGTGGCGTTGACAATACAACAGCTTCTGTCATCAGTTAACAGATCATAGTGYGGCCTGTTTAGTTAGAACCACATATGGGATCTCACATGTTAAAGATAGTCCTTTTTTGTCTGTGTGTGTGTATTAAAATGTTTTCCTGTTTTCCTAATAAAACGTACACTTGTTTGAAGGACTTTCTCTAAAGTATCAGTTAGCAGGAGGCTGTTTGAGGTCGAACCAGAAACAGTGTTTTGGTTGTTTCACAGATTATCTACATACTTTATTTCCTGCCRCCTTTCATGCCAGAAATTAAAATCATCATATGTTGAGGAATGATGGAGTTGTAGGTTTTAATTGAAACCTTGAAAGTAGTGTGATGCCCAGTCTCATGTGATGTGCTCAGAGGATGTGTTGTGAATGACTCTCCGCTTCTCTCACAACCAAGGGTTTGATATATTTAAAATTGGCTGAATTATGGCCGTGTTTTCTAAGGTCTGTCGATTGTAGCAGTCAGTTTGATTGACTTGACTTGCTGGTTTATCTGATTTGTTTAGAAATAAATCTGTWAATCTGTCTTCGTGATTGACTGTTTAAATTTGAGCCAATTACCAGCTAAGAACAAAAGCTGGTTCATCCAATCAATTATTTGTAATGTTTCTTTTAATTTGGTTTTAAACAAAACATCTGACACGTTTGAGTAGATGATAATAAACTTAAATAACGTCTCTGGTTCCCATTCTGTAATGTTTAAGAAACTTGTCTCCTGATTCGATCGATAAAAGAACTAGAAAGGTAAACAATTAGTGAATAAGATATTTTGCTAACACACTATCTACAAATTACAAGATACTGTATTTTGCTAACAGAGTTGGCTCCATACAGGCAACAGCAGACTTTTAAACAWAGGTATTGTGCAATCTGTTAGCAATCGGAATACTGTACATAAAACCAACATTTGGAAAAATAAGCCCAAATGCATAACATGAATTTGTGTCGGCCATATGGTAACCAAAGGTACCCTGACCTAACAGATGGTTTGTTACATACAACCATCTGGGAAGTTCTCTTAAAACATCGATTGAAAAGGGAAGTCATTTTCAAAGAATACTTAGTAGGTTATTGAGCGAAGCGTCAGTTTATCTATCAAATAATCTGAAACCATTTAAACCGAAGCTCTTCAAAGGACATATGCCACCATTGTTCACGTCTGATAATGAAGCTGATTGGTCCAAATCTAGTTTGGGTAAACTAGAGATGCACTGGGATGGTTCATAAGATGATAACTGTTTTAGGACGTAAAATCAAACTTGCCTAGTGAGTTTTTGTGTATTCTTTATGACAGAGAAATTGCTATGAAGCATTACATTAAAAGCTGTATTCTCCATCCATCCTATTTTCATAGGGGTTGTGATAAAATGTGCAGTGGAATATCTTGTTAGTAGATGCGAAATTACCAGAAACTCAGCTCAGTTCCACAAAAAGAGCATTACTTCCTGATTTTTCAAAATCTTATAAAAGTGAAGTTTTTCCGCATAGTGAAAGCACCTTTTGTGAAAATGTTTTGACATAACGAACATGTAACTCACATGACTGATCGCATTAATGAGCAGCTGTTTCCACTTGAAGACGAGGAATGTGGCCAAATCTTGCCGTAGTGAAAGAAATACTTTACAAAACCATGAAAACATCACTCGGTTTATTTTCTATTAACAGACCAAAGTGACTAGTTTTCAGTGGATCGTTGTGGTTTCTGAGATTTTTCTTTCTGATTCCATTTTATTTTGAGTTTTGCAGCTTAAAGTTACATCATACTTTCTTTTTTTTAACAACAATTTGCAGCCTACTTTACTCAGCTGCTGTCAAATTAAATTAATTATGTCTGATTGGAATAAACTTATGAGCCATATTTCAAATTTGACATTAAATGCTTCAATTAGTTAGCTGAAATTATGAAAATATATACAGCCCTGACTCAGAAACAAATTAAAATGTGTGTAAAATGTAAATAAAAGAATGCAATGATTTGCAATTCTCATAAGCTCGTATAATTTTTTTTACAATGAACATAAATAAATATATAAATAAAGAAATTCTATAAATTTTCTTACGAAAAAATAGGTCATTTTGAATTTGATTGCAGCAACATCTCAAAAAAGACAAGAAGGGGCTACCTTTAAATCTTTGAAGTGTTTCCTCTTATTTTAACAACAGTCTGTAAATGTGTAGGAACTGATGAGACAAAACCATGTGTACAGTAGTTATGGATGTAGTAGCGGTTTAGCATTGTCCTGCTGAAATATACAAGGACTTGTCTTAAAGGGGCAATATCATATAAAATCAACTTTTTTGAGTTTTATATCATGTTATAATGTTTTACTCTCATAAAAAAACATGTCCAAAGCCTTGCTTTGACTCATTCATGCATGTTTTAGAAATCCTGCAGCGTTTTTAGGAAGCCATGCTGAGGAGCAAAACGACAGGTGGGGACTAGAAACGCCCCTGGGACGTGTCTTTAAGATGAACTTCCTCATGTCATAAATCTTATATATACACGCATGTTCACAACTGCTCACAAACAGGTGCTCTGATCCGGGGGGTTCTGACTGGTCACTGAGTGTGTATATATGTCTGTGTGTGTATATCTACAATATGTATGAATATAGGCATGAATGTATGTATATCTTTATATATGTATGGGTATGTGTATATATTTATGTATGCCATCCATGTATTTATCCATTTATTTTTAGGTGAGCGGACTGATGTTGGGTGTGTGGTCCTGTGTTTTGTTTGTGTATATTTAATATACTTCTAATCTCAATTTCAATCTTTCTAATTACTTTTCTCTTTGTTTATCCCTCTTTTTCTATTTTCTCTTTACTTAAAAAAATCACTGATGGTGAAGAAATTAAGAAACTAATATTAAGTTTTTTTTCTACTGAAGTGATTAAAAAAAATTAAAATAAAAGAAGAGGAAGTGATGAGAAGATAAGTTTATTTTCTATTTAAACATAAAACAGCATTTTAATAACAGTTAAAGATGACATAGATACTTTATTAAAGTATAGTATTTAAATGTATGCCTGAGAAACACATAATATTGCCCCTTTAAAAATACCTTGCCTGGATGGTAACAGATGTTTGTCTCAAACCTGCAGTGGTGGGCAGCACTAATCTAAAAATTAGTTCCACTAGCCCTAAAACGCTAACTCAAATATTTAGGTCCCCTAATTCTAAAGCACTAATGCACTGAAAGTTTTAGCAAAAGCTAAATCTAAAGCACTAAAATAACCCAGTCAATCCATGACCATTCTTCAAAAGACGAGTCACATGTTGTCATGTTGCTCTCTTAAACCTTATCATTCACATTCCACAGCTGTATTTGGGTTCATATATTGTCACCTAGTGAATAAGTGACACATATATGAACAAAATGTGCATCAGCTTTTACCCTCAGCTGTGAACATTAACAATGATCAATACATTTATAAACCTCAGTTAGTGCTTCTAAATTTAGTCTATAAATTTAGCAAATGCTAGTCCACTAATAAATTTTAAAATTAGCAAAAGCCCTAAAGCACTTATCAGGAAATTAGTTCCCCTATTAGTGCTTTAGTGTTTAAGGGAACTGTGCCCACCACTGTACAACTGTGAATGCTTTTCTGAACTGAAAAAATGCCCATGCTATAGGCAATGATGCACCTCCATACCATCAGAGACACAGGCTTTTGCCCTGTGTGCTGATAACCGATCGGGTGATCCCTCTCCTTTTTTTGTACAGTACATGTAGTGTCTGTAGTTGTAAAATAACAAAAAAATATATTTTTGATTCATTTGGTCACAGATCAGTTTTCCACTTTTCCTCAGTCCATTAAATAAGCTTTGACACAAAGGAGACGGCAGCGTTTCTGTATGGCAATCACATATGGATGCAGTTTTTTTAAACTGGTGAACCCATCGTTACTTCTGAGACTCAGTTCTCTGAAAATGCTCTTTTTGTACCCAGTCTTACTGACCTGTTGCCATTTATTATAATCTGTTCCAAAATGCTTTTCCATCTGCTTCTTATTCACACCACTTATTTCTACAGCCTTTTGTGTCCCGTGTCCCAGTCGTTTTGAGAATCTGTTGCTGCTGTCAAATTCAAAGTTACCTTCTTTTTTTCCAAATATGGTCCCTTTTTTTGTTTGTTTATTTTTGTGCAAATATTTGATGTTTCCTGCATTCCATTGAGAATAAAATGTGAGTTTATGAGATTTGCAAATTGAAGCTCTGTGTTTTTATTTTTCACATCCAATTTTTTTTTTAAATTTGGGGCTGTTTTTGGAAAATCTAAAAATGAAGCATATAGCAAAAGTCATAAAGTTCACATGAATGGTGAGAGATTACTCTTGGATTAACAAACGCCTGGGTATGTAAAGGTACACCTCCCAGGAGGCTGAAGCAACCTACAAGTATGGCGACTGCTGAACGCCCAAAGCATGGAGGGGATTCCCACATACCAGCACATATTCATGGTTTCTGTAGTTGTTTCAAGCCTGGAGGCTGATGTGGTGTTATCTCTCGCTGCCGCGGTAAGATGAGATGATGTCGGGTAATAGTTTAAATGGGTGGGCCGCCTGCCTATTAAATCAGGAGCTGGCAGAGCAACGCTAACTCAGGTTACTTATTCTCAAGTGACACGTGAAGCGTGGAGGGAAGCGAGATGTCTCTACTTCACCTCCATGGTTTGACATTGTGCTCTGTTTGTGACTCTGTAATTACCTGCTCATTTATGTGTGTGTTTATTGTGTGTGTGTTTATCTTTTCTAGGAGGCGGCCACGTTCGCCAAGGAGCTGGGCTTTGAGGTGAGTTGACCAGCAATTGCACAGTAAAAAAGATCCTAAAGGTTTATTTTTGCTGATAATGAAGTTCTTTTTGGACAGTGATTGATGTGCTATTATACTCTCCAGGCCTTGCAGCAGTTGCCATGGAAACCTGGCAGTCGTCATGGTTTCTTTGTTCAGCCAGCTCTCTGTTATGACGCACTCTGCTAGGTCTGCACCCAACATCGCCTACAGATATTTATTGAATTTTGAAAAGCCTCTCGGGAAGCTGAGAAGTTGGGCACGGTTTCAAGCCTTTCCTCTGCAGGCTGGGAGCGCATCAGGTTGCCAGGTTAAAAAGCCCTCCTCATTATCTTCACCGCACTCAGGGATGTTACCGTACGGCTTCTCCTCGTAGCGATAGCATTGCGCCACATCGCAACGCTCTAGTCTTTTAATAACCAAATTAAAGCCACTTGTGGTTTTTAGATGAAGGAAATGAAGATGGCGGTCCTTGTTCCTCCCCTTTAGAAATGTGTTTTAAAGGGGCTCTTAGGTGCAAAATGAATATTCCCGTAGTCTATTTCTTGTGATTTTCATATTTCCTGCATGTCTATTTTAGTGCAAAATCAAAAACACAAATAGCCAGAGAGTGTATGTGTGTTTTTTTTTTCTTCTTCCCTTTTTTTTTTCCTTCTTTTTTTCCTACAGGGGCTCAGGTATTTTAAGTGCCATCTCTCTTTCAGAGGTAGAGCTGCCTTGAATATGGCTCTGCTCTGTGTGAATAATTGTCATCCAGAATCACTAACGGTGTGATCAACGTGACTGGAATAGAAATGCAACCCTGATGGCAGTGACAGGTTTAAGAG
>NW_013952445.1:2038952-2045969 GCF_001266775.1 Austrofundulus limnaeus
GTAATGGAGGGGCCTCACATGGAAAAATAAATAAATAAAAAGAAGGGGGAAAAAAACACCACAAAGGGCAAAGTGAAGACTCTGCTCGTAGTTACAATTCTTTGACATTTTCTGTGTCAACTTGATTTGGCAGAACACTGTGAAATTGCATTGGATGAATGTGATTTTTTTTTTTTCAGATAACACCAGCGGTGTGTACTGTACTTGCTGTATTTCTAGGTGTCCATAGTTGAAAGATATTTTCCTCGGTTGTGTTTTTTTTTAACCCTACTCTTGTTAGTTTTTGATAGCATTTTACTTTCCTTTCACAAACTGCCTCCCTGTGTTGTAGTTTCACACTTATGAGGTTTTAAAATCAGTGCATTCATGATCTTTTCATTAAATGAGCGTCTAAGACAGAGAGGTTCTCAAACTGGGGGGGTCTGTGAGCTGTAGCTTGGTGGGGTCCCCAAAATAAATGACAGTAAATGAATAATTATGTCATTTCATTTTAAAATGTCCATATGTGCACGTTGGGACCAGTAGGCCAGTAAAACAAACCTGCTWAACCAAAATTTTATGTTTGGAGAGTGGGGTGGGGTGTTTTATGTATTTTTAATTGCAAAATGTTTTATTTTATATTATTTTAATTTTTCTGTTTTTCTTACTTCTATTTTACTGTTGGATGTTGTTTTATTTTTACTGTTTGATGGGACAACAGATGTAAATTAGCCTTAGGCTAAATCTGGTGCAATGCATCAAATTATGTTTTAATTGCACACTGTCCCGAACAAATAAAATCATAATCATAAAAATTTTTTAATTTTTTATTTTTCACATATGATTTAGGGGTTAAAATGACAGTAAATTGTTTTTAATCAGTAAGGAGTCCCCAGATCTAAAAAGTTTGAAAAACCCTGGTTTAAGAAATATTATTACATAAGACAAAAATATAGGTTAGTTCACACAAAAACTACACATCTAAATTTGAAAGATTTTATCACCCATTATGATAGTTTTAGAATAATTGCATCTTATAATGAGAAAAGACCAAATTATAAATTTATATACTTATGTCAGTTCTTGAAAAAACAAAATTATTTGATTTTTTTCCCAAGATTTCAAGAGATGTTAGTTCTCAGAATATGTGTAGTGAATGTCTCCCAGCTACTACCACACCAATCTTATTTTTGTGTTTGCTACGATGAGTCAGCTGTGGTAGAAAATTTAAATATCTTGCATGATTAGTGTATTTTAGGTTTATCCTTTGGAAGTATCTCTCAGCTACTAACAAACCAATTTTTTGCTGTGTTCAAGAAGTTGGACAATTAAAGTTTTTCTAAAATCTATAATTAAAAGCGTAGATGTTTTTTTTCCCCTCCCCATTTCTAGCTGAATTGAAAACTCGCAAGCAGACTTACCCTCAAGCTTTCCAGCACCTCTTCTGCTTCTTCTGGCTTTATTTTAAAAACCTTACAGATATTATAAATAGCTAACTTTAAGCCTTCTTTGCAGTCATTCTATTGCTGGTGCAAATGAGCTATGTAGTCAGGGAGCTTTTTACGCATCAATAAAAAGAAAAGACAGTTTTTGAGTGCCAGTCTTTGCAGGTCAAGCTAAAAAAATAAGTTCTTATTGCAGTCAGCTGGTAAGCAACTKGTGCACGTATGTGTCTATATGAACTTTTGATCCCCATTACACCAGTGATGTAAATTCTAGTCCAGTAAAAGTCTTGTTAATTTGCTAATTAGGCATTTTCAGGGAAACCGTAATTAAATATTGTCAGTATCTAACCCTCAAGACACAGCATGATGTACTTCTAATGTATTCTGAAACACTGTTATCATCACATTATGGATGACTACCACAAATGACAGCCCCACTTCTTCAGTATAAATACAAGATAAAGAGCTTGTCCCCCTCCAACACAGCAATCAGCAGATCTGAACACAGTCGCCTGATTGTGATCAGTTTCCTTTAAATGCTCAAAGAACTCTCTGCATCACAGCTCTAATTGAATCTCTCCCTCACAGTATTTTTCAGGCAGCCTGCAGTGGAGATTATCAGTTTCTCACTGGCTTCAACAGAGAAACACAATTTAGCACCCTTGTAAAGCTTTCATATTTCACGCCTTGCTGATTTATGTCTGATCACTTGCCTCGCAATCGTAAATATTGCCATTTGTCAGCCGTAAACTAAATCGACCGTATCATTCGTCAATCCATTTGTTTTGCACTCGATCCGAATGCCGTTTCAACCTCCTGGTTTTGCGCCATAGGAAGCTGTCAGGTGAGTGTTTTCTGACAGCCGAGGGAAGTGGGAGGTTGTCGATGTGTGCGGTTACCTGTGCTTGTGTGCCACGATGCTCACTCTGCCACCTCTGGCCCTGAGAACCTTTCAGCTCCTAAACCTGAGTAGAGTGCCTTTTTATGTCAGCGAACATAAAACCTGAGGGTGACAATGTGCCGAAGCCTTGTGTGGCTTTGCCTTCAGTGTCTGGAGGAGTGCTTGTGGTTACATGCAGTCACAGTGACAAATTGCTTTTTTTTTTCACCATCGCCTGCTAACAGCCTCTGTATTAACCTCACTATTAGCACTTACTTAGAGTGTTACACCCATTTTTC
This sequence comes from Austrofundulus limnaeus, assembly GCF_001266775.1. Lineage (NCBI taxonomy): Eukaryota > Metazoa > Chordata > Actinopteri > Cyprinodontiformes > Rivulidae > Austrofundulus > Austrofundulus limnaeus. Next base: position 2,041,556 of record NW_013952445.1, read on the forward strand.
CTCAGCCCTAGGTCTCCCTGGACCTCTTAGGGCTGATTAAAGGACGTTTGGGAAGCATTTAGAGGTGTGAAAGCTCATTGGTTTGAGTGAGCCAGAGTGGCTGGTCATATTTGGCCAGAGCCTATCTCTGATTACWCCCATAATCACAGTATTTGCTCTCGCTTAAAGTTGCTCAAGTGTTAGCTTTGATACAGATGYTCGAGCTGTTCGTGATCCCTAATTCCAGCTCCTTAATGCGGCGCATTACAGTAAAAAAAAAGGCAGTCCACCCTGCTGTAAAATGGCGATAAAGACATTTTACCTGTTCATAGTACATCATGATGAGTTAATAATAAAGTAGCACTGACAGGTGTGGGTTTTTTTATCCCTCTCATGATCAAAGGCAAGCACTCTGGAGAGCTTTGTCGTCTCCAGACGAGAATATCCATTCTGTGCAGATGCTGAGGAGAGATGGCCTGTTTCAGGAGGAGAATGATACAGTACATGCACCACATACTCCTGCAGCTTTATCTGACAACAGCATATCTTCACGCATTTATTTTCATCTCACTTAGGGAATATGACATTCTAATATTTTCCAGCACTCCTGGTAACTCCAATAGAAGCATCATCGAGTGCTCCTATTGATCCATTTCAAAGCAGCCCATCTGGTTTTATCATCACTTGATCTCTCCGCCTGGACTGGAAAAACATCTGACCCCTCTCTCAGTGATACTTGTGATCTTTGATTGACTACTCAGAAACTGCTCGTCACGATGTATTTATTCAACCCAACACATTCACCCCAGGGCTGTGGTGTTTTTCCACAGACAGATGAAATTGCGGAGATTGCAAACAAGACCCAAAACCTCCCCAAGGAGAACACAAAGAGGCAGCGAGTGGTGGTCTTCACTCAGGGCAAGGACGATACTGTTGCAACTGTTGGTATGTCGCTCTTGTTTATTTTACATGAATTGTTTGCTTGTGTACGAATGTTTCACACAAAATCATGCCTGATTTGTCCCCTTAAACATATTTACCCTTCCCCTAAACCGTATACCATGAAACAGTGGAGTCCAGCTTTAAATAAATGCTTGTTGACTGGAGAGAGCAGAATGTTATCTGTGATTTCTTTGAAGTTGAGCTCTGATATTGACACCAGATGTGTTTTTTTTCTTTTTTTTAAGAATGCTTGCACTACGTTCTGTCATCTCAGAGCATAAAAGAAGTGTGGGGGATGCTGAGAGCCGGCATTGATTTGTGAAGCACTTCTAACTTTGTCTTGGACAGACTCCAGGCCAGTCCTCAGCAATTTTTAATGCTTCAACTCTAACATCCTGCCCCCCCACTTTTTATTCTTTTCCTCACAAAACGCTAGCCGAGTGACCTTGAGGCAAAGTTGACAGAGCTTCAAATCAGTCCAATTTCCTTTGATACWGAGCATATTTGGTAGTAGGACATTAAAAGGCAGTGTCATCATATCTGAGCTGGGGTTGCAGGTTTAAACAGGAGAGACAGTAGTTTCCGATTACGAGCCTTTGTTTGGAGCCACAGGGTGACTCTCCTCGTTGCCCTTGTGGTTCGCTTCTAACTAGCAGTGCATTAGGAGAGATGGCCCTTAGGTAAAAACTCCAACATATCAGTCATCACTGGGGACTGCAGAAAGGTGCTCTTACACCATAACTTTAGCAGGTCAGMACAATACCTTCACATGTCTAGTATTTTCCATTTTACATAGTGTGTTGTGTAGTTTTGTATGTTACTGTACAAAAATGTTTAGCGTAGCATCAAACTGTATTACARCATATTGTATTTACAGAATGAATATCATCAAATCGCATTGTAGAGCATCATATCGTTGCACAAAGTATCATAGCATATTGTAGTGTAGAAGAACATAGAAGAGCATACCATAGCAAACCATATTTTTAGCACATTGTATTGTAGCATATTGTATCAAAGCACGTCATATCATAGCACATTGTTTTGTAGAACTTCATTTATTGTAGCACTTTGTAGCACATGGTACTGAAGAACAACATATTGTAGAACAACGTCGTAGAACATCATATCGAAGAACATCGTATCGTAACACATTATATCATGTGTGTATATTAATGTTATTATTTTAAATATATAAGAATCAGTTCTTATTAATAAATATATGTATGAATATCCAGCTGGTCAGAACTCATTGACTTGAAAAAACGCACGTGAAATGCAAAATACTTACTTTAAGCCACTGTTAGTCATTTAAAATTAGTTATTTATTTTGATTTTCCGTAACTATGAAATTCACAACTTCCTCAGCTTTATTTTGAACCATAGTTTGTAAAAATCGAGCAAGAAATAAGAAATTTATAAGAGTTTTTCATCAGGATGACTCCTCGCAGTCCATTGACACCCATTCATTTTGTTGAGGCTCCTCAATGCTTAACAGAGTGTGTGCACGTCTATGTAGCTAGCAACGCGCTAGCCACGCCTAATCCAGTAATATATATCAATGGGACAGCATAAAGTAGCACAGCGAATCGTAGGACAGCGAATCGTAGGACAGCAAATCGTATTGTAGGACTGCGAGTCATAGCTCAGCATATCTGCAGCGTCTCTTAGCACAGCACATCACAAAATTAATTTAATCTCTCAGTTCTTTTCAAGTTTGTTGAATTTTCTTACACATTTTTACAGATTTTTATGACCTTTAAACTTTCTCCTCTTTGAATCATTCTCGGGGTTTTTTACATTTGTAGTAGGGTGCTGATTTAAAGCCACATGTGTTCTTATGTATTCTCCTTGTTCAAGACCAATCGATAAACAAAATTTTTCCCAGATTGAGTCCAAAGCCGAAACCAAAATGAATGTTTTGAGACCTAAAATATTTAAAAGATATAAATTAAGCGTTCAGGTAACTTGGTATTGTTATACTAGATTATCTGAATGCTTCATTTATTTCTATGTTTAGTTCTTCAGACACTGGCTCACTTTTACAATAATTTAAATGCACTTACAGCATCAGTTATGTTGCTTGTGTAATATTTGCCAGCACATAAAATGAGATTAGTAAATTCAACATTGTTTGTGTGAACCATACTGACATAGGGTGAAATTGAATTAAAAAAATGTATATATTTACACTAATGACATATTTTATGGAACTCTAATTATCTTTCTAAGTCACAATGTTTTATTGTTCTTACAGTAATGAATGCAGTTATGAACTCAAGAAAGCATTATTTTTCACCTCACCTGGAGAGCTCTGTGTTGTTTTGTTTGTCGAAGAGGATGCTGTATCATCAGTCCAACTAAAAATGCTGCAGCAGGCATTCAGTACTTTTTTCCATCTTCGTTTGGCTCAAGTGCTGTAAAAAAATTGTGCTTAGTTGCTGCAAAAATAGGATGGAATACCTTGCAACCGTAGTTCTGTTTGCACATTCATTTTATGTTCAACTTTAGTGCCGTAACTTGAGATATTTAAGCCAGKTAAATATGGAAATTTGTAGTTTATAACTTTTTACATGCATTTCTTTTGTTTAAAAAGCCACGTGTTATGTTGTGTAAACTACCTTGCATAGCACTAACTGGACACACAACACACGCATGTGTAAGTGGTCGTGATAAGTAGCCGTGACATCTAAGTAAAAAAAAAAAGGAAAGAAAAAAAATGTCAGTATCCTGATACAGCAACTCGGCAACTGTCCTGTAGCAGCTGGCACATGCACTCACAATGAAAACAATAGACGCTGGTGTTGTCATTATGCAAATATGCTGCTGCTTTGTTTGGAGCTATAAATACGTGATGAAAACCAACCAGCTTTTTGGGAGAGCTGCTGGCTTTGTTCCAACTGTATCTGAGTTCTGAAGTTACCTTCCCAAAGTTACAATATGACCCTTGTTGAATCCAGTCTGTAGCTAATTTAACTTTTGTTCAATTAATTCYGATGACCAAATTCATCAAATCTAAAAGCACAAAAAAGTGACATCTAAACCTAGATTTAAAAAAATGCTGAAATATAAGCTTTCAGSTTTAAATCCAAAGTCCTCAAATATTAATATGATATCACCTCTTTGCAGGTTTGTAAAGAGTATGTGTTTATACAGTATGTACAGTATATATTAAGGGCACAGCGATACAGAAAATTCACGATTCGGTCCAGTTCAATACTTTAGTCTCACGGTTTGATATTTTTTTCTATATAAAAGAGAGAAATGCCCCTTTTAACTTGTAATTTATTTGAATTAATTATGAACATTTGTTTAACCTCAGTTAAAGTTAGTTTTTTAATTAAATGTTGCTGAAACAGCAAGCTTCTCAGTGGATCTGCGCTCACAAATGCAGCCTAGGTGGAGTAGTCAAACACAGATCCACTGATCCTTCAACACAGAGCATCTTCAGAAGACAAGTTGATAAAATTAATTTTAAAAATCTGTATTGTTC
>NW_013952445.1:2046435-2048024 GCF_001266775.1 Austrofundulus limnaeus
AATAATAATAATAATCATCATCCTGCCTAATCCTGAAACATAGCATATATTTAAATCAATAACAACCCCTTTTAAATAATAATGGTTTAAGCCCTGAAAGTGATGGTTTAAGCCCTGAAAGTGATTTTCTGAAACCTGGCTGACAAGTAAGAATAAGAATCTGTCCTCGGTGCTGGAGGTGATGGATAATTCCTGCCTGCTCTCCTCATTGCTCCTGCATGAAGACCCAGCCGCGTACGAACTTTATATAAAATATGTGATGAATGCCGGCTGGTTGAAAGACACTGTGTTTCCCATGTCACCTGCAAAGGCAAACATGATAAATGTCATTGAGTGTGCTCTCATTGCTGCAGAGCAGTTACAGGAGTCGCAGGTTCAGCACAAGTGGTTTGAGTGTTTGTCTCGATGTGAACATCACTATTCATGGCAGCCAAATAAATGTCAATGTTAAAAAAGAGAATTAAAGATTTTCATTTCCCAGAGGCGGCACTCTAATAAACTTGATCTCATTTTGTTTGCAATTTGTCCTCCTGTCAGGATTTGATCATTTGCCATCCTCTGTGTCATGCTAAACCCTTTTATAAATCATTTTATAGTGATTAAGAGTGGGAGAATGCCTTTCCCCGTGGTATATTTCTCCAAAAAGAGATGTCAGTTTGTTATTGTTCCCTTTTTCATGCYCCTCACTCGGAGCCTTTCATCAAGCCGCTGTTTCAAATGTGCCTTTTTAGAAGCCAAGTGCAGGAGAAACGGCCCTTTATTTAGCTGCCTCTGACACCGCTGAACTCCACCGAGCCTTTGCTTATACATTATTGCCGTAATTAAGATCACTACGCTCTGAACCTTAACGCTGAGGAGATCTAATAAACCATCCTTCAGCAGGGGTTGCCACTCTAATCGCTGATAAGGACTTGATAAAGCCTGACTCGGCTCCTCTGAGAGTTTTAGAGCTCTCGAGAGGGCGAAGGCAGGCAGATTTTAACTCCGATACTGATCTATACATGTTAATCACATTAGATGGAGAAAGAGGGAATGCTGAATACAAGACAAAAGGATTGTGTTCTTGATTTTTCCATTTTGTGTTAAGTGATAGCTCAGATCTTTAGAAGGAGGGTTCTGTGAACAGGTTATAAAGATTTTTTTTTTTACCTTTTGTAGGTTGTCTTTAGGATAAACTCATTTTGAAAAAACAAATATTTACCTCTGATTGGATCAGGGATGAGCAGAGGTGGTAGCATCACACTAGGGGTGTTTCCCCCGTTGGTCCGTATCTTTTATGCAGGTGTGAATACACTCGTGAACCCTGCTGCAGACCAAACAACCAGATTGAGACCCACTTTTTGAAGTGGTCTCAGTTTGCTTCCTTGGAAATTGGAAGGACTTCAATCTTTCTTTACGGGTTTCCCACCCCAGTCATTTCTATCCAACGAGAACAATGGGCCTCATGCAAAAACCGTTCGTACGCACAGATTTGTTCTTAAATTGTGCGTACGAGTGATTTAGGAGAATTTGTGGCATTCACCAATGTTTTCGTATTCTAAGATTTTCTTCAGTTTTCAATTTACGAGTGGTCCAGACCTGTCGTACAT
>NW_013952445.1:2048719-2071929 GCF_001266775.1 Austrofundulus limnaeus
GACGTGACATGTTCGTACGAACCCTTTGTATGAACCCTTCGTACGAACAAAAGTAAGAGAAATTTAGGATAAGAATACGAACATGTTCTTGCATGAGGTCCATTGATCGTCACCTGCGTGGCTTTGTTTACAAATTATTGCCCACTTGCAAAACAGCACAATATGAATGCAAACCGGACCAAATGAAAGAAATGAAGTTTGCTTTTGATCCGAACCAAACAAACGGATCAAAGGACTTTCCTGGTGTGAACACACCCTAAATCATGGGTCTGCAATCTGCGGCTCAGGGGCCACATGTGGCTCTTTTGTCCCTCTGCAGTGGCTCTTTGAAAATGTGACCAAACAAGAACAGATTTTTTTTCTTTTTGGTTTTTATACTCACAACAAAAGTCAATTTGTATGCAATTATGTGATCAATACTATTAATACAAAAAGTGAAACATGTTAGCCTGTTGTTTACCTTTTAATAATCCAACTTCTGTCTCTAAAATCCATCAGAGTAACCTTTAAAGAATTTGAAGATTACATAATAAGAAGAATTAGAAAAAAATGTGCCTGAATATTTCAGTTTTACTAGTTTTTATGAAATTTGGTATAAACTATATACAGTATTTTTCTCGTTTACATGAATATGGTATTTTCATTTGTCCTGATGTGTAAAAATAATAATAAATAATAAAATTCACAATATATTTTTTAGTTTTATAATGTCACCTCCACTGGCTGTAAAGGTTTCCAAAAAGGCCTTGAAAAGGCCCACTGACCACCAGTTGATAATCACAGTTGTAGCTTGTTTTGCAGCTCTGGACACATTTTGTTAGTGAGCCAAGGAGCAGAAATGTCTCTTTTGATCGTAAAGGTTGCAGACTCCTGCCCTAAATTGTTTCCTAATGCAGGTTGGATTTTTCTTTACCATAAGTGCTACAGCTACCTGCTGCTGTTTGCATTAGCAAATAACCAACTAAACACCAAATTGACTGCAGTCTGTAGGTTTCTAAGTAAGCAGCGATGCACTTTGGTGTGCAAGAATATCATATTCCTGCCAAAATAACTATGTAAAGCAAAACTGAAAGGGATGCATTGTCAGTTTTGCATGAACGGCTGAGATTATATTGACTTTAAACCCTGTTTCTCCAAACTGAGATCATTTAAATAACTATTTATCTATAAAATATGCACAGAACCTCAATTTTAAAACAAAATTGAACTTGTGTTTTAGGCAGAAGAACATTCATTTTTGCCAGCTTGCAGCACCGTAGCTTGTCTCAGTCCTTGATATTTTCCTATATTTATGACTCCGTGAAAGAATAGCAGCTGTCGATGATCTTTTGCCTGCCTGTGGTTTAAGTAATTATGGGCATATGTCCGTTTTTATAAAATTCACTTGTGAGCAAAGATGCTGGTTATGATAGGCAACTGGATTGAGTGTCTAACCTGTGCTATCTGCCAAGGCAGCAGGGAGGCTGTTTTCCATCCTGAGGCTCAGAATTTGGCTCAAACACAAGAAGAATTTTGGGGAATTTCACTGTTGAGCACTTCAGCTGGTGAATTTTAGCTAAATAGCACCAAATCGGTGCAGCACCTGAGATGAACTCGTCGTTGTGCTTGTGCAGATGAGAAATGGCAGCAGGACCGATGTTAATTTTAATGACTTGACAGATGTGAGCTCAACCTGTCAAAGCAAAAATACTGTGGGCTGAAACGCCACCAATAGCCTGTAGCAGACTCGAATATCAAAACAAAGGCCTATATGATCTTGTTTCAAAGAAAGACAAAGTCGTCTTATTTTAACTTATTTTACTAGAGAGCATTTTCTCCATCACTGCTGCGCTGAGAGTTGTCATTGTCAAAAAGAATAGCCAATAATAAAGGACTTAATTGATACTCATTTCAAAGAGATGGCTGTTGAAAGAATTTCTTTTAATCACCACCATTCAAGAGCCGTAATGAGGGAATTATGAAGCGTGAATTAACAAAGCTCACAATTATACCGTACCTCACTGGAAGGAATTATTTGAATTCTTTTGAGTTTTTTTTCCCCCTCACAGTTTTTAACTCAGTGGTGCGCATTACCTGTCAGAGCTCATACACCCCCACATATTCWCCAAAAGTCTGCTCTTTAATTTAGACAGAATACATTTAAAGAACAAAGTTAGGTTTAAAAAAACCCAGAGTGCAGTGGAGTTTTATTGATTGAACATGATGTTGCCAGAGTCATTACTGTGAAATGTGAAATGAGTTCAAGAGAAGTGATGTTTTCAGAGGTTTTGGCGAGCCAGCAGCAACAGAGTCAGAGTATTTTGGCAGAAGGGGATTTTTTAGTATTTATTGCCTCGTTCATGACAGATTTTTGTCAATGAGATCTTTGTTAAAGACAACGGGGGGATTGTTGGACCGTAGCTTGAGTTAGCGTGTCAGTCAAACAGAATAATTTGCTTCAGTGAAGTTCTGTGAACTTTCCCCTCTCAGCAGAATATAAACCATGACGATGAATAATGAGTAATATTAGAAGCTTAATGTACTACAGTGTGTTTAGAAATAGTTCTGAGAACGTTTTGAAAATGAACATTTCTTCAGGTTGTATCTGATTGGGCTGCGATTGTTTGCCGTCTCAAATTTGACTCAGTGTTGTGGGAAAATGAGTTGTGGTTTCACTGAATTCTTAATGTTTGCAACCAAGTGACCAGCTAGCCATGCAAAGAGCTTGGCTTGTTTGTGGTGCACAGTTTACAACATTGCATTCTTGGCCACGCACATTGTTCTGTTACCCAGACCCTACCCCTTGGCATCATTTGTTCCCACCTTGGCAGCTGCTGGTGAGTTAATCAAGGGGTGGCTGTGGCAGACTGGTTAGGGGAGTCATCCTGTAACTGGTGGGTTGCCAGTTCGATCCCCCCGTTCCAGCCGTCTTAGTCGTTGTATCCTTGGGCAAGACACTTCGCCTGCCTCGCTACTGGTGGTGGTCAGAGGGTCCGGTGGCGCCGGTGCGTGGCAGTCCCCGTTCTGTCAGCATACCCCAGTGCAGCTGTGGCCACAGTGTAGCTTACCACCGCCACATGTCTTTGAGTGTCCTAAAAGCGCCTTATAAATTTGATGTATTATTATTATTACTATTCTGGAGTAACTTCTGAAATAAAATGAGCAGATTTGGATTAAAAGTTATTTATTAGTGGCATTGTTTTTTTTAGAACTGGACGTTTTCTGTCAAACAAAATCTCCCAYGCAGCTGTCAAAATACTGCTTTTGCGCTTTTGAGGTGGGTTGGAAATGACTGGGTCTGAATTAAAAACAGCTGTGATGACTCTGTTTCTCTTGTTGCACGTTTATTGTTAACATATTCGAAATGCAAGCAACAAAACTGTATTTTTTGCAACTCAAGCGAACCACGGGAAACATTGCAAGACATTTTGGAGTTTCTCTCGCAAAATGTTTGCGAGTCAGTCGCAGCCCAGTAAGCTGCGACCTACAGTAGACTCATACAGTAATGTATGTCTTTGGTGTTTAAATTAGAGTTTTACATTTGCATCTTCATCTGAAGTTAGCACTGTTTTCCCACCGATAACTCCTAGAATATTTCCTGATCCCAAACAAAGTCCGACTGAATAATATCCCACAATTGAGCCTTAACTTTTAATGTTAAAATGTTTCTGAACTGACTTATTTTGGCCATTTTTTAAGTTAATTGATAYAAAATCTGTTTTACTTAAGGAAGACGGTTTTGTGTGCACCATCACTCACTGTCACAGGACCTTAGACGAAGCAGATGCACAAACATCTAAACAGCTACAGAAGCATTTCCAAACCTCCGAGTGTTTTATCAGTGCATAATGAGACAAACTGTCTGCAAACAGAAATAAATCCAAGACTGTTGCTGCTCGTCTTTGGAGTGGCAGATGAACACCCGAATAAAATGTGCAATGCTTAATAGTTAGAAACAAAGRAAGCCACTTCTAAATATGAAAAATAACTTCTATTCTGGATATACTGTATTCAAAAAAGCATTTAGTTATTCTATGACATTTTGAAATGAAGCGCCTGCATCCTAATAAAACAAAAAAAATTTACATACAAATGTGCAGCCTTATGTTTAGAAGAAAAAGTCGTGCTTGCCAACATCCAAACTTCATTAATACATAAGAATGGGAGCTGCTTTGCTATTTCAAGGCATTGAGTAAACATTTATATTTTGTATCAAAACTTACCACACACCCCCCACCCTCAAAAAAAAACAGTCTATGTAGAAAGTTCTGCAGATGTAACAAATCAAGCAAAACCAACAGCAAAATGTTATCATTTGGATGCCAAGTCAGAGTCTTGACCTTAAACCAGCTGAGGTGCTGTGGCATGACAGAATGAGCGCTGACCAAGACATCCCTGAAATATTTATGAACAGATTCACTTTTTGTGAGGAAGAATATTCCTCTTCGGCGCTGTGCAAGTCTCGTGGATTACAGAGAAACTTCCCAAAAACCAAAGAAAGTTCTACAAGTTAATGGTGTAAAAGTTTCTCAACCTTTCCCCAGCCTGCTCTAAGAGTAGCCATTAAATAAGTTTAATAATTATAATAGTTGTAATTGTATTATTAACTTAGCGCAATTGTATTTAGGCATTTCTTGATGGTAAGTCATAATATTACCTTAAGATTTGCCAAATAAAAAGTCCTTGAAAGTTTTATTGAGTTTATAAAATGTCTTKATCAAATGTTAAAGGCTTGAAATAAAAAGTATGTGAAGAATTTACTCATATCTTTTGACTTCTTTTAGTTTATTTAGCTGAAAACCACTGATCCAGAGACTGATAATAGAAGCATACTTAAAGATTGTGAAGCCTTTTGTGTTAGAGTTATGATTAGGTTTTACAAGAGCAGCCACACAATTGACTCGAAGAGGCTGTACTTTATGTCAACATGCTGATACTCAAGCAAAGAAACTGAAGAAGAATGTAAAATTGTTTGATTAGAAGGGGAAAAATGATTTCTGGAGGATCATCCACATTCTTTTTATTTTCTGTTACCTGTTTAGGTTACAGAGGCAACATGTCCAGGAGGGAATCCCAGACCCCCTCCCAGTGACACTTTCCAGCACCTCCTGGGGGGATCCTAAGGTGTTCCCAACCCTACCAATGAATTCTTCACCTACTGTGGGAACTCTTCCCAGTAGAACGTGCTCCTCCAAAGGGAGATATTAGAATTCATTCTAATCAGGTGCCCGAATAGGGTTGGGCAACATCGTATCGTGTGCAATCAATCGTCAAAAAAAACTATCAGTTCATTTTTGCCACTTTGCAATTGCTGCAATTAGTGTCATGTGATGATGTATTTTTGTGTGTGACACACTATAACTATCAGGTACTCATGTGAGCCCAATGCGGAAAGCAGTACAGAGAAACTAATGCTAACTCTAACCCTACAAACTCACCTGAAACATCAACATAAACCAGATTAGTGGGAAGCCAGAAAATGTGGACCAGGGCCACTGTCAGCTACATTTACAGTAAGTGCACTTGTCATCTATTAATTGCTATCAACTAAATGCCACAATTATTCATTTGCCGATATTGCCTAACCCTATTCCTCGAAACACTTTAGCTAGCTCCAGTGCAGAGAYGCAACAGGTCCTCTCTGAGGTTATCCCAGAATTTTCTGTCCTTCACCATAGCAAACTGGAGCAAAGTCCTCTTTATTGTGGACAAGGTCCTAATTCATTGATCCATCTCCCACTTCATCCCACCATCCCTCATGAACAAGACTCCTCTTCTTGAAACTTATTCCCAACCTAGACAGGACGTTTCACCCTCTTCTAGTTAAGAATCATGGTCTTGAGCTTAGAGGAGCTGATTCGTATCCCAGTCCACTGCAAATGCCCCCAGTGCATGACCAATGGATGCTAACAAACACCCTCCTCTCCACGACTGTGCCTTGAGATCCTGTGTATGAACCCCACAAACAAAACTGGAGACAAGGGACCGCCTAATGCATCGGGAACAAGCTTGACTTTGTGCCAAGGATGTGGACAGAGGTCTTGCTTTGGTTATACAAGGACCGGGTAGCCCTTACAAGTGACCTTGACACCTTGTACTCCTCCAGCAAACCCCACAGAATGCCTCTGGGAACACAGACATAAGTGTTCTCAAAACACGTAGACTGTAAAATCAAACCCTCATGACCCCCTTGGCAAATCTCCAAGGGTGAAGCTCTGGTCCCCTGCTCCCGTAGGCGGGGCGAAAGCCACAACTGTGCTCCTCCTGAATCCGAGGCTCGCCAATCGGTCAGAACCTCCCTTCCAACACCCTGGAGTAAACTTTCCAGTCAAGTTTCCAATAACTTTTACAGCCTTTAATAAAAATCCTAAAGCAGAAGCGCTAATTGCCACACATCCCAACACGTGTAAAACATAATCTCATTTGTGTTTAATGAATTCTGACACTTCTGGATGAAGATGAGCATCACATTATGTGGGCAAATTATCTGCCTTGGCTCTCTAATAAAGACCCTATTGCCTTCTGTTCTGCCCTCCCCATTTGTTTCAACTACCATGGAAATATTTACACCCTTTTACTTTGGTTTGACTGTTTTTTATTATTATTTAATGAACACCAGATTCTATGCAAAGCAAGTGCAGTGGTTTTAACCTTTAAAGCATCCGGTTTTTCTTGAGCTACAAAGCGTGTCACATTAACAGGACCACATCTAATGACGAAAGTTTCCTGACAGCAGAAAAACTGACAAACTCTAATTTATTATCAGCACACCCTTTTATGTGTGGTTAATCGTTCTGAGAGGGAGGAGGGTTCTCAAGCTTCATCGGTGGCATTAATTAAGTAATGTTATGCTGTTAATTAGCTGATCCTGAAGATTCCTGCGTTATTGTAATGTTTTATCAGTTCGAAAGAACTAGAACTGTTTATAAAAACGCATTCAAAGTCTTTACTCTGATGTATTCTCAATCTGTTACTCCTCAAAGAGGTTTTTTGTTTAACCACAGCGACAAGTTTCTTTTTCAGTCAGTGTATACCACTACGCCACATGACATCAGGAGCTGTTCAGCTGCAGGATGAGAGCATCTTTTGCTCTGTAGGACAACAATTTAAACGTATTTAAAAACTGATAAGGTAGAGAGTCTTATCTATGGCTGAGATAGTCCAAGAGCCCTTCTCAGATAGCAGGGGGCTTCATTAAACATTTTTGTGTGTGTGTGTGTGTGTGTGTATTTTTTTTTGTTTGTTTTCCCCCTCGTGTTCTCCTTAAACTCCCGGCCTCTTCCCCTCAGTAAGAATTCTGTCAGCCTCCTCATGTTTCTTTCATCCACATGTCAGTCTTTTGTCTCCGGCACCTTTTTGAAGGTTCACGTCTGCACCGGGGCCCCCGGATTGTTTGAAGGTTGTGTGTGTGGTTTGGATAGTTCTGACATAAGTTGCTGATTTAATGCCACTCTACACCTCAAGACTTTGTCCTATGGTTAGATGTTTTTTTTTATTTCTCTCCCCACCTCTCTGCTTTAAACTGGAACGCTCTTTGAAGTGCTAATAATTGACGCAGTATAATCCACTGAAGATAATTAAGACACTCTCATTTTAATGAGTTCAGTTTTGAACCGAAACCATTACTCTAACCTTGTAGTGTTTTTAATTTAGCACAGTAGTCACCTAAAGCTCGTTGACTGTCTGATAATTTAACGCCTCCTTTGTTTCCCATTCACGTCGAAACAATAGTCAATCATTCTATTTGTTCGCTCATAGAAAAGCACAATTTTCATAATTATATTTAAAAATTCAACATATCCTCTGATAACAGTTTGCAACTTTTTAATTGTTGTTTTTTCACAAATCTTTGTGCATAAGTTGACCCTCTATAGGGCTTTACTCACCGTTTATTGGCTTTAAAAAAAACTGAAATATAAACCGCAGGTTAACGAGAGTTGTGACAGAATTTATGGACGCACAAACTGACAGCTGCAAACAGCACAGACAAGATGTTGTTCTTAATATAGTACTTTCGAGTCTGCTTGGAGGATGAATGCCATGCACGTGCAGTATGTGCACATGTGCAGGGTGTGTGTGTCGCTTAGACTGCCCCCTTTTTTATTACTGTTGATTACACTGTTGAAATTAATTACAGTTTATGCATTAATAGTTGTAGGATAGAAGACATTCTAGTGTCTCTTTGACAGCCTTTTGTGGTGAAAATCATTATACATGATGGAAATCTGAGATCAATGCAAAGTTTAATTTCAACACCTCGTATATTAGTGGCCATGTGGTTTTTTAACCTGTTGGCTAAATTTACTTTGCAAACAATATTTAGAATATATTATTTTCATGTCCCTCTAATGGTCCCACCAAAGATTTAAAATGAATTTTAGAGGTCATAGAGGAAAAACTTTATCCTAAATCTGGATCAGTTGTTATGTATTTGCATCACCTAAGACAAAAAGGTGATGATTTTTTTTTTGTCTGTCTGTGTACTTAGATTAATTAGCTTTTTAGGACCATTTCTAGTATTTACACCCACCTTGTCTAGACCAGCAGTCTTTATGGGGACCAAAGACCGGTCCTAATATGGTGGAACTCCATTTTTGGGTTGGGGGTTAGCTTTTATTAGCTGAGGTTAGGTTACCTACTATTTGTGACTACCATTAGCAAAATATCTCATGCATAACTGGGTGGGTTTTAATGAACCTTTCAAAAAGTAATTATTAGTTTACATCTTTAAATGGCAAACAAAACTTTTAAAACACAACAGTTGCCGTAACTCATCCAGTTTTACAGATATTGAGCTGGAACTGGGTGTGGTCATAGCTGACAGGCATCACCACACATACTTTGTCTTGTGAAATATTGTGATATCTCATGAGCTTTTACAGAATAATATTTTTAAGGTTTCACCAAAACTGCTGTAACTGTCATTTCTCAACATAAGATAATCTCTGTCTGAAACATAGTTTGAAATTTACCCAAAAATAAAGTCAAGTGCAGTTGATGTTCTTATTTCTTGTTTCTTGTTTGTTGATGTACTTTTATTTCTTTACTTTTCTCTTAGGTTTTATAAAAATTAGCTTTTGCAAAGTCTTTTTTTYCCCAGAAAGCTAATCAGTCCTTTCTGCTGAAGGACTTGGCTTTTTATCTTATCTTGAGACTTTCCAAATGAATCAGTCAAACTGAATTTATTTGAGACTCAAACTTTGCCAAGGATTTCAGATTTTCAAATATTACTGAAACAGTAGTTTTGACTAATAAATACGTTTTGACCAAAGCTATGAAACCAAGTGGTGAATATTCTGTTTCTCCACAGATGTCAAAGACCAGATTATTTTCACTTGTAACAGAGGGAACAAAAACAAATGTTTTACCCAACTGTGGTCTTTTTGTTCTGAGCACAGGTGACAAAGTGATCATGTTTCCTGTTTTGGACATCGACCAGAATGATATTGTGGACACCAACGGAGCAGGAGATTCCTTTGTGGGAGGTAGATTATTTTTATTATCTACACTGCTTCTGCTGCTTAACACTTAAAACATTTTCATCTTGTGTTTGCTGTTCAGYACTGCATAAAACAGCCATCATGTGGGCTTTGTTCACAAAATAAAACCGTCTCTTTGCAACAAAAATCCATTAAAACTTGGATTATTTTGATTGTAATACTTCATTATTTAAAGATGACAAGAATTACTTAAGTATATTTACTTTATTACAGTACTTAAGTAATTTTTTTGAGGTTTGTTACATTCAAAACATAAAAATTATACTTTTACTTCCGTACTTTAAAATTGTAGACGTAGTTACTCGTTAGCAATTTCAAGATGACCAAACTCATCATGAAAGGAGTTGATTAACACACGATGTCAACTGGTTCCACTAAATCAAGTTGAGTGAATTTACTCAACTTGGTTTAGTGGAACCAGTTTGGTTAAGTAGTTTCAACACCTTATTGCTTAGAGTGTGTGTGAAAGTACTTTTACCTTCCCGATTATTGTGAGCAGTTTTATATGGAGCCCGCGAGGGGACTTGGGGGGATTTTTTTTCTTTGGCGTTCCCACGCAATACCTTTGCGTTCCCTCGCGATACTTTTGCGTTACCTCGCAAAATTGTTTTGCGTTCCCACGCAAAGGATTGTTTTGTATATGAATTGAATTAAATCAGACTTTTATTTTGAAATATCCAGTTACCAAAACAGGATGTGTCGCCACAAGTTTGTGAAATTGACATTGATGTTGTGTGGTTGCATCGATATACTTCCATGCGTGGCTGTGTGATATATTCATTCTGAAGCTGAAATAAAGCTGTAGGCTAACTCGCTAATGGTAAACATGTGAGTTTGTTAATAAACCGGCAGGCACAACAGTAATAAACGACTTTTGCGAGGGAACGCAAAAGGTATTGCGAGGTAACGCAATACTATTGCGTGGGAACGCGAAAGAAAAAAATCTCCCATGTCGTGGGCTTCATAGTTTTATGACTTTTGCCTCAGTACTTTTCTTATCAGTGAGATTCATTTTCACCAAAGTTATTTTTTGTTTTGCTTAGTTATTCCTTTTAAGTACTTTATAAACTTCTTCTCTGTTTGTCTTGTCTCCCCAGGATTCTTGTCAGCGTTGGTCCAGGAGCAAGCGTTGGAGGAATGCATCCGGGCCGGACACTACGCCGCCCATGTCATCATCCGACGGGTTGGATGCACCTTCCCAGAGAAACCCGATTTTCACTGATGAATTTGAACTCTTTATGTCTTCTTCACTAAATTCTTAAACTTCACAGGTTTTATGTACCTTTTTTTTTTTTTTACACACAACTGATGTTTGGGACTATTTTTTTCTGCTTGACTATTTTATCAATCTTTTAATGAGCAACACAGATATTGTAAAATGATTAAGTTAATGAAGTAGTATTAAAAATTGGATTTTATTTATGTACAAAACAAACAAAATGTGTTGTTTGAGACTCAACAGATTAAAAAGGTGGTAAAGAGTTTTGAAACAGTCACTACAAAAGACTTAATCATTATTTTTGTGCGGTCTTCACCTCATCATTACTTTGAAAGAATAATCTTACACTTAATGAAAATGTATTTATTCATTTATGAAAGACACTGATAAATGAAATCAGAGCAGCTTAAAACTATTTTGTAGTAAAGGTTAAAATTTCCTGCTTCTTTTTTTATTTTTATTTTTTATGACAGACAAATTTTGGTCAAAATATTTTTGATTTACATTCACTGAACCCACTCAAAACATGATCTGCTTGTTGGTTAGATTTCTTAATACGTTTTCACACAATTTTTTGACCTGAAATTGCGGATGACACATCTTGCTTTTGAGCTACAAAGAGGTAAAAGTGACTCATGAGTGGCATATTTTTTATTGTTTTTCAATTATTTTTTTTTTGTTTTTGTTTTAAAGTATGGCAAGAGAAAACTTTTTGTCTGAAATGAATACTGGTGGAAGGTTTTGTGATTATGTGTAATAAAATATATGTTATGTAGCCACTTCAGAATATTTTTTAACTTATGCATTAAAGAGTCATTATTATTGGTGGATCACCTGCTGCCAAAAACAAAGAGGTGAAAAAGTAGCTAACATAAAAAAAAATTGTAATTTTTTTTTTGGCCAGTTTTACAGATAGCGAGCTAAAATTTGATGTGTTAATAGCTGATGGTGCAGGATCTGTTTTCAAATTTTGCCTTTAACTATTAGAGTTCACCATCTGTTTGCAAAATATCTCATGGGTTCTCGTCAACTAATCATTTGGTGCGCGTCTATAACTGATTATGTTTTAGAATTGATCAGTTCAATGTAGCTACAGCCAATTGACCTTCAGAAACACAACCATGTTTATAAGTTTTTCAGATAGTCAGGTAAAATTTGACGTGGTAATAACTCACAACACACACTCTGATCACATCTCATAATATTGCACAAAATCTTGCACATTATTTACAATGCATCACCAAACCAGATATTTCTATGACCCTTTTCACTAAAATATTGTTTTAGTTTAGGTTTCTGGCATTCCTTCAACAAATGTTAACCTTTGAATGTTTCTTAAAGTGACAATTATAAGAGATACAAATATCACAATATTCCTCCGCCAAGACAAAGGCAGTTGATTTGTTTAACCAACAGGTGATTTGATCTAAAACAAGTCGACAGAGTTTGTGAAGTTCGGTTATTTAATCAGTCAGGCAGTGTCATGCTAATCACTTCTCTGCTGCTCAACAGCCCCTCATTATGAGAATCCCCCCCAACCCAACCTCTGTTTCTCGTTGGGGTCCTAACCGGACTCTCCGTGTGTGGAGTGGCGCTGCAGGGCTGCGGATCATTTTTCTCACTTTAGGGGATTAGTGGTTGCTCTTCGCTACGACCATTAAAGGGACCCGAAAATTAGTCTGATCCTTCGGACCCAGCTGTGCTGTCGCTTTTGAGGTGGGGGGTTGGAGACGGGTGGGATCAGACAGTGGGCCCCTCCCTGTTAAAGCCCAAAGAACTGTTGGGCAGAGAGTCTGGAGTGTTTGAAATAATCCCGCACTCGTCTGTTCCGCAGAATAACATTTTCTGTTCCTTCTGAAAGACTTGTTACATCATATATCTTTAGCACACTGGAGGGAATCCAGTTTTTACAAACCCTGTTTTTTTTTTTCTTTTGAGGATTAGTTTATGCTAATTCTGGTCATCTAAGTAAAACCATTCTCAAGCCAAAATGTTATTAAACAACTTTGAGACACTTTTTTTTTTTGTAATCACCACTTTTTTTTAAAGGTTTTACACAGATGCGCTTTGAAAAGGGCCACATTTCTGATTGGGCAAGATCACACTACATGGCAGCTGGTTCATTTGCTTCTCAAGATGACAGATGGCAAAAACACAAACACAAAAAGAGAGAGCCATGATTAAGTAATGAGAATGCCTGCCACAATAAGGGAAACTACTCCTCTCACTTTTCTCGGCAAACTTTTACCTCGCTCATTAAACGAAGGAAGTTTTTTTTTTTAAAAAGTGCACGTATTCCCCAGTAATTTGTGATCTACTGTTAATTTAGCCTCTTTAACCATTTGAGTGTTTTATTTTGAGTCCCACTGTGTCCACATCCTCATCATTTGTACTTTTTTCCCCACTTAAATACATGTATAACTTTGTTTTGCAAGTGAAAAGAAAAATCTCAACATTTGTGACATGTTGGGTCTACRAATCCAATTTTTTTTTTAATGCATGCAAAGGAGTAACTGGGGTCCTGGCCAGTGTTTTGCCCCACAGATGGGCAGCAGTGTTTGTGAACACCCAGTGTGGCAGTTGGCAGGGATATAGGAAGATGATGGGAGGAAAGTGGGGAAGAGTGGGGGGGGGATGGGCAAACTCCAATGGCACATGCTCCAATTCAAATTATCCCTGGACCCCGTGCAGCAGCAGAGGACCTGCTGGGGGCCCAGGGTGGCATTCATTACAGCCAGACACAGGCAGGTTTCTTTTTTTTTTTTTTTTTTTTTTTTTTTTTTTGGTCAGCCCTTTCATCCTGACACCACTCCTAAAAGCTTCAAATTCAGGCTCTTGTTATTCGCTTTTCACCTGCTTTTAATATACCCCCCTCCCCTTTCCACCTTGCACACTCAAAACCCACATAAATTATTTTTATTTGCGTGTATTTACCAAAACAAACCAGTAAATAGATGTGGATAAATCTCAATGAGTGAAAAAGCAGGAGGATGTAAAATTTCATCAATGTGAGAAATGAATGCAGGTCAATAGAAACATCAAAGCAAACGAGGAGGAATGATGACGAGACTATTAAGGCTTGTATTAGATGCAAATCAAATTACACATTAAATGTGCCTCTACAGGGGGAGAGATGCTCTCATTTTAAGTATTTTTTTAAAAAGCTGCTCATACTGTACGTGTTTCTAATCTGATGAGAAGTAACCAATTATCTCTCTAATTACATCTGTATTACTGCATGAAAAATGAGCTTGCTGGTGTTTCTATTAGCTTCTAGAGAGCAAAAAAACTTAAAATAATGTAATCATCTGCACTATGTGCTTGGAAAAAAAAGGCTCTTATCATCAGCGTGTTGGAGTTAATTAACTGATTAGGGTAATATCCACGAGTAAAACTGGTCAGAGAAATGAAATTTCAAAATAAGGGTTTGTGCCAGTCATATTTAGAGGTATAAAACTCACATCGGTGGAAGTTTAAAATGCCCACAGGGCGTTGATGTTAATGGGGGGAGTGTTACATAAAAAAATGTTGAGCAGCCTGCAGAGGCTAATCCACTAAAAAAAAAAAAGAAGTGTGAAAATCTTCCTTTTGGCTCATCACTGGACGTGCTGATGGGGTGGGGGTGAAGTGAAATTGACAATATCATTGTAGGAGCGCACTAAAAAGGGGCGACGGTCCGCTTCACTACACCGTGGCGGGGATGTCTACAGTGAGAGAAGAAGAAGGGGGAGGGCACTACTTTGTCACAGGCTGCTATGTAGATTAACCTTTCAATTAGTTGTTATCAGGTCCTCTCCATGTCTCCGCGTGAGCTGCTCGAGCCTTTCGTTTTCAAGACCACCAAACCCGCTCGGATATATGTCGCTTCGCATTTACCCTTCGACGTGATAATGAAGAGGAGTATCCGAGGAGGGGGAAAAAACTTGAAGACTACCAGCAAATATTTACGGTAGCCCGTACTTTCTCTCTCTCTCTCTCCCCCCTCTTTTTTTTCTCCGCCTGTCTCTTTATGTTTATCTTTGCATTAAAGTTGCCATTAATTTTGTTGTATCCCTCCGCCGCCGGTGGCAGATTCGAAGATGCTAAAAGCGTTTTAATCTCCATTATTAGTGTGTTATACTGGGGGGGGAGGGAGCTCCGAAAACTAGCGACTGTCGTCGCTCCCAGCTGCCGTGTTAACTTGTATTCCCCGCTGAACATCTTTTTTCTCCCCCTCCGGGGCTCACTATTTGTCCTCATTGGAGATATTTGATAGTTAATGGTGATAAACAGGTCATGCCATCATTGCACGGCGCACACGTAGACAGAGCCTACTTTTTTTTTTTTTCAATCGTGCATTTATCGCTCTGTCACATAGTTTAAACGTTAAATACCAGGAGAATTACAGGAGAAAGATAAAGTCGGAGGAAAAAAAACCCGAGGAAGGGCAGAAAACGACGTGTTTTATGCGCTTTTTAAAAAACTGCTGAAGTCTTAAATATGTCTATTTTTTTATTTTTATTTTGAAAGAACTGTGTTCCACTTTAACGTTAGAGCCTTCGCAGGGTTTTATGCAAACAAATGATCGATTTAACAAACAGCCAATTAAAGTCTAAAACGATCCAAATCACGTTCAAGTGTAACCAAGAGGAATCCGAGTAAAGGTGGGCCGGTGTTAAACGACACGCAAACGAGGTTAAATATTTATCGAGCGTAATTACCACGCAGCCAGTTTGCGTCYGTTACAGTGCGCTTGTAACTTATTAACAACCCAAAACCCGGTTCTGRGCCGTAAATTGGGATTTTACGAGCGTTAGAGGTGAATGATATCAATTCATCACTGGAGGCACCTTAAGAGGCGGGTCAATTGAGTGAAGTGACAGATCACACAGCCAGTGCCGTGCCTCTYAGGGTGAGCTCATACATAAAGATTGACATGTGCTTTATCAAACCAGAAATCGGATCTCGTCTTTACAGCCAATAATTGAAGTTGCCGGGGWGGGCACATTAGTGTAGGTAAGGTTTAATGAGACTCCATTGGATTGTAATCAGCGTCATGTCGGATTCATGTAAACTACAACATTGTAACAAAATGGCGACTGTTAGGTGACATCAGTAAACGCTGGAAACGCTGACATTTATCGGCTCAACTCAGCGGAGCGCAACTCCCGGGGGTTTGTTTCGTTACTTGTTACCGGGTTTTCTCCCTCTTCTTGTGTTCTTTCTCGACCGAACCGCTCGGCCGGTGGCGACCGAGCTGTCAGGGGGGGGAAAGTGAAGCCATCGATTATTTATGCGTGTGTCATTACCGCTCGCGCTGATCAGTGCGTGTCGTCGAGCTGTCAAAAAGTGGTCGCGCGCGGAAGAACTAATGGTTGAACTTTGATTTATTTTTATTCTATTTGGGATCAAATGCGTGTTCGTGAAGGCTTGTCGAGGGAAGGGGACGTGACATGGTGATATTAATAAACTTGTAAAATTGTGTCAGCGTCACAAAAAAAGGGAATCTGAAACCGAAAATGTGTCTCGAAAACATTGTATACTTTTTTCCTGAAGTGGGTGGAAGTTTCTAGATAAATGTCACGGTGTGGAAAACTTGCAGTTTTTTTGGCAAATGGTCTCTTTTTGAGTAGGACATCTGGTTTGGTGTGCGGATTAAAGTGTCAGACTATGGATTAAGTCACTTTGATTTCTTCAGCAGCCATGACAGCGCCTGCATCTGTTTTTGTCCATCTGTTTCTCGTGTTTTAGCACATCTCAAAAGCCTTGCATTCCTTAGGCTTAGCCTTTACAGCCAGTGTGCTATAAGCTTCTTTTTTTATTTATATTGTGTCTCTAAATCTGTTTGTCTTTCTCCTTTTTTAGATCTGAGCTGGGATTCTAATAAAACACAGTTCCAGGTCAGCTGATAACTTCCACTGTGGATATTACTTGTACCCAACTTTTTCCTCGAGTTCACCCGGAATTGAGAAAATACTCGCGGATGCTGTCGTGGAACATAACTTCCTGACCGTACTAAGGATGTGGATGTACGTATTTTGCAGCTGCAGAAAGGAGGAACCTTTATGGATCACATTTTTGTGAGGCTTATTGTTCAACCATGGTAAAACTTGCAAACCCTCTCTACACGGGGTGGATTCTCGAAGCAATACAGAAAATTAAAAGGCAGAAGCAGAGGCCTTCAGAGGAGAGRATTTGTCATGCAGTGGCGACGGTGCACGGACTGGACAAGAAGACRGTCCTTGAGCAGTTGGAATTAAGCGTTCATGATAGCTCTATCCTCAAGGTGACAAATAAGGGAAGCACTTCCTACAAGGACCCAGGAAATCCTGGAAGAGTTGGTCCCATCTTGCCTACAAACACATCTTTGCCGTCAAAGGAATCTGTATGGAATTCAAACGATCTCCGCCATATTGATTGGAATAAAATACTTCGGACGGCCATTGAAGGTCTGGATGATACCCACGGCTCYTCGCTGAAGAACATCGAGAGGTACCTGAGGAATCAGGACGACCTCTCAAAYGTTGTTGACAATCCTGCTTTTCGGCAGAGGTTGCGGCTGGCGGCGAAGCGCTCAGTTGGCAACGGCAGATTGGTCAAAAACGGCCCACGGTATAAGCTCTGCCATGGAGGTGTGGAGGGAAGAAGCTCCAGGTGTCCTAGTGCTTCCCCCTTGGTTCTGGCATCAGTGACGCTCCTCCCCCATGAGCGCGACCAGGTACGCACGCACACCTGTGCTTTCTCACGTGTTCACCCCTCATTTCACCTTTGTAAACTTTTCAATGTATTCAGATGCCTCTGTGACCCAAAAAGGAGGCCTTTCCATGACTTCGATAATTGGGGKTTTTTTGGAAACTAAATGGAGCGATTTATGTGTCACTTCCAAGTTGGTGGGATGAGATTTAGGGTTACCACTGGATGGAAACTGCTCAATAGGAATTTCACAATTATAGTCTTAATCTTTGGAGCTTAATCCCAGGAGGTCAGAAATAATGCCCATCTAGAGTCCATCCCTTTAAGGCTGTGTTGCTAGTGGTTTCCATAATAAGAGAGCTTGGATAATCAGAAAGTCATGCTGACAGTGTGTGGTAGGCAGCCTGCTTTGGGCTTCCCACAGGTTATGTAACTCTAGCCTAATGACCTTAAAGGATGTGGACAGCTATCTTGTGAGTTGCAGTAAAACAGATATTTTATTGGTAATTTGCAAGGGCATGAGAGCATGTTGAGGAAGAAAGCCAGAATGTTCTCAGGCTACGTGCAGCTCTTGTGAGCTTTGTGCAAACAAACTTGCTCGAGAAAGGAAATAAAACCTTATAAACAAACTTCCAGGTTGCATTCTTTCCGCTGCTTTTTATTTATTTATTTATTTATTTATTTATTTATTTATTTATTTATTTATTTATTTATTCAGGGTGAGTTCAGAGTTCGCAGAGATGCTCGACAATAACAAGAATGCCAGAATTTTGTGATTCCGTGCAATTTTCAGACGAGTGCAGGGGGGCGTTGGGTGGAAAATGGTTGTCATTGTGTAGCTGCGTGAGCCGCGTGCAGTCATCTAGTTTGTTGTGAAGGCCTCTACCATGTCCTGTGTGAAAGCTTATCAAGATTAAGTGCGGTCTCATACTTTATGCACAAGTTATGCAGCTGAAGTGGTGAGCAGCATCAGGCRATAGAGATGTCACCCTGCTCCTCACCAGTTTCACAGTGAATAATCAGGAAGCGACACCTTGATACTGCAGCCACAACTGTGACTGTGTCTGTGGTCAGGCCAAAAGTGAAACTGAGAACTGTTTTAGAGACACGGCGTCCTGCCACGGCTCTCAGGAAGGCCTGCTGTTTTCCATTTGGAGCATTTCAACCTATTGCTCCCGGCCTGATGACATCACCCCCCCAGTTTTAGGCTTAACATTTACTTCAAAGGATGAGACATATCTGCCTGCTTAGTTGTTTAAGGCGCATCGAGAGCGTGTGTGTGCTGAGAATAAGAGATACTTTGAGGGTTAAAAAAAGCAGTCTTGGTTTAGAGTTTATTAGATTCTGAAGAGACTCTGGCAGGAACAAAGACAAGGAATGAGAGTTTTTTCTTTTTTTTTTTTCCCCCTGCTGTGTTATGCAACCAATTGAGCTCACCCTGTCTACCAGCAGTGTTCTAATAGGACCCCACCCCCTCACTCAGGACAGCCTGCTCTTTTGAAGCAGCATAATTTCCTGTAATGTACTTAATTTAGAATCTTCATGTAAATCATCGGCATCTCTTCAGCTGTGTTTGGCTTTCTAGTTTTGCATTTTAGCCATGTGCAGATTGCAAATWGCTATTGATTTTATTTGCCAGACCTAAAAATATTCCTAGTGGCAATTAATCCAGTTCCCGGATCGGACTTTGTGGATTAGTTTGTGGAGCGTGTGGTAATAAAACATATTTACTATTTTTAAAGGGGCAATATTATGTGTTTCTCAGGCATACATTTAAATACTGTACCATAATATAGTATCTATGTCACCTTTAGCTATTATTAAAATGCTGTTTTTATGTTTAAATAGAAAATAAACTTGTCTTCTCATCACTTCCTCTTCTAAACGCCTTGAAATTGGCCTCTGTCTCTTTAAGAACCTCCTTACGCTTCTGTCCCGCCCATTTTAGCGCGCGCGCGGGGGTGGGGCGCATGCGCTATGATGCAGTTTACTTGGCATCTGAAAATACATTTCCTCAAAGGTATTTTGACTCTGAAAAGAGCTTCACTGAGTGAGAAGTAGTGTTAGAGCTCAGCAGATATGCCATGAGGAAGTTCAGCTTAAAAACACATCCCAGAGGAGGAGATTGTCCCAAAAGGACACAACCCAGAGGCGTTTCTGTTCCCAAAAGATGTTTCTGGTCCCCACCTGTCGTTTTGCTCCTCAGCATGGCTGCCTAAAAACGCTGCAGGATTTCTCAAACATGCATGAATGAGTCAAAGCAAGGCTTTGGGCATGTTTTTTATGAGAGTATAACATTATAACATGATATAAAACTCAAAAAAGTTGATTTGACATGATATTGCCCCTTTAAAAATAACTTCACTGTATGTGTGCCCTGTGCATAGTTGGACCAGCAGTCCAACAGAAGCTGTCTGGTTTTCAGTTTCATCACTACTGTCTGTAGTGTCTCATATTTTAAACCTTTATAAAAATGATAGACGCCTTTCAGATACAGGRATAACATTCCAAGTAGGGCTTTGTTGCAAAATATCTTAACCTGCCATCAAGGAAGAACGTGTCTTCCTGTTATTTCAGCTGAGTGAATGGTATTTGACTTTGAGAAGTGTTTTTCAAAAATGGACTTTGTGTAATCCAGGTAAAATATTCTGGCATGTAATGCTGCCTAAGAGTCATACTTAGTAAATAATCTTTTGGGAAGTGTCAGAAAATAATGAAAACATTTCAATCACAAGTTATAAAAAGCTGATGTCTTGTTTACAGTTTAGTCTTTTTTTTCTGGCACAATTTCAGTATCCTAAAGTCTTCTTATTAAAAAGTTGAATAAACACAGAATTTCTAAGAAAAATGTTTTTAGGCCCACTGAACGAGACCACCTCTGTTTATAGATCTCACCAGCATTTGTCTGAGCAAAATGTGTTTTGATTTTCTTCTGTAACATGAGGCAATTACACAGCCACAGTGTTAAAACCTGCAGGTGTAGCCTCATCACATGTGAGAATTTTTAGTGATTTTTATGCTGTACAAGCAGCTTTTAATGCCCCTGCACGCTTTCAAGTATTGACCCAGCAGGTTGGAAAATAAAGTGATCATTGATGTGGAGATAAACTACTTCCTCTCACTGAAAACAGCTTCTTGATACCGCCAGGGACAGTGACATGAAATTGCTGCTGGATCCTTGTTGCATATCGTTGCCCTGAGCATCATTTGGATGCTTCTCTTTTTTTTTCCCCCTTTTTTTTTGCTGTCAAATAAAAAAGACAAATAAYACTGTATTTCAGCTAAAGGCCAACTAGAGGTCATATCCAACGCAGTTTTGAAATATGCAAACTTGGTTTAACTCAGGATGCTGATCTGCGTCATAGAAACCAGGAACTAATTATGGGCATCCCCAGAGTRCCATCCAAAGCTCTAGTCAACTGGATGGCCTTAGCGTGTAAACTGGCGATGAGGTGGGTTATTTATGATCACACCCAGTGAGTGATATTTTCCATTAAGAACTTCCTCTCTGCAGTCTGTTTGTTGTCCCTCTAGAGGCTTTTGTTTTTGAACTGGTATTGAAAAATTCACTCCATGGTGCATTTTAGTTTTGATATAAACCTGTGATTGGTTCAGTTTAGACTATCTGCTGTTGTGAAGTAATGACTGTAAGTCTCTGCTCTCCCTCTGAAGTCAGCCTCCTTTCGTTCTGAGTGATCAATGGAGAAATCCTCTTAAACCTTGAGCTCATATTTTASTTCTTCTGAACTCGACAATAAGCCCTTAAATGAGTGTTTGTTCTGAGACTCAACATTTACAGTGGATCATGGCAGTAACAATGTGAGCATGTTATATTATTGAGGTAATTTGATTACATGCTGGTTAATCCTTTCAGACTCGAGTGCAAGCTTTAAGAATTGGATTAAGCCCTTAAACTATGATTACCAAGATCACTTACACATTCAGATGTAATGGATAAAGGAGGTGGATCTCAAATGCAGCATATCTCCGAGGATGAGAGTAATTTATTATTCATTTCTAGTCTGTGAGAACTCTGCTTTTTTTTCATTCTTCGAGCTTCTGCTTTCAGTTGATATTATTTTGCGGATGTTTCATTAAATCCACAAGCTGGTTTTATCTTCTTTGGCTTAACCAGTAGTATCGCTACAGCGATTTTCAAAAATCCAAACAAAACACTCACCCAGAAAYCAACAGGACTCTACATGCAGCCTGTTTATGTCTTTCAAACTGTTTGTTTCTTTTCCCCCCACTTAGCTCCGGGTCGACCCCATCCCAATATGCAGTTTCTGTCTTGGAACGAAGGAGTCAAATCGGGACAAGCAGCCAGAGGAGCTGCTGTCCTGTGCAGACTGTGGAAGCAGTGGTAAGTCAGCCTCTGAAACACTTGACTGAATGGCTGTTTTCAAAACCGCAACAACTTTAAGCAAGACTGTAGACTGTTTAAACCACTAAACTGCTAGCATTGTTAGCGGAGGCTCATGGGGAATTGTGTATGTGATGATTTGAAGTGGGAAATATGGTCAATCTCTAAAAACAGCATGTTTTTTATTCAGCGAGTATTTTATGTTTTCTACAGTAAATACAAAAAACATAGATGATGCAAATTGTGTTGAATGCCTTGAACTTTGCTCCATTCACCAGGCATATGAGCAAAACAGTCTTAAGTAATAAAACATGCTGTTTTTTATATTTAAATTTTTAATTTTGAAGTAACTTTGCACTGAAGTCATGGCTGTGTATGAACTTCTCTTAGAGGTTTTTGTTAAATTTGTTCTCAATATAGTAGAGTAGGTTTTATTTAGTAGACTGAAAAAGAGTTGTGTGGGTTGATGTGTAAAGGAACGTAAGAAATAATTGAATAAGCAATATTCTTGTGTTTTTTGTTAAAATATTGAAATGCTGGTATTCTGTATTCTCAGTTAAGAAACATAAAACACAAATAATTCCAAAATATCAGTAATAGATTTTCATCAGATATTAACCTGTGTAAAACTCAGATTAAGCATCTCAAGTTCAAATAAGTAGAGTAATTTATTATAAAGTTGCCAATAAAGCAAACGTAATTTTACAATAGGGCGCCGCTGCATTTAATTTTCTTAGTGAGCACCGAGAGTAAGTGTGCAAATACACTGGTGGTTTTTGCTCATATTCTGTGTTGGAGGTATACTGGGGTTGGTTAATTGACCTATTAAGTGTAAGCTAATAAGTTACAGGTTCTGGCCAGGCAGGAAGGCTGATTAAAACCTGTAGGGTAAATTAACGCATGGTTCAACGTTCATAAAAAGCACAGTGTGTGACATTCCATAAAGGCTAACTTTGCTAATGTGTTAGGTCTGACTTATAAACAGCTGCTGCACTAGCAAAAGGAGTTAGTTTCTGATCCTTGTACACAAGTACAACACAATTATTAGATGATTATTGCCACAGCTGTTTGGCTCTGTACTCTTACAGTATTGTGTAAACATGTGTTTAAAATATCTTTTTTTATGGTGTTGCTGTAGGGGGTTTGCATCGTATAGTACACTTTCAGCAGGTTTAAAGCTTACATCTTCAAAAAACGTGCTTTCATGCCTTTAAATTGCTTGATACATTTAGAAATTTTTCATAGTTAAAACTAGGAATGCACGATAACTTATTTTAAGAACCGATACCGATAACTTTCTCCTCCTAACGGCCAATAACTGATAATAACCGATAACATGCCAGGAGATAAGACTAGTCTAAAATGGATAAGATCATAACATAAATAAACAAAACCAAAAAATAAAATGACACTAAATTATACTATTTGAAATAAACTCTTAGCAAACAAACCTTTATTAAAGTATATCAAACAAAAC
>NW_013952445.1:2072865-2103692 GCF_001266775.1 Austrofundulus limnaeus
CATCCATCCATCCATCCATCCATCCATCCATCCATCCATCCATCCATCCATCCATCCATCCATCCATCCATTTTCTTCATCTGCTTCTCACATGCATGTTTATAGTCTGTGGGAAGAAACCGTAGTACCTAGTGTAAACATGCGTGCGCACGGGGAGAACATGCAAATGTCATCCAGAGAGACCCAGGCAGTAGTAGAACCTGTGACCTCAGAACCTGAGCTCTAACCGCTGCACCACCATGACGCACAAACTGAAACCAATAAAATCATTCTCACCCAGTTCAGATTCTATTATAAACCAGCCCAGTTATAGTGGAACAAAGATCAACTCTTCGCCCGCTGTTGCCATTTTCTTTAGTGTTCTTTTGTTCCRGTAAAATTACCTCTGCCAGTCATTTACTTTTGAACAATTATTTTAAATGCCGTGAGGAATTGTCCTCCCGGTGACATTTTTATAGCTCAGATTTGACAGAGTAGCGTCGAGGTGGTTTTCATTAACCACTTGTAGTGTACACAAATTGTGCTCTCACTGTAAAACAGCTGTTTTACAACCATGAGAGGGGGCCGCGTGAGAGAGAAGGMGAGCTTTTACATGACTTTCATGGATCGGCTTCCATTAGAAAGAGTGCTGCTGCTGTTTCTGCCTCATTAAGATCAAATTATCTGTAATTAGCAGCTCAGATGTTTGATCATACTGTTTTTAGACACAAGTTGTGGCGAGGAGAGAAAGTGGCGTGGACGTACAGGCACACCATTGTTTTTTAATGATTTACTGTGTTAATATTTAACTTTATCGTGTGAATGGATGGAAAACATTATCTCTTGCTCGTTGGCTCAGTCAGCGCTATGAGMAACGCGTCATACTAATATGTATTTTTGTTGCTCCTGAAGGGCATCCATCATGTCTAAAGTTCTCCGAAGAATTAACCTTGAATGTGAAGAGATTAAGGTGGCAGTGCATTGAATGCAAAACCTGCAGCTCCTGTCGAATACAGGGGAAAAATGCTGTGAGTATTATACTCAGCACACCATTTTTAGTGCTGTATATCCCATTCTCTGGATCCCTGAGGATTTGTTGAGATTTGTAAATGCTCTCATGTGCACAATTGAGCTTATTTTCCTAAAAGAAATTAAATGACAGTGGGGTTACATGTATGCGACTGGGACGTCCCTCACACACGCCTGCTGTTCCCTTTCAGGATGAGATGCTGTTCTGCGATTCATGTGATCGAGGCTTTCACATGGAATGCTGCGATCCGCCGCTTTCAAGAATGCCAAAAGGTGAGGTGTTTACACTGTCTGGCTTCTCTGTTTCTTCCCTTCTGCTGTCAATTCAAAGGCTTTTCTTCACAGACGGCCGTTTGGGGCTGTCACTCAGCACACAGAAAAGCACCAGTGGCTTATTTGGGGCTTTGCATGCATATCAAATTATTTCAGCATCCCCAGGGAGAATTTTTTATCTCTGCATTACAGTACTGACCCTGCAGCAAGGCTTGTAATGATGGTGATGGTACTGTAGTAGAGTATTTGGCAGGGAGTTCATACAAGTCACATAGCTTGGGTCAACAAGCTGACACGAAGTCTATTTTTGTGGTCTGAGAATTGACCCTGTGTTTTTCCTATGGATTTTCACTTTGTGCTGAGTAATTGATTGTCATTGTGAGCTGGTGGGATTCTCGCCAGCGCTTTGTATTAAAGGAAATGTTTCAAATGACTGTACCGTATGTCCTCTCCATTGATGAACCCACCAAAAAACGGTACACTCTCTCTGTGTTTGGAAACCATCCAGGAACCTGGATCTGCCAAGTCTGCAGGCCAAAGGAGAACGGGAAGAAACTGCTGCACAAGAAGGCCGATCAGATCAAACGTCGATATGCAAAGCCAATCGGAAGGCCGAGAAATAAGCTCAAACAAAGAATGTGAGCGGGCAAATATTGGAAGAAAAAAAAAGTCACCAGGAGCGATTTTCTAATTCTCTTTCCCTCTTCAACGAGCTGTTTTGTTCTTGTCCCAGCAGGTCTGTAACCAGTGGTGATGGCTCCATGGTAGCACTTGGAGGAAGGGGGTCACCTGGTAGGGGTCAAAAGATTACCGTCTGTTCCACACCTTCATCTGGTCATGCTGCATCTGTGACGGACGCCAGAGACAGATTGACTGTTGCAGAGCCTTGTTGTGCGGTCAACGCCACCCAATTCACCTCTTCCCCTCCCACCACCACCCCCTCCCTCACGCCCACCTCCACCCCAGCCACACTTACTGTTAACAAGAAAACCAAAGGGCTTATTGATGGGCTTTCCAAATTCTTTACCCCTTCCCCTGTGGGCCGTCGCTCGCGAGCTGTAGCCATAGAGTCGCCCTCCAAACAGTTATGCTCTAGAGACAAGGGTCCTCCCAAACTGTCCAATTCACCAGAGCCGTTTGCCTTCGCTGCTGATGCCTCTCAAACGATAACCCCTCCATCTTCTGCACTTCTTCCCGCTTCCACATTGCCAGGACTTAGCCCCCCCTCGCAGGTGTCCAGCAGCTCCACTTCTGCTAACTCACCGCAGAGCTCTTCCAGCCAGTCTAGTGTTCCCTCCCTGAGTAGTCTCTGCAGTAGCAGCCAGCTGAAGGGGCTTTTCGATGGACTCTCTCACATTTTTACTACTCAGGGACAGTCGCGGAAAAAGAGGCCACCAAGCTACGCGCCGCCAAAGCGCAYGCCCCATAAGCAGGATTTGTCCAGAACGGGGCCGCAGTGCCTTGGAAAGAACGAGTTTAGTAGAAATAGGTTACACTCCTCATCAGCTGGGCCCGGCCGACCCAGAGGAACCCCTTTTAAGATGGTCAGTCATTTCAAATGCAACCCTTTCCTTAAAAATCACAGGACACTAGGCAGGCTGAAGTATAGAGTGAGCCCTCAGAAGGGATCCCCCTCACCAGGAAAGGGAGACTTGACAGACGGAAGAATTAAGCCTGAGAATAATCATGGTAAGCAAGGCTCAAATTACCAACCAAGACCTGCGTCTCCACACTTTTAAGCTTCTTCTTCTTTATTATTTTAAAGCTTGACACTCGCTGCGAAGACACCCTCAACATTCTAACAAGCTACTAATCCTTTTCCTGATTTGAATTATTTTATTTACACAGTTTATTTGCGTTTTGACTTGGCTTCGAAGTCTCCGTGGCTTCCATCTCCTCGCCCGTTGGCTTTTTGTCATAGTGCATGGCCCACTAACCCCCTCATGCTGCTCCTTGCTCTGTCCTTGACACTCTCCCGTAGTGTGCACACTGTGATCACCACATAGTAGAAGCTGTAGTCACATCGCGCTCTTCCTCATCCCACCTTCACTCTTGAAGTCACTGTCTCCTCTTAACCTCACTCTCAGTGGTCATTAGCCACGTCCAACCCAGTGATTCAGCCACCCAAGTTGACTCAGAGCTGACACGATGATTACACCCAGAATTTCTCTAACCCATACATTTTACTGTCTTCAAGCATGAAGTCAAAGCATAAGAAAACACACCGAACACAAGGTGATTCATGTTTCAAGAAGTTCTAAACAAAAGTCCTGCTCAGACTCCGAGTACTCCAGCAGCACATACCCATAAATATGCAAACGACACATCATTTCCACTTATAATGGGTTTTTATTTTGGTGGTTAAGTCACGGTGTTGATGTCTTTCATAAAATTACTGCCTGCTTTCCAACATCAGTTGCTTTTCATGTCGACACTCGCTCCCTCCACTGCATCTGCTTCTTAATTCATGGGAAACTGTCTTGGTGGATGACTAAGCACATGAAAGCGGTTACGCAATTAGAGTGATTTAGTTTCACTTCATTACATTAGGGATTTTAATATAAACATGCAGAGATGATACATTATGAAATTCCTCCGAGACTCAGCCTCAAACAGACTCGGCAGCAGCACTCACAGTATAAGCACATTAGCATAGAATGCATTTATGAGATTATTCAGCCACGGCTGCTTGAAAACAGGCTGAAGTCGATGTGCTCGTCTGATGTGTTGTTGTTGTATTGTTGTGCCTGTAACAGGCCACAATGTGGAGCTGCACGTGAAGCAGGAAGTTCAGACMGAGTGTGTGGCCATGTTGAGAGACCATGTGACAGAGGAAGACACTGAGACATTCGCGCGGGTCCAGGAACGTGCTGCTCAGGTGAGGTAACAGGGTGAAAMGATTCAACTGTCGTATGTTTTATAACTTTTGGCTGATGCAAGAAATAGTATTTGAAAAACAGGGAAATAGTAGAATGAAAACATTTAAGATTTGTTTGTTTTTTAAGCAGATGAATGCATTTTATTGTCACTTGCCTCTTATTGGTGTCATAAAAACCAAAAATAGGGACAAATTAAGAACATACACAAATCCAATCTAGTTATAAAACATAAAATAAATTGATTCACACAATAAATGTTCTTTGTATTTACATAAAAATCCTTTTTGTTTTTGCTGAAATGCAGAAAAAATGATTTTGTGATTTTAGTTGTTGATCTATAGAACTGTACTGAATGCTATTGTGCATACTTATTCTGTTTTTGCATTATTTAATCTATAAATGTTGAATGCTAACAACAAAAATGGCTGCAAACAAACAACTGCAATAGGTTTATCATTTAGATATTAGTCATAGAGGAACTTGTTTATTTTTAGATTAGAATCTATTGCTGTTATGTATAAAGTAAAGGAGTTATTTAATGATAAAGCACTGTATATGTTGTATAATGCAATAATAGGTCCACACCTGCTTTATTGTCACCTGGTATTGAAGTCTGGGGGAAAGCATGTCGGACAATTACAAATCCTATTTTTTTACTACAGAAAAGAGCTGTGAGAATTGTTACTGGAAAACATTGTCGTCACCCTTCCAATTCATTATTTTGTAAATTGAAAATATTGAAGTTCTTTGATTTGGTTGATTATAATATTCTACTTGTTATGCATAAGGCTCACAAAAACACATTACCTTTAAATATCCAAGTAAATTTTGTTAAGAGGAAGAGTTGTTATAACTTTAAAGGGACAGAGATACTTGTGAAACCCAAATTCAGGACGAGTTTGAAGGAAAGGTGTACTTTAATTCAAGGAATAAAACTATGGAATAACTTGGGGAGTGATGTAAAAAATGCAGGATCATTGTGTACATTTTAAGAAAATTATAAAAGTTGGATTGTTAAAGAAATACGAAACAGTATAATGTGAATCTATATAGATTGTTGTTGTAGAGGGATTATATGTTCTTGTCTTTTGTTTTGCTAATAGCATAGAATTTTTTTTTGTTATATGAACTTATTCTTGAGACAAAAGGGGCTGATATTGTATTTTTTCTTCTCTCTGCTGCCTTTCATTTTTTTTGTGATTTTGATATCATGTATGTGTGTATATATATATATATATATATATATATATATATATATATATATATATATATATATATGTGTGTGTGTGTGTGTGTGTGTATATTTCTTATTTTTCTTTTTATTGTGTATTGTATATAAAATAATTTGTTTTGTTTTAATGAAAAAAAAAACATCAGTAAGATTGGTATCTTTGCAACAGTGTTTTTACTCAAGAGACTAGTTTTTGTCAGGATTATCATATTTTTCACACAGATTTTGTGAACCACAGTCTTGATAAGAGTTTATGATGATGCTGTTACGCTAACTCGTGATAAGAGACATTGTAAATAACATATCTGGATCACTATATTAATTAAATAGCTTTTGTAAAATCCCACAGAAAACTGGATCTCTGATGAATACAGAGTTTATGAGATGTCCCTCTGTCATTGAATTTGGGAAGTATGAGATTCAGACCTGGTACTCATCGCCGTACCCACCTGAATATTCAAGGTAATATTTATATCTCCTTTTTTTATCCTGCTCTAGAATTGTTGATATTTTCTTCCACTTCTAGACTACAAAACCGTGTACACTGAAGCACAAACTGCAGCGCTCTCTTTTTGCCTTTAACAGATTACACAAGCTTTATCTGTGTGAGTTCTGTCTGAAGTACATGAGAAGCAAAAACATTCTCCTGAGACACACAAAGAAGTGTGGCTGGTTTCATCCGCCAGCCAATGAAATCTACAGAAAGGACAACCTTTCCGTCTTTGAGGTCAGCTTTCCTTTACAGGGATTGAGCAATAACTGAATGCTGCATGAGATCTCACCAATAAATGAGCTCAGGGATGAGGAGGAGAAATACTCCGTTTGAACAGTGTCCCTTTGCTCTTTTTGTGTGTGTGTGTGTGTGTATGTGTGTTAAGGTTGATGGAAATGTCAGCAAACTGTTCTGCCAAAACCTCTGCCTATTAGCCAAGCTTTTCCTGGATCACAAGACCTTGTATTATGATGTGGAGCCTTTCCTCTTCTACATACTTACAAAGAATGATGAGAAAGGCTGTCATCTTGTGGGCTATTTCTCCAAGGTATGAATTACAGAGTGATTTTTATGGGAAACGAAGGATTACCGCACATCATTTTTGAACGATGATACAGATAGAGGAAAAACCTCACTGTAATTTGTCTGTTTTTGCAGCAGGGGTTTTCAACTTATATCCACAGCAGTGCCTAAACGATGGGCTTGTTAAGCTGAATTGTCAGGCCAAGAGCATTTGTTGGTTTCAGCTTTTATACATTCGGGGAATTTGAAGCTTTTCTCTGTTTTACATAATTGTAAATTGACAGTTTGGGATGCTTTTTAAACAAGGATATATTAGCATTTCCTGGCAAGATAAATATGCGATTAATTTCTAAACAGATTTGGTGCTAATGACTAATCATTAGTTGCAGACCTAATTCTCACACAGTGGTACTTTTAAAGTGAAAGTCATTACCTTGTGTGTATGTGCACAGCTTAAAGACAAGGACAATGGCAGGTGCAGTAAATTGCCGGCTTCAGCAGAGCTCTGACATACTTGATCTGTTTCTCCTTCCCTCAGGAAAAGCTTTGCCAGCAGAAGTACAATGTCTCCTGCATAATGATTATGCCTCAGTACCAAAGGCAAGGATTTGGAAGGTTCCTTATTGATTTCAGTAAGTTCTTCAAAGCTTTTTTTAGACCACCAGAATCACTGTTTTCTTCATTGTTTTTTTTTTTTTGTTTTGTTCTGTTTGGTTTTTTTGTTGTTGTTTTTTTTACCAATAATTTCAGATTAAAGGGCGGATTTGTAGCTTGTGGCAAGGTGCTGTTATTTTGTTAAGGCTTTGAAAGGGTCTAATCAAGAGCATTCATGTACAGCGGTGAGGCAATCACAGATGATTAGGTGTGAGAAACAACATTCTGGCTGCTTTTATTATTTGGTAACTAGTAGTATTTTACCTAAGCATTTACCTAAAGAGCTGTTGCTATAGAAAATGCCCCCCCAATTTTCTCTTCCTGACTTGTGATGAGGTGTAGATGCTGCTTTTATGTTTTGCTGTAGTAAATGCAGCACATATAATATTTATAGCCTTGCGGTCCACTTAAGAAAACAGTTGCTGCCTTGAGTGGATTTCTGTGTTTAGGCAGGCGGTTTTTTTTATTTATTTATTTATTTATTTATTTTTTGTTAGTGTAGGCATTTTTATTATTTTCGAGTCGTCTCTTTGTCGACTTCGTGCGCGAGGAAGCAAAAGGAGGAAAGTGAGCGCAGGGAGGGCGGGCGGTAATGGASCATTTGATTTCCTGTTCACTTTGGGAGCCATTGAGACACAGAGATGCGAGAGGATCTGTGATATTGAGAGTGTGCAGATAACAAAGACAGGGATTAAGGGAGACTGAACACAGCTGAGTTCTGAGCTCTTTGAAGGCTTTATTGGAAAATGTAGCTCTGGAGCTGGAAGTTGTTTAGATTAAGATTTTTCTTTATATTGGATTGTCTTAGAGGAACACTTTGTCTCAGGTAGCTCTGAGAGCACAGCGTTCGTATGTGCGTTTGTTTGGAAAAATGTTCCCTTTTCAAACCACAGCTCAAACGGCTCTTAACGGCTCTTTTGTTTTGATGTACGACAATGAATTTTAAAAATTACCGTTTTGATTACATTTTATTAATAATCATTGCTGTTTATTTTCAGAAGCTCATTTTCTTAGCCGTTGTAATGAATATTGTCACTGTTACTGGAATATTATGCATTTGCTGTTTGGTGATTAGATTTGCTTGTTTGGTTTTTGTAGTGGGAGCACATTAAAAGGCATTAATTAATTTCATGTCTCCCGTAATGGATGACCTTTGATGGGGCTGTCATAAAACTAATTATACTCACATATGTATTAGTATTAGTTCTTTTCCTTGTTTGTTATCTCTCTTTTGTGTAGTCTCCTGTGAGAAATGACATTCAGCTGCTTCTCCGTTTCACTTTGTCACTGTTTCCTCTTTGCTTCCCTCTTTCATCCTCTTTTGTTGCCCTTGCCAGCTTGTATCATAGCTTCTGACAGAGGTTGAAGGAGTGGAAAGCTGATTGCCTTTCCTCCCTTTATACTATTTGAAGGTGAATCCCAACAATGGCTTGTTGTCACATCCTGACATGAATATCTAAACCAAAAAAAAATAAAAATAAAGGATTGAATTGCAATCTGAAACAGCCCAGCTGCAGCCGCTAGCTTGACTGAAGCATTTTTTTTTTTATTTTATTTTTTTATCGTGTCTTTTTAGGTTACCTTCTCACCAGGCGAGAAGGACAAGCTGGCTCCCCGGAGAAGCCGCTGTCAGAACTGGGTCGCTTATCCTACCTGGCATATTGGAAAAGTGTCATACTGGAGCACCTTTATAAGCACCCAGATAAACACATCAGTGTTAAAGGAATAAGCAGGGCCACGGGGATGTGTCCACATGACATTGCCTCCACTCTCCAGCAGCTCGGCATGATTGACAGACAGGATGGCAGGTCAGTTTCCGAGCCTCAGTCTCCTTTCAGACTATTCTGCCGCTTCTGTCTGCTGTCTGACTTATCCAGGCCAGAGAGTATTTTTAACAGCATATCCATTAATGCTGCTGAATATTGACAGAAGTAAGTCAGGTTAAGTACCCCGAAGGACACGGAGCACCTGGGGTCCCAAAGAGCTCGTCTTTGTGTTTGGGTTTAACCACACATCCCCTTCTCTTTGCAATGAATAGTGCCTCCGTCTGTTGCGGATGTGCTGCTAATGCCTTTTCGTCTCGTTACGTCACAGGATTGTGTTGGTCAGAAGAGAGAGGTTGATTCAGAGGCACCTGGAGAGGCTGAGGGCTAACCCACGTAAGAATGAGGTGGACCCAGATGCCTTGCGCTGGACTCCTTCCACGACTCTGAATGCTGTCCTTTCTGAGGAGGAGAGGGAGGCAGAGATGGATGTGGGTTTTGTTTTTTGTTTTTTTTGTTTACGCACACCGAAAACACCGTTAATGGATGCTTGATTAGCTGAGGCCAATAATTAAACAATCATTCTCACTTTAACCAGAATGTTGTGCAAAAATTGCCCTAAATCAGTTCATTACATAATTATTAGTAATGATTACTCCACGTAAAGCAGTCTTTTTAAACAGGAATGCTTTCTTCACAGTAATCTTGACAACTAATCAGAACACTGCTTAGAGACCTGCACTGATTCATGTGTTGTGACGTTAATTCCAATCTCTTGTTTTCCCRTTAGCGTCTCTGCTCAGATGTTCTGTCCGTGCGCTCTCCTTTCCCAGAGATAATGCGTCTTGTCCATTTAATCACCAGGCCGAGCGGCTGAAGGAGCAGGCCAGTTGCTGGGAGAAGGAGGAGAGAGACGGCTACGCGATGACCCACGGTGGCAGGCAAACTCTCACCAAGGTCCACTGCAAGATTCCCTACAGGACGTACGAGCGCCGGCCCGCTCCCCCCTGGTCAAGGCGCATCCAGCAGTCGGAGGCAGCGAGCGATGACGAAGCCGACGACGACGATGACGACTTCGATGGCTTGCCTCCTATCTTGACAAAAGCTCATGCGATGCTTGCAGCCAAGAGAAAGGTGACTTTTAGTGTTTGTGTGTTTTTTCTGTCTACGTGGATAGTCTGCAGCTGCGTGCGTCTCTAAATATTTTCCTTCATTAAAGACCATGTTGTTTACTTGAGAATGTTGGAAAGGTTTGATAAATATTCATAGATTCAGTGAAGGGTTCAGTGGCTTTCTCCTGTCATCTGGAGCCTCCCCTGTGTGCCTGCAGCAGTAGATAATGGATTGTGTTTTCACTGCTGGTGTCGAGTCTTTGCAGGCTAAACCTTGTACTATTGTCAGTGGTCATGGTTAATTTACCGCCCTCTTGTGTGCTGCTTGCAATCTGCTCCATCTATATGGCACTGCCCCCTTGTGCTACAGATAATACTACAGCTGGCTGCATGATGTCAGAGAGATCTCTTTTGGAAACCAGAAAAGACTGAGTGTATTTAGTGCATTAGTTACAGTATTGATTTCACATTCTGTTTGTGAGGGGTTTCAGAAAGGAAAGTGGTCGTGTTGTAAGCAACCGGTGGGGAACAGCTGAAGAATGTAAAATATAGGCTGTGGTCTGTGCTTGCTCTGCCTGCCTCATTTGTGGTTTTCCACACCAGGCTGCCTCGCTTAAACATTTAGTCTTGCAGTTGGGGKTTTTTAAACATTTAGCACAGAATCCTGAGTGAACCTCTGCTAKATCCTCATGGGGGTCATCCACCTAGTTCCCCAGTTTTTGGCCTTAACACTGGACGGTGAGAAAAATTCTCATCGGCTCTTTTATTTGCCTTTCAGAGCACCGCTGTCCTTAAGAAGAGAGGGCGTAAAAGGAAGCGGATAAACAGCAGCGTCACAACAGAAACCATCTCTGAGACGACAGAGGTGCTGAACGAACCGTTTGACAACTCGGAGGATGAGCGTCCGATGCCCCTGCTGGAGCACACCTCCAGGATGGGTGAAATGGAGGAAGACGATGAGGACGATGATGAGGATGAGGACRGGGAGGAGGAGACACAAAAGTACAAGACGTCAAGTATACCAATGAAACGCCGGAGAGGTCGCCCAAGACTTGAGAAAAATTCACAGAAAGACAATCTTGATCACTGGATTGAAGGTATTTCTGTTTGCAAATGATTACACAAAATATCTGACATAACTTTGAAAATACGTCTGTTTGTTTTAACTTTCACGGCAAAACCGAAATGTTTTTTACCTTTTTTTTTCTTTTAAAAATCTTAGGCTCTAACATCATCTCCAAGAGACCCAGCAGAACCCGTCCAGTAAAGAGGAAGAAAGGCTGGCCCAAAGGAGTGAAACGCGGCCCTCCTAAATGGAGGCTAAAGAAGGAGCGAAAGATGGGCTTTAAGCTGAACCTCTACACTCCTCCTGAAACACCCATGGAGGCGGAGCAGCACCACATTCGCACTGAAGAACCAAAACAGGAACCAGACCAGGATGTTGTCAGTTCAGACGAGGGCACAAAAGTGGACCGAGGTTTGGCTAGTCCAGATCTAATGGAGGAGCTCCACTCTGAGCCCCCGAGTCCCGCTGAGCATGGCTCCCAGACGTCAAGTTCCCCTGAGGGATCACCTATAGCTTCGCCGGCGTGTTCACCTGCTCCATCCATCGATGCCGATGGGTCGCCCAGGCCTATGGACCCAACTGATTCACCAGAACCCCCTGAGGACGACCAGCAGGAAAGTAGACAAGATCAGGACTCACCAGCCAAAGACGTGGAGCTCAGCACCGAGGGCGCTGCATCACTGGAACATGATAATGAAGAAAACGATGAAGAGGGGGGGAAAGGAGTTCAAGTAGAAGATCAGGATGCTGATGATGAAGATGAAGGTCACAGGAAAACACCAGCACCTGAGAGCAGCGCAGACGAGTCGGGGCAAAGTTTAAAAGATGCGCCGAAGTGCTCCCAAGCTTTTTTAGATCCAGAAGAAGACAACGACTCTGAGTTGAGTCAGCAGGTTGGTAAAGAAGCATGTAGTGAAGAAGAACAWGTTCCCGCTGCAGCAAACATGCAGGATGGAGGAACACAAACTGCAGAGACCACACCTCCACCTGAAGCAGCCGCGGTCGCATCAATAGCGGCTGCAGACTCTGAGTCCGAGGAGGAAAGCACATCCAGCCCTTGTCCAAAGCAGACACTTCTTCCTCCTGCAGGCAGTTCAAAAACCAGTGCCGTGCTGAGAGAGGCTCACCCCGTCTGCGCAGAGATCGACTCAGAGACTGTTCAAGCTGTTCAGTCTCTGACACAAGAGAGCGAGGGAGAGAATGTGTTCCAGGACTGTGTGGAGAGCCAGGAGCCCTGCAGGAATCTGCAGAGCTATGCCCACGTTGCCCAAAGCCCTCAGCTCACTTCACTGGATGATTGCCCTCAGTCCAACCACAGCAGTCCCCTTTCCTCGGCGCAGTCCCATCCCAGCCAGTCTGTACGCTCGGTTAGCAGCCCGGCCGTCTCCATCCTGGAGAGCGGCTACACTCAGATCAGCCCCGACCACAGCGCCATCTCGGTGCCCTCGCTCCACAACATGGAGACGAGCCCCATGATGGACGTGCCGTCGGTGTCGGATCACTCCCAGCAGGTGGTGGACAGTGGATTCAGTGATCTGGGCAGCATCGAGAGCACCACAGAGAACTACGAGAACCCCAGCAGCTACGACTCCACCATGGGGGGCAGCATCTGTGGCACAGGCCCCTCCCAGAACAGCTGCTCGTACGGCACTATCCCCCCCAGCGGTCTGCCCCAGAGCAGCTGTGCCGTGAGCCAACAAATGGGCGCCGTTAACCCCGGCAGCTGCGGGATGATTCAGCAGAACAGCCTGAGCTCGCCGCCGCACTGCAGCGTCAAGTCGCCGCAGGGCTGCGTGGTGGTGGAGAGGCCCCCCAGCAACAGCCAGCACAGCCAACACAACTCCCACGGCAGGCACGGTCCACACAATCAGCACAGCCAACACAATCAGCTAACCCAGCACAGTCAACACAATCCTCACAACCAGCACAGTCACCACCACAATCACCACCCGCAGCACAATCAGCTCAGCCAGCACAATCAGCACGGCCTTCACAATCAGCACGGCCAGCAGCAGCCCATGGCTCAGTGCGCCATCCCCCCCAACTTCCCCGCCGCCGTGCAGCTGGCAGACATCCCCGAGTCCGGCAACCCCAACTTCGCCCTCTATGAGCGGCTGAACCACCAGGGGGAGTACGGCGGGGGGCACTACTCGCAGCCGTCGGGCCTGAGCCTGGCCAAGCTGCAGCAGTTCACCAACGCCTTCATGGACCACCCTCACTCYCTGCCGTTCAACCACTCCGCCCCGCACCCCAGGACCTCGTACGCCAACACGCCCCCGCTCTCGTCGCAGCACTCCAGCCTGGTGTCGCTGTCCCAGACCCCGCGCAGGCTCCCCAACCCCCAGGTGCAGGCCACCATGACCCCTCCCCCGAACCTGGGCTCGCCGCCGCACGTGATGCTGCAGCCCAACGTGGGCCTCCCGTCCTCTCAGCGGACGCCCCAAACGACGCCCAAGACTCACGTGTCGGCGCGCTCCCGGTCGTCCTCGCTGTCCCACCACCACCACCACCAGCAGCAGATGTACTCGCGCTCGCCGCAGACCGTCGCCATGCAGGCGCCGTCCAGGACGCTGGCCGCCATGCCGCGCGTTAACATGAGCATGAACATCATGCCGGCGCCGGGCTACAACGTCAACTCCATGAACATGCCCTCCCTCAACGCCATGAACGGCTACAGCATGAGCCAGCCCATGATGAACAGCGGCTACCATGGCAACCACGCCTACATGAACCAGTCGCCCCAGTACTCTATGCAGATGGGCATGATGGGAACGCAGCCATACCCCCAGCAGCCCATGCAGGCTCCGCCACACGGCAACATGGTGTACTCTCCAGCTGGCCACCATGGCTACATGAACACGGGCATGTCCAAGCAGCCCCTGAAAGGGCCTTTAATCAGACGCTAACCGAGCTGCGTTTGACTGATGCACCGATCAGGCCTTGTTCTTTTCTCTCTGACGGTGGCTTTTTATTTGATTTTATTATGTTTTATTACTTAAAAACCAGCAGCAGCACTTGTAAAGAATGCAAAAATGTTCATCAGCGAGTTAACTTTAAAGCTAACGTTAAAAACAAAACAAAAAAAGTATTTTTGTTCCTCCTGATGGGAAGCCTTACATCGTTACGATGAAAATCTATTTAATTAGTGTTAGTGTCTCTGATGTGTCTTTAGGCCAGGCGGGTTCAGAGCTCGGACGTAGAGATTTCATCAGTCTTGCAGTTGTGTAGCAGCCTCAAATGAAGCCATTCAATGCTACAAGTGGAGGTAGTGGCTGTTTGAACCTGTTCAGTGTACCTGTCTAACAGTGCTGACATTTAGTTTGTACTATACTCATGCCTTTGTATATTTAAATTATTGTACTTATTTTGTAAAGTGACAAAAAGCATGCTTCAGTCTCTGTTAGTGACAGTGCATTTGAGTAGTACTGTACAAGTGTTGTGCTTTTTAGCAAGCCATTTCAAAAAATATATATCTGGCCTTTTATTAGGTTTCCCTCCACAGGGACAAAAATGAAACTATATTTTGTTAAATCTAATAATGTAAAAAAAATGTAAAATTAGTCTTGTTTTCTGTTTGGTTTGAGAGGTTTTATTGCTATGTATG
Organism: Austrofundulus limnaeus; assembly: GCF_001266775.1. Classification (NCBI taxonomy): domain Eukaryota; kingdom Metazoa; phylum Chordata; class Actinopteri; order Cyprinodontiformes; family Rivulidae; genus Austrofundulus; species Austrofundulus limnaeus. Next base: position 2,087,471 of record NW_013952445.1, read on the forward strand.
TATAATTCTGAAGCCTTTTGTAACAAATCTCCTTGAGGCAGCTTTCTGTTTAATAAAGCAGACGGATTTCTGTCGAAAAAAGAAGAAAGTATATCTCAGTGTTTGTACCCTGAAAATTCTAAAACATTTCGAAATATCCAGAAGTGTGGCGGAATTWAAAAAAAAAAGAAAGGATTATAATGATGAAATAACAATAAAGAAGATATAAATTTAGTCCAAAGTTGATATTTTACATAATGCCTTTAAAAGCTACGTTTTCATTCCATCTGTAGATTTGTTTTCTATCTTTATAAAATGTGGGATTTATATTTTACCGAATTGTAGAAGAATAGAGCCTGTGAATAGACCAAACTAAGCTAATGGATTGCATGTAAAACGCAACTTGTATTTGTGTTTTATTTTATTTTTGTTTAGTTTATTTTTTTTGTTTTTTTGTTTTTTGTTTATAATGCTCTTTTGTAGCCTTTGTACCTGTACAGAGCTGCTGGTAAGAACGAGGGAAATATCTGGCTATGTGCACTCAAGTCGAACAGAATGACATTCTTGTATTTATGACTTTACTCCTTTTGTCAGTCACTTAAAATGCTGTACATTTTAGCATAAGAATAAATTATGATTGACCATGTACTCACGTGACCGCTCTTGTTTGATTTGAAACGTTGAAAAGAATTGAGCAGTCCTCACAAAATGTGATGGCCTCTAGATCATTTATTGAAGAAGACTCATCAAAACATCTGTAAAATCATTGGGACTGTAGCCATTTTTGAGTTCCCTGAGGTCTCTTACCTGTGGTGGCCTTTTTGAATGGGGTTGATCCCTTAAATTGAATGAACTCTAGATGTACAATCGATTACTTTTTGAGAGTTGCRTTAAAATCCACTTAGTGCTTTGTGAGATAAGAAGGCCCTGAGTTCTGTCCCTGGACCAGACATGGGGTCTTTCTGTGCAGAGTTTTCATGTTCTTGTGTTTCAAAGGTTTTCTCCCACAGACCAAAGAGTTGTACTGGGTTGCCAAAAAAGTGGGATTAGCCTGGTTAAATAAAGGTCAATAATAATAATAATCTCCTGCCTTCAGTAGTGGCTGATTATGATGTAGACAAGCTTTGCATAACTTTGCACAGTGCTTTAAAAAAACGTTAATAACCTATCCAAATATATTCCTCGTGTCAATATTCGGGTCTTGGGAAACTCAATTAGTAAAACTCAGCCTGGATAAGATTAATATGCTTAAATCAGATTTGCACTTGTAGGTTTGAGACAGAATTTAACCGAATGTGTCTCATATCTCTTGAGTCTTTCCCCTTCAAAGACGTCTCAAACGACTTACGAGCAGAAATTATTCAATGAGCTGAAATTAGACTTGTCATGGAGTGTTCCTGGTTTGCAAAGAGTGCAGTCAGCTCTCCTCCAAAGAGCTTTTCTTGTCCTCCAGGAGCTGCTGATCCAGCTCCCTCAGCTGCTTCAGGAAGCCCCAGTTGGGGATGATCCGCCTGCGCTTCTTCACGTGCTCGACGGCGTCCACCACTGTCATGTTCTCGTTGATCATCAGGTAGGCGAGGAAGAGGGTGGCCGACCTGCTTCTCCCCATCACGCAGTGCACCAGCAGTTTATCTGCAGGAGAAAACTGGGGTCAGTTCCCTTAAACTGAAAACATTTTTTCACCCYGTCTCGGCGTGAGGTTGGTGAAAACGTCTTACTGTCAGGGTTGCTCAGCGTGTCCCGAATGAATTTGGCAGCAGAGAAGAAGTGCTGGCTCAGGTCAAATGTTGGGACGTCTTCTGCGACYACGCCGTAGTAAACAATGTCCATGTCTTTGTAGTAACCAGGTCCAGTGTCCACGTTGTTCCACGTCCCCTCTGCTGCGTTCAGGATGTGTGTGACCCCCAGCCTCTTCAAGGTGAACCTGTCCCTCGCAGTCTCCCTGCAAGAGGTCAGCACCAACATCCTTCTTTATTATGTTCTTGTTTTTATTCTTTTCGTGCATGTTTTGCATCTAACGTGTTTTGCACATTATGTGCTAGCAGTGGTGGGCAGCACTAATCTAAAAATTAGTTCCACTAGCCCTAAAGCACTAACTCAACTATTTAGGTCCCCTAATTCTAAAGCACTAATGCACTGAAAGTTTTAGCAAAAACTAAATCTAAAACAACCCAGTCAACCCATGAACATTCTTCAAAAGACAACATGAGTCACATATCGTCATGTTGCTCTCTTAATACTCATCATTGTCATTCCACAGCTGTATTTGGGTTCACATAGTGAATAAGTGACACACATATGAACAAAATGTGCGACAGCTTTCACCATCAGCTGTTAACATTAATGTTGCACAATAACATTTATAAACCTCAGTTAATGCTTCTAAATTTAGCCTATAAATTTAGTAAGTGCTAATCCACTAATAAGTTTTAAAATTAGCAAAAGCCCTAAAGCACTAATCAGGAAATTAGTTCCCCTATTAGTGCTTTAGGGGAACTGTGCCCACCACTGTGTGCTAGTATAGACTCATTCAGGAGGTGCTAGGRCTGTTTGTTGTAACCTTTACAATTTTCAAAATATATTTTATTCATTCCACCCCACCCCCCAAAAGGAAAAAAAAATGCTATTTTCTGATTAAGATAGCATTTTCCTACTTCATCCTGATACTTTTATAGTTTAGGGGAGTGGTGACGCAGAGGTTAATTTGAATCCCCTGACTTTTTCGTCAAAATTTAAGGTTCGAGAGGTGGAGTGGAGCGCCCACATTTTGTTCTGCCCTCATTTTACCCCTCTACAGGCCCTTGAGCAAGGCCCATAACACTCGCCATCTGCTCTTCCGGGTGCCCTATAGGAAACAGCCCCCTACTCATGTGGGCTGTGGCAGCTTGGTGGTCTGTGGTTGCAAGAAGGGCGACCAGCGTAAAGCAATAACCAAATCTTCAAGTYCACTTGCTGTAGCCACCCTTGACAAAAAGGAAAACACATAGCTAGCGTTTTGCTATATTTAGCTTGGATTTWGCTACTTTTAGCCAATGTTTGTCAAACTCTAGCTAGCATTTGCTACTTTTAGCTTGCAGCTCAGTTCAACCTTCTTTTCTRTCAGAACTTCTCAGATCCTGTAGTTTACTGACCTAAGCGCGGTGTATTTATTTTACTGTGTATGCAGAAATATTGATGGATGTGCACTGTTCTGCTTGAGAATTATTTGCAACAATTAAATAYTTTTAATGCTTTTTTTTTCTACTCACTCATCTCCAATGTAGACTCCAGGCCAGACCTCGTTGACGTGAGTGTAAGCCACACTCCCACGGTTGAGGATTTTCTCCAGCTCGTATCCCCCAGGTGTGACATAATCCAGACTGGACTCTTCCTCCGCTTTTCTAACATTAATCTTTGATCCAGTCTTTGAATTGTGAGAAGCCATTTTCTCACAGTGACTTCCTCTCACACATGACTTACTTGCTTGAAGAGGATGACTCTTTCTCCCTCAGTAGTCATAAAAAAAAAGCTAAACATTCTGTTTGTTTTTCAAGCACGCGTTTCCAACACCGAGACATTGAGGCTCTTCATTTTCTGACTTCAGAATCTGTTTTTTTTTAATCCCTCTGCCAGATTGTTGTGAAGCAACCCTTGAAGGCAGAACATGTTTAGCTCTGGCAGGCTGGAGTCAGGGCGCAGATTGTGTAACAGCCTCTGTGACAGGCATCAAATGCGGAGGATATTTTTAGGACTGGGATGTGGCGGGCCCCTGACCTTAGCCGCCATGCTTTCCGCCTGCAGGGAAAACTTCCACCCAGCCAGTCTCCGCCATCCACGTCTAAACACTTTAATCTCTGCTGCCGGCAGCAAGCTGTGCTTATCCAAACTTTGCGCTTTGCCAAAGGATACCCATTTTCGCTGCAGTGAACGGGGGCCACTGTGAGCTCTCGCACAGCTGTGAGAGCGACTCCTTGAAATCGTGTCAGTCTCTTTTAGCCTTTCTGCATATCTTCAGATGCTGAGAGACAGCGTGTAAGCGCAGCCTTACAACACCCGTTAAGGATGTTCTGCATCTTCTGCAGCCTCTCCCGGGGCCCGGAGGAGAGCTGAAACGTGTCAGACGGTTAGACAGATGAGGTTTTTCACAGGATGGCACATGCCTTTGATTCCCCATTATATGATATGCACGGTCCATTCAGAGATCTAAATGCAGAGACTCCCCCAAAAAAAAAAAAAAAAAAGAAAAGTGAGAGAGCGCGATGATGACTGTGTTGCAGGATGAAGCTGCTAACATGTCAGACTGAGTTTTCACACCATCAGACTCCTTTTATTTTCCCCTCATATCTTTATACTCTGCCATCATTCATTCTGACAGTGGGATCATTAAACCTGTGATATCCAATTCCTTTTATTTTGACAGCATCTTTTTCCCAGCGAGCTCTGGAGAGCATTTCTTATTAAGATGGCTTCAGCGTTTCATCTCTTTTCAAAGTCTGACCTGAATCTGTATACACACTCGCAAGCACCGTGGCATATTTTTTGTCATTTTGAATCAAACCTTTTTAGACACGTTACAGTTTTAACTTAACATCACTGGACTGCAGCGGTTAGGATGCTGTGTGTTTGGAGAAATGTGAAGTGGAGCGTTGTTTATTTATAGGCAGTTTCTGTCTGGGTGTTGTTTGAGTTCAGCGGGGGTCTTGACAGTTGATGATGCTGAGTAAAAAAGAAAACACATTAGTGTTTTTGAACATCCTTGCTTTGTTTTATGCAACGTCTGRATTCTTTGCAGGTTATTTACTTATTCGTGGTTCACATCTGAAGGGCTGAAAGTCGAGATGTTTGCATTGTGAGATGTTTGCATTGTGAAGCTGCAAATGAATGGTTGAAGTTTGTTTCCTTTTTTGCCAAGCCTTCAGCTCTGTGTTACAAACTTATATAAAGAAAGAAATGAGGTTTAAAATCCAAATTGGACATTCTGTTTCAAATTTGGCTTTTGTCATTTTCAGTAGACTATATTTAAGCCTACAGACATACAGACAGAGATGTGAATGAATTTGTTTGTACCCTTTAAAGAAAAAAAACTCTCAATCATTTAAATTATGTAGAAATTGTGTTTGAATTATATAAAATCAAATCAAACACACTCAACATATCTGTTATTATTATTATTATTATTTATGTAAAACTGGACATGTAAAACACTTATAAAAATATATAATTTATATATACTTTTTATATTTTTTAAGTTTACTTAAACTTGTACAAAAATAGATAAATAAAAAAAGGAAAACAGAATTGACCAAATGTCAAAGCCAAACAAAATGTTTGACAAGAAGCAGGATGACGCTCCTACCCAATTCTCTATTATTACAAAACAAATTCCATTAAGTATGATTTCTTTTTATTATTATTTTTTAAAACAATGCATAATAAATTCTTACTTAACYGTATTACACTTCACACTCCACCTCAAACACTTTCACTTCTCYACAGCCTGACACAATATTGTATTTAATCATTTTCTTAACAACACAAATACATCTGCTTCACTTGATGTCGTCATCTAAACCATTCACAAAGTTACATCAGAAAATAAAATACACATTTGTCTGAGCGTTGCCTTTCTCAAAGATATACGTATGTATCGCTTAGATTCTACTCATCTCCTCTGTTCTCAAATATTTTCTGGATGTTACCAGGAAGTAAATAATTCTTTGCTTTGTACGGTATTTGAGCATAAGTGTACATAAGGATTGCAATGTTGTTTTATAAGTGTTTCCCCATACCTCTACACAATAAGTTAAGTAAGGCAATATAAGAGAACAATAGAGAATAGACATTATTTGTTTCAGTATATTTCTGTTGCCTAGCACTGCAATGCTTTTTGCTAATTTAGCTCTCTCATGTCTCACATGTGATTTCCAACTAAATTTACTGTCTAGAATTACTCTTTAAAAATTGAATTTCATGTACACTTTCCATATTTACATCATCTATTATGAATTGGATTTGAATGTCCATTGTTGGACTGCCGAATATTCATTTAGTTTCATTCAAATTCAACAATAGTTTTGTTGGCATCAAACCATATTCTTATTTTATTTAATTCTACTTTAATAAGATTCACTAGATATTGTAAATCATTTCCGTAACAAAGTATGTTAGTATCATCTGAAAATAGAAACAATTTCAGAAGTCCATATGCATTACATACATATTAAATCCTTTTGGGCCAAGTACTGACACCTGTGGCACTCCACAAATGATGTCTTAGCATTTTGATTTGTAATCACCCTACTGCACAAACTGTTGTGTGTTACTAATTTAGCTCTTTAACCAATCCCATCCCTCTAATTCCATACCTTTCCATTTTATTTATATTGTATCAATAACTTTCTTTAAGTTGATAAATTCCCCAACAGCATACTTTTCSTTATCTAAACAATTAGTTATTTTTTTATTTAAATCTATTAATGTAGTAGCTGTTGACCGACTGGCTCTAAACCCATATTGGCTGTCTGACAATAGCTGATGCTTGTCTTTAAAATCATCCAGTCTCTCCACAGTTTTCCCAGGGTCTTAGAAAGTTGTGAAACTATGGACACTGGTCTGTAATTTATAAAGTGATGTTTTTTCCCCTKGTTTAAACCCTGGGATTACCTTTGCAACCTTCATTATTTTTGGAAACATACCTGTTTGCATCACCTTGAACCTCTTTACTAAGGCCATATAAATTTCATTYCAGTCAGTAGAAGGTTTTCTCTCACATCTTTTAATAATAAGAAAAGTGAATTTTATTCTCATGAACATCTTGATTTACTCGTGATAATTATTCATCACCTTCTGTATGTATTATCTACAGCAAAAACAGCAACTGTCAGCAATGTTTGTTRTAATTTTGCAGATTTTGTTGGAATTTGGAAATCAGGATGAGAATCCATCTTTAAATGGTTTAAAGGTTTTGTACCTTTCTGACACGGGGCTTCATAAATGAAATCAGCTGTCTCCATAAAGAACGGGCTCAAGTCATTATCCCCGCAGTCTGGTGCTTTGATTTCACGATACTCTGTGTTGGTGTCTTTGGAGAAACATGTCAATGTGCTGAGGGCCATCTGCAGCGTTCACTACATGTGTTATTTCCAGATTCTTTAACAGCGTTTTATCCCAAGCTGTGGCCGTGCAGATATTATAAGAGATAATGGAGATAATGTCAGTTTTAGCTGTTTTCCCCCCCTCCTGCATATTGCCATCTCTAGAAGCATATGTCTGCAAAATGCATCACTTGTGACTCAAATGTACAGATTTCATATTCGCTCCGTCAGTTGGCCAAATAACACGACTTGTTTGCAGCAACAGTTTCAGCACGTTGCAGCGGGGGCCCCCACAGTGAGATCGTCACTTACGCATCGCCGATGAAGAGGTTGGGCCAAACTTCACTGACAGCTCCAGTGGGGCGCCTGTTTTTCAGCAGAAGGCTGAGCAGATCGCAGGTGGGTGGTGTCTGCTCCTTTGACTCCTCCTCTGACCTCATGTCCTCCTCACTGTTGGTGTATAATTATCACCAATCGTATCTTCGACTTAACATGCGCTTAACTTTCCAAAACAAGACGAGAAAACGTATTGCTTRGATTTCTCCTTTATTGTCTTACAAGCTTGAGGAAAGTTCTGCAACAGACCCTCTCTGTACAGAGCAGTACTCTGAGCTGGATCTCAGTGTTGCTGGAATGAAACAGCTGAACATACCGTAGACTGGACAGAGGCCGCGTGGGCTATTTATTCCTCTGATGACTGTGACAGAAGCCAGGCTGCCTGTGTTGGTGCTTCAAGCCATTCGGAACACGTGTAGGAAGCCAAAGTCAGGATTAAAAACCCAAACTAAACAATCTCATGTTAAACAAATCATATAAAGAGACAGAACCAATGTAAATTGTCCTCCAAAAACTATTTGTCGACGTAGTTTATCTTAATGTTTGCCTTCGGTGATGGTTATTTTTAGTGAATGCATTTTTTTCCTGGAGGTCCTCTGAGTTTTAGGGTGTGCTCATGTTAGAGGTTGACGAATCAAATCAACCTTTGTGGTGCGTTCCAGGATTATTCTCTAAAGGTTATTTTGGTGGAACTACACACATAGGTTGTATAAAAACTCCTGTCCACGTTCAGTATCAGTTGTCTGAAGGTTGTTTTGTTAAACAGATGGAAATTGGTCTGTGATAAATGTTCTTGAGTAACGTCCCCGATAAACATAAACCTTCTGAGGATATGATCCCCCACCCCCTCAACCCCCTCACTGCTTCACTTGTGTATATAATGTATCAGATAACTCAGAACCTAAAAAGAAAAAAGAAAAAAAACTCAGGCTTTTATTTAATATTATACCAATTACTCACTGCTTAGGAAACACACAATGGTCCATTGGTTTACATTTTTTGAATTTTATTTTATTTATTTTTGAAAAATCTTACTATGGGGAATGATAMAGTGCATTTGATTTGATATAATACAATTGTTTAAATTCAGTAGCTGTGTTTTTTTTTAAATTTAAATACAAATGTATTACTTAATCAAACTTTAGTCTCCTGACTGCCACCCTATGTTGGTACAGATAGACCAGCTGCTCCCCCATTTTTTAAAGTGGGGGTGCAATATTGAATTTTTGCTCCTGTGTTATTTGCCTTTAAAACATTTTTATCACTATTAAATTAAAAGTAGTGACAAGATGTTTTCTATAAAGATCTATAAAGTACTTCAAAAATAAGTAAGTAAAAGTAAAAATACCTTAAAAGAACATGACTTTGGTAAAAAAAATTAATTTCACTGATGAGGAAAGTACTTAAGTAAAAGTGATAAAACTGTTCACCAAAGTTGGAAAAGTAAAAGTATTTTTACACACTCCCTAAAAAATAATCTGTGGAACTTACTGAACCAAACAGGTTCCGCTAAACAAAGTAGAGTAAACTAAGCAATATACATATTTTCTTTTGAAGAAATGATTTATATTGTCTCATATTTATAAGTTTAATGGAACCAGTTGACATGAATTACTGTATTTATTCATGTATAATACTAGAAATTTAACCCTAAAAATCCTCCAYAAAGTAGGGGGGTAGTATTATACACAGGTTATTGGTGATTAGCTTTTTTATGCTTTTTAAAGTGTATCTTACCCCCTTGTGAAAAGATAACTCCGCCCCAAGGCAGTGATGATCAACAATGATGATAGTATCATACTTGAGATCATATTATACATGAATAAATACGGTAGTTGAGTAAAGTCATGACTACATTTTTTTAGAGTGCGTAAACAACTCCTTTCATGATGAGATTGGACATAATTTGGTAACGAGTAACTAGTTGGTAAATTTTAAAGTAAATAAGTAAAAGTATGATTTGTAGGTTTTAAATATGAAAAATAAAAGTAAAAGTAACAATTTTGAAAAATACTTGGTAAAATTGCAAATCCTCAAAAAATTGTTTAAGCATTTTAACAAAGTAAATGTACTTTGTTACTATAAACCTCTGCTATTAAYAAGATAAAACCATGAATTATTTATGGAATTTAATTAGTACACCAAAACCAAAAGCTATCACAGAATTTTAGGAATTGTAAAAAACTGTTGTMATATACATGTACATGCTATTTAAAAAATACTGTAATGGGGGAAGTAGTGAAAATTATAGACTTTCATTGTTTTTCTGTACTTTACAGTTGATATGACTGAGAGCAAGAACAGGAAATCTGTAGGGAGCATTTCTCCCTGACCCCCCTTTATTGGCACTACTGGTGTTTAGCATCGTCACAAGAGGAAAACACTGAAGTATTTTATCATATCCCTAATTATGTAGCCATTCTGCTTAAGTGACTCCAATTTAAAGCCCTTCAGATTGTTGTAATGCTGTTCTTTCTCCTTTGCACATTTATTTTTTTCTTTCCTTGTTTTGTAACTAAAACACCATTGTCTCAAGTAAATCTAACTGTTTTAATCAAGTGTTTTTTTGTTTTTTTATCTTCATATTAGGTTTTTTTTTTTGCAGAAACATTGTATTCATCTCACCAAGCAAAAACAATAAATGGCTTTTGATTTCAACAACACAACAAGGATTGTTTAACTCCATTCAYTGATGCTCCAGCTGCTTAATAGCAGTTCAGCTTTTTGTCCAAATTTCTAAGCTGCTCCAAAAATCCCTCATTAGGTGAAATGTTCCTGTTGGCGCTGACTGCTTTGATGGCGCCGGCCAGCGTCATGTGTTCATGGATCATCAGGTAGGCCAGAACCAGAGTGGACGAGCGGCTGAGCCCCATTGCACAGTGAACAAACACCTTACCTGCCAATCACGAGAAACAAAAACACACAGTTCCAGTGGATCATTTCAGAGCCCCGACTCTCCTTTTCCATATTTACAACCAGGCAATCAATGGATTATTGTGTCAAACATTATTCTAAATGTCCAATTTGTTCCTCTTCTAAGGATTAGAAACCATAAACATCACAGGAGAGAAAAGTACTTCTGACTTCTAGACTAAAAGTTTTCAACAATGTTGCAGCAAATGTTTCTGCACACTTTAATCCCTGGTTTCTTATCGGGGGCCTGAGGATTAGGGAGCAGAGGAGCGCGTAATTGAACTGTCTTGGCTTCTGTGTATTTCTGCCAGGGATTACCACAGACCCCCGCCACACACCGGAGCCCCCGATCAAGCCAGCATGTGAAGGAGGAGGCCTCATCTTATTACTGTCACGTCAGATACAACTTTGCTTTACATAACGGGCCGCGCACGCACAGGCCGCAAAACGTAATTGTGTAATTTCCATGTCCAATAAAAGTCTAGCTTACAAATTACCATGGCAATCCATTTAAAACTCATTTTCCTGACAAAGGTCTGAGCCTAAATGAGAAGATTACCATGGGGTGAGGGGGAAGATATTAGCTTGATATTATGTTTAGTGTTTGATTTGCATTTTAATGAGCAATACAACAAGAGGGGTTGCTGTAATGGAAATTGACTGACAAATGTTTCTGCTATCTGTCTTGTCTTCGCCGAGTTAAAAAACGATGAGCGCTTTCTCACCTGTTGGCGAGCTTAAAGCATTCTTCATGAAATTGGCGGCTGGGTAAAAAAAGGGACTTAAATCAAACGACGGCATGTCGAACGCTTCCACTCCATGATAAGTGATGCTGGTGTCTCTGTAAAAGCTGGGCCCCGTGTTCACGTTGAATTTCCCATGAGCAGCGTTGAGCACATGGCTGATGTGGTGACACTGGAGTGTCCTTTTGTCTTTTGCTGCATACCTAAAAGAAAAATATAACGTAACTGTAGCGTAGTCTGTATTACTTTAAGTATGGGTTAGTGATGATTTTCAGCTACCACACAGCAAAATCTAAGCCTAATATTTGTCTGATTGACTGAATTGTAATCGTTGATTAGCTGTGGCAGCCATGGCCGTCTTCAGTCAAGTTATTCAGTTCTAGATGTATAATCATTGATTTTTTTATTTATAGTGTGTCCAATGTTTCATGAGTTATTTTGCTAACAGACAGACGTGGTTCACAKTAAAAACCAGAGTGTTAAAACGTCACTCYCTCTAGTGTTATTTTAACACTTTCTGAGTAAACTGACTTCCAGTGTTGGTGTTAATTCACAGTGTTGATTTCCTCAGTGTTGTCTCAACACAGGACAGTGTTAAATAAGCCCCGCCCACTTTAAGTCTTATAMAGCACTTAACAGTGTTGTTATATAACACCATGCAGTGTTGAAAGAAGTATTCTGAAAAAGCCCCGCCCTCTTCCACCTCATGTCAGACTAATATTTTCTCAGCAATGAATGTTGGGTAATCTTGTAGAAATAATGTGTTTGCATGTTTATGACTATTAAAGAAGTTCATGAGTGTAAAAATTAGTTGTTCTAGTTAGTTGTTTTGTTCAGGTTTATCACTTGATCAAGGTTAAGTTTGTGTTATTGGCCATAAATCGACACAATGAGTGAGAGGTACTTCCTGGTGTGTGAAGGTCGACTCTATTACACTTATCCTGAAATTRCTGTGTATTGTTAACTTAATGCAACACTAAAATGAGTTGATGTTAACTCTAAAGTGTTAAACTTACACTTTCAAATTTGCTGTGTAATAACACCTCATAATGTCTGTTTTACACCCCTCTACACAGAAAAAGAGTAAATAATCAACACAGTAGTGTCAAATTAACACTCATAGGAGGTATATGAACCTTAACCATTAATAACTCAATGCAGTGTTGGAACGCATGAGAATCAGAGTTGATTTGTCACCATAGTGGAGTATTTTATTAACTCTGCTTAGAATCACAATTACACTCATCAGGGTTATTTGACTTGAAGTGTTAAGTTTTATTAACACTGTACAGTGTTAATCAGTGTTAATTTTTTTAACTCTGATAAGAGTTACTGTAAATTGTACTCTGAAAATTTAACATTATAGAAAGAGTTAAATTGACACCAGGACCAAATAGACTCGGACACAGTGTTAARTTTAACTCTTTAAGTGTTGATTCAACACTGCAAAATTTACTGTTGACTCCAGCAGCTAATACCAAAGTCCTCAAGCCCAAGAGTTTGCACAATACGTATTGGAGATAATTCAGCTACTATCACATCAAATTTTAGCTCTGCAAGAATAAAAAACATCCATTACAACATTTGACACTAATCGACAATGTTTGTAACAAATTCATTCGTTTTCTTTTAATTAAAGGAACTGTTTCTCACATGTCTCCAATGTAGATCCTGGGATAAACTTCATCCAGATGGTTGCTGCTTCCCTTCTTTGTCCACATCAGTCTGTGGAGCTCTGAAGCTGAGGGGGTCTCGTACCTGCCCGCTCGCACCTCGGGGCTCGCCAGGCAGCTGAGACCTCTGGGCATGTCTGGATGCTCCACTTCTGCTCCTACAATCTGCTGGTACCAACACACCGCCCGTTATTAATATGAACTTTGCACCACAGAGGCTGCTGAGGGGCACGCTAGGATTTACTGAACAAGCCTGCGGGGCAACAAGGCCTGGGGGCTAAGAGATGTGGGTCACCGTATAGCTATGAGGTCTTTTGTTTGAAGGGACTAATATTGACATTTCTCATTAGTCTTTAAACCACCACGAGACTCAGAAGAAAGAATCATTATTGGCCTACAGTGTTTATAGTGTGAGTGCATAATTTAAAAACAGACCGCAGTCCACACTTGGACCACATGATCACATAATTATTATGAGACCCTATAATACTCTCTGTATTTTACCTTACTTGTAATTCAGCAGCTCTTGGTCGACTTATTTGTCTCCAGAGATACAGAAAATTAGCATTCAAGGGCTGTAAACAGCTTTTCATTTCCTGTTGGCAAGTCTAACCTGGGACTTTACAATTTATACGAGCGGCTTTAGAGAGACTTTTACTATACGTACTGTATACATTAGCATTCATTTAGGTGTGTGTGTGTGTGTGTGTTATTGTGCTCAAGGCTGAGGATGTACAAGTGATGTGCATTCATTGTTACAGCTTCTTATTTGCATTTTCCCCCATGTGTGAAGTTATAATTTGGCTCTCAGGGTTTTGGAAGCTTTTCGTCCTTCGGGATGAGTCACCAAGACCAAATCTGTTTGGGTGACCTTTTGTTAAGCTGCTGTGGCATATGGAGGTTGCACATCATGATGGCTTTATCCATCTCTGCTTATGATTGTTGTGTGCGTGTCGCTTTTCGAGTATGTGCATGAAAAGCCTCAAATGACCCAGTTCATGCTCGGAGTGTGTGAGCACTGAAAGCCTGGGTGAAGTGCATCTTTATACAACACGAGCCATACCTGGAGGCTCTTCTTTCTCCTCATTGATCTAGGAGTTCAGCCCTTCCCTCCCTCCCACAGTCAGGGGCAGAGAACTGATTTCCCTGGTGCATATGCTCTGCTTTCACAGCGCCCCCCCTCCCCCCTCCCCCAGGCTAACCTGTCCTTCCTGCTCCACTTTTGTGTAATTAAAGATACTTCTTATGGGAAAGTGCCTGCAGTTAACATGGAGGGCAAATGAAAAGTTWTTTTTTTTTACCTCCTCGGGCCCTCTTCTTGGTAGTGCTATGAGTTGCACGTTCCTTTTCAGCCTTTCAGATGTGATTCATCTGGATTAAAAGACAGTGCAACAATCCTTTAGGACGTCATCACAGTGTGACAGCCACARCATTAATATATCTTGCGAATAAAGCCCACACCACACAATAAAAACATTGTAGGTATGCAGTAAGTAATAAATATTTTCCAACTCACCATCTCTGCAGACACTTGCCTCGGCTGAAATCGYTGCTTTTCATCGTCTCTCGATTCAAAAGCTACATCTAGGTCGACAGCACAACCGTCTGCGTTCTCCTTGGTAATCTACCCTGCAACCTTTTTTGCTATTTTAACATCTGAATCACATCCCAAAAATAATTCTGGCATCATCTTCTACATTCCTTAAAGGTTACACAAGCTGCCAGCACAGGAAGCAAGATAGGACACTGCTTTTTTTTAATACCAAGAAAATTAGATCAGTACTACTTTCATTTTAAGATTTTTTTTACTCTTTCTTGACATTTTTTTCCTCCCTTCAGTGAAACGTTTTTACCAGAACTTGTTTGATCAAGGATGGAGTGTATTTCAAGACCATTTAATAGTTCCTATTTATCAGAAAATAATACCATAACCGTTTGAGACTACGGTACTGACATGCTCAAAGCACAAAKGAAATACACATTTTTACAAATGCCTAAAACAATTCATTGCAAATGTTCAGCCTTTATTGTACATTTTTTTAATCCACAAAGTAAATATGCTAAATATAAAGGCTGAAACATTTATTATCCAAATAAATACACAATTATATTCTATTACAGACTATCTTAAACACAACATGGTGCAATAATGTAGAATTTGGAGGTGTTTCAATGAACCTATGCTGGGCTATGTGAGCTTTCCAGAGGGGGGAAAAATCAGGTAAAAATCTTTGTTGTCAAGTGCTGATTAAAATAGAAAGTGCACCTTTTATTAGCTGCTTTAGAAATGCTTACAGGTGGTTTCATGGACTGCCAAAAGACCTGAAACCTATTGAAGCAGAGCAGTGATCAAMTCAATCAGCTTCATAAAAAATAAAGAGGTTTTGTTCTGAACAATGATGTTTTTAACAATCTGAGTCATTATAAAACATAGTCCATAATAAAATTTGGTCCTTTCTGTTGTGAGGAAAAAGTTAAGAATTTCTTTTCTTCTCTAGCAAATTTATTCTTCAGTTAAGACATTTCTTTATCTAAATTTACCTATTTTATTAAAAGAAAGAAAAAAAACCCAACAATCTTGATGTAAGCATGTCTGCATGAAAACACCACAAAGCTCTGGTTGTCATGATTTTGGCATGAATTTGTGCTTTCTTTGTACTTTTAGTAGTACAACCATAGACTTGAATAAGAGACTGAGCTCCGCCCACACCGTCCACTGGTAACGTCTGTGACATCATGGAGGAGCAGAAACAGAGACCAAACAGGCCAACAGCTCACAGCCTCCACAGAAACTAAAAGATAAACAACAAGCTGAACTGCATCTGTTTCACAGATTATCAGTCATGTTTTTTTTTACAATAAATTAATAACTATGTTAATTTCATTCAAACAGCAGATATATACCAGAAAAATATAAATAACAATTATCTAAAGCAGACCTGAAGACAGTCAGTAACTTAGACTTTGAAAAATGATGACTTCATCTAGTAATAAAGTAAATTTATTATTTCTTCTTACTGTCATAAAAAATAAGAATAAATATTTACCAGTCACTTAGAAAATGTTCTCTGTATACCTGTTATAGGATGAAACATGTCTCTATTAGCTAACCATCTACTCAACAAGTCAGGTTCCTCTAACAGAAACCTAAAAATATTTACATTTATATTATTTTACACTCTTTAGGTCTAAATATTAATCAGAAACATTTATAATATTATTTTACACCCTGTAGGTCTAAATATTTATCACAGGACAAATTAGTTGTAATATTTAGCTAATAGTTTGTGTTAAATTTTTGCATGATTCAACAGTGCTACACTGTATATACGCTCCACAAGCTAATATCTGCTAACCAGTTCAATAAATAACAGTGTTGACAGCGACTTTATAAGATTATTTTAATTTTAAACTTACATTATGTTTTGCTCAGATCACATTAAAGTAAATAAAATCAAATCTGCTGACTTGTGTTGTGAAATGAGACGTTTTCCTGTTTATCTTC
>NW_013952445.1:2103702-2112655 GCF_001266775.1 Austrofundulus limnaeus
ATTTGAAACATTAGATAGATTATATAAACTGTAAAATATTAATAATAATTTGATTAATATTATTATTAATAGTTTTAATGATTTCTACACTGTCAGTCCTTTTTTTCTGCTCTGTTGTCAACATGTACAGTAATGGGAAATCCAGACTCTTGCCCGTTTAGCGTTAGCCGTTAGCTTCTCCAGCTGTTCTATAGAACCTCCTTGAGTACAACCAACTATTAACAACTACATAGCCTGTTAGCTTGCTAACGCTAGCTGATTTGCCAATATTTAGCATGTCCAGTTAGCCCATTTCCTAACAGTGTCTTCACAGCTAAATATTTGGTCAAAATTGGTTCAGCCCTTATATCACATTTTAGTCAGGTTTGCAGAAAGAAAGAAAAAGGTCAAACCTAAAACACATTAAATCAGCTAGGCTTTTGTTCCTGAACTGTTCCCATTTAGAAGTAATCCTGAAACTTCTTAATTACGTCTTCTTGGCAGCATGACAGCTCAGTGGTTAGCACTGATGTCTCACATCAAGAAGGTCCTGGGTTCGTTTCCTGGTTTGGACCCGTGATCTGTCTGTGTGGAATTTGTGTGCTTGTGTGGGTTTTCTCCGGGTTTTCCAGTTTCCTCCCACAAATCCAAAAACCTCAACATTAGGCTGCCTTCAGGCCTGGGCCTCCMTTGCTAAACAAATCTGTGACCTCAATGGGATTTGCCTGGTTGAATAAAGGTAAATAAATAAACGTAAATTCTTATTGGCAGCATAAAAGTTTCACAACAAAAATTAAATGTGTAATAGAAACGTGAGGAGMACTATCTTCTCATGAACTAGACGCGCCTCACTGCCAACACGACAAAATAGGTACAAACTCCAAATGATTAAACAAAGTCTGACAGGTTGATTCGAACCAAGAAAAGTGGTTGTTTACATCCAAAATCAAACTACAAATAATCGTTAGTGAGAGTTTGCTTAAAATACCAGAAAAAAAAGCTGTGAGTTCAAAAGTGGATTTGCATGGTGGCGACAGTATCATGGTTATTGGGATGTTTTTAAACAAGATGTTCAGGAAAACTGGTCATTGAGGAAAAGCTGGTTAAACTCAAATTATCTTTGAGGAACACAGTTTCCGGACCTTTCAGACTTCAATCTTGTCTCAACCCCCTCCAACAAGCTTAAATGAGTCTGCAGAGAAGACCCCCACACAAATCAAGAACCTGAAGATCTGTAAGAGATGCTGACGGTTCTGCACATTCCTCTTTTTTTTCTCAGTTTAACACGCTAACTTTATAAAGTAACGTTAAACCGAGTCTCAACGTAATTCTGTCATCTGTTAAACCGCACTCCACGGCTGTGGATTTTCAGTAGAAATGTCTCGGTTTGCAGCGCCCGGGTCAACAAACAGCTTGACAGCGTCGCGCCAAGAAGCCACACAGCTGCTTTGGCTGCGGATGCGTAAAACGCCTCTGGATCACAGGATCTGGCACGATTTCTTTTTCTTTGTCAGCTGCAGATCCAGATCCAGCAGCAAAGCCAGGAAATTCCTGTTGGGGTAAATGGCCCTCTTCTGGATCAGTTTCTGCAAAGCCTGTTTGAGCGGAAGGCGGTGGTAGATCATGAGGTAGGCCAGCACCAAGGTCGACGAGCGGCTCATTCCCATGATGCAGTGCACCAGCACCTTCCCTGAAGAACAATACAAAGGGAGAAAAGAGGAAGGATTAGTAAGAGCCTCATTAATATCATACATGACTGCCCGTCTCCCACTGTGGACTGTCTCGTTTTTTTTTTTTTTTTCCCTGTTTTGAGCTAAAAATAGAGCCAACACTTCCAAGACTTTGTTCATTTATGTCCCTTTGCAGACAGGCCGACTGTCTCATTAATCCCAACTCGTCCTCTGCTTGATAGCTTCTTTCAAAGAAGCTATTACATACTTGAAGTCTGCAAGGTAAGACTCTTATTACTGCCAGCAGAAAATGCATTTATACCCCCCAGAACATAAGTGTTACATTGTGGTGACAGGTGACATTGAAAGAGCAGCACGATGTGAGGATTTGAGCAGATGCTTAACTCTATTAAGGATTTACAGTGAAACGAAAGATTTGGTAAGTAGGGAAAAAATAATTCTTACCGCCAGGTGACTTCAGAGCTTTATGAATAAAATCTGCCGCGGGCTGAAAGTAAACATCCAGATCAAAGTGAGTCGAGTCGTCTGCTGGAATGCCAAAATACACAAAGTCGTTGCCATAAAAGCCTTGGTTCCCTACGCTGCCTCGCTTGGAGTGAGCAGCGTTTAACACATGAGTTATACCTAATTTCAGCAGGGCGGCCTTGTTTTGGGCTACTGCCCTGGCAAAAGACACAAACAGAAAGAAATTCAAGACTCGTGTGGGACTTATGCATCACAGCAAAACTGATTTTTATGCCAGAATGATTCAGCGCGTGGAAGGGGTTACTTCAAAGTCTGTTTGAAACAGCCGAACATGACTTGAAGAGCGAACGTGTTAATTCTTGAATAAAACGCATACTTACACATTTCCTATGTATATGTTGGGCCACACTTCATCGATTTGATTGAGGTGTAGCTTACATGAGTCCAAAACCT
This sequence comes from Austrofundulus limnaeus, assembly GCF_001266775.1. NCBI lineage: Eukaryota > Metazoa > Chordata > Actinopteri > Cyprinodontiformes > Rivulidae > Austrofundulus > Austrofundulus limnaeus. Next base: position 2,106,291 of record NW_013952445.1, read on the forward strand.
TCTGCAGGTCCTTCACAGTCAGGTATTCTTTTCTCTTGTCTTTCATGGTTGGCATTTTTTAGGTCCAAATCTCTCGTCTTGGATCAACTGCCAGCCAAAATGTTTTGTCGTATTAAAGCGGTCTCAGTCTTCCTCCGGCTCCAGATGATCGGTACGAGCAGGTGCCGTCACTGGACCGTTACCCAATCTGGTGCCTAACCCGGCGTGTAGTCTTACTCGTTCAGAGGGCAGAACAACAAACACACGCAGCTCAGGCTCTGCCTTTCCACTCTGCCGCGGGACTCATTTAATAAGCCTCAAACAGCCATGATTTATTTTATAAGGCAGTGATAATTGGGCGTAATTATGGTCATATTGTTCAAATTGACGGCTTACGTTGGGTACAGCTCTGCTTTTATGGAACAGAAATGCTCCAGCAGCTTTGTGTGGCTCGTTATGATCCTCTGGTGAAAGCAAAAATGAGTAAAAAAGCAAGAAACAAATATAAGCTTTAATGATGGCTAAACAGGCCTTCGTACGGTGCAGATGTTACTTTTCATGTTGCAGGTCAGTTTAATTCATTTCAGCTTTTAAAAATGAAGAAAAAAATCATTCATATCACTTTAACACCACACACAATATATATATTTAATTTGTTTTTCATTAAGGCTGTGGATGTGTATGTAAAAGGTAGGTGTGTTATAAAATACCAGAACTGCAATACAAAATCAGTCAATACATGTCTCTGGGTTGTTTTTGACCTGCAGAAAGTTATCGACTGATTATTAAAATGTTTGTATAATGAGACAAATCCCTCCCGGAGTGTAGGCTTCAGGAAACTTAATGTTGATCATGTTTCGTAACCGCTGAAGTTGTTTCAAGTGGAACTGAAGCTCGGAAGGGTTTTGTATGTTTTTCTGTGSGAAAAAAAACAAGAAGAGCTCCTTTCTGAAATAAAGGGAGCTTCACAGAATTTATGAAGCAAGAGTTTGCTTTTGTTTACGACAGCACTGGTGTTGTTGTGTTGTGGACACACTGTTTAAATCCTCAGACAGCARAAGAACTTAATCCAACAAACTAAAAAAAGAAAAAAAAACTTTACAGAGTTGTTTGCACTTGCTGATGAATTTTGTTTTTCTATTGCACATTTAAGACGACTGAGCTGCAGGGAATCATGAACAATGGTTATCAGCCTCTCAGTTATGAGTCACAAGACTCGTTCCACCAAAATGCACCACAGGAGGTCCTTCCTACCACTGACCATCAGACTCTACATGTCCTCCCTAAACATGTGAAACGTTGGGYCATCTCTCACTTTATTCCATCTGTGCATTTTACTCTCTTAACATTATCTCTTCTTATATCATCCTCTATCATATAGAACATTTTTCACCAAATTGTAATGTTTATATTTTTGTTTCTACTTCGACTTAATTTTAGTCCGATTATATGTCCATAAGTGTGTTTAGACTAGGGGTGCCTGAATTTTTTACCCAAGAGGGCCAAAATAAAAATCTATCCAAGGGCTGCTGGTCAAATGCAATAATATAATAATGTAAATGCAAATACTTTTTACGTACAGTCATTTAAATTTTTTATGATTAAGCTAGGAGCCAGTGTGGTGTCCCACGTTTTTTTTAAGTCCGTGCACCTGGAGAATGTTTGACCTGATGCTCGAGCTGCAAAGGCTCATGGGACATTTCATAAGTGGATCAAATYGGAGTATTGTGGTCTTATAAATTGTTCAAATCGACGTTTGCTGAAATATAGTCTAAATGCGGTATCTCATTTGTTACTTTTATTYAATGTTTAGTCTTAATATAATTTAAATATAAAGTCATCTATCTGCACTACAGCCTCTTACACAGCCATTGAGCCAGTGGATGGATTGACTGTGGAAATACAGTGTTTCTGCAGAGGACTACAGGAGATTACARCCTAATAACCAGGGCAACTGTTGGTGGGCCACATCAGATGGCTTGGTGGGCACCTCTGGTTAGACTTTATTTGTTTTCTAGTGTGCTTATCTTGTATTCTCTAACTATTTTTACTCAAACAAATGTAATTTCCCTCGGTAATCAATAAAGTATTCTGATTTTGATCAAAGTTCAAGCCAAATACTACCAAATATACAAACAATATAAACAATACAAACAAATAAAATAAGAGAATTTTTATTTTCTGTGCAAAAATACGTTTTGATTTTTGAGCACTGAATGACTTTACCAATATTTGCCAAACAGGCCGAAACTGAATTGTTTAGGCAAAAAGAAACAGAGCACTAGCTTAAAGGAACACATTGCGAGCTAAAAGCTAAAAATAGCTAATGCACTCAGATGAAACAAGTCGTTTGGATCATAGTTTTGACTTTTCGTCACTCCGAGCTCCCTTTGGACACCCGCTGATAACACGAAGGTGCAAACAGGCTGCACGACTCTCATCAAACAGCATTTTTTTTCTTTTCACTCCTGAAACAAACAGCTTAAAGTCAAACGACCAGCATCTCCCTCCGCTTGCTTTGTTTGTCTGCAGGAAAACTGATGCTCAGGTTCATTTATGAGCTGAAGCCTTGTGCAGTTTCACATCCAAAGCTCGAAGCTGTCTGAGGAACCCCCTGTTTGGGAAAATCCACCTGTGCTCTTTGACTTTATTGATGGCCTCTAACAGGGTGTAGCCGTGGTGGATCATCAGGTAGGCCAGGACGAGRGAGGCAGACCTGCTCACTCCGACTGCGCAGTGAACTAAAACTCGAGCTGAACAAGAAGAAGAAGAAAAGAGATGCAGTGAATTCAAAGCATGTTTTGACTTTAAGGGGAGTGTTTCTCATTGACATGATTGACTTGTATAAATCCTGACATTGAGTCAACATGATTTACCACCATCTGCGTCGAGCGCTTTCTGAATATAGTCAGCGGCGGGCAAGAAATAGCCAGAAAGGTCAAAGGTTGGTGAATCATCTGCAGGGACTCMGTAATAATCCACTGAGGGTCCATAAAAGTCATGACTTCCCTGACAGAACATCCTCCCATGAGCTGCATTCACAATATGAGTAATTCCCAGCTTCCATAGACTGTRGCGATCATTGGCGACTGACCTGAGGTCAAAGGAAATCAGAATTTATAATCCGAAATAGAAAAAAAAAACATGTATATAAAACTTGGACTGAACACTTACATGTCCCCAATGAAGAGGTTAGGCCAAACTTCATCCTCATGGTTTCCAAATCTTTTCCCACCAAACAAAACCTTCTGCAGCTCTTTCACAGAGGGAGGACTGTCCCGTATATTGTTCATTTCTAATTAAAAGTCACATTTATGCACCCACAAATGCCTGTTTTTGAAGCTAAAACTTGGAGGATTTACTCTTTGATTCCCTAAAGTTTTATTTCCAGACTGTAGCCATGCCTGACAGAGACAGGTGCCTGAGATCTAAAATTAAAACARTGACCCATATTCTAAATGTCAGATTAACATCTCTTAAATCTGTGTGAATTACTTGTCTTGATGCTATATCCATACTGTTATTGCATGTCTTTACGGTTTCTGTGAATGCATTGTTTGCTAAATTAATTTGACCCCGTGCTGCCTTTACATGTCCTCATAAACCACTAGACAGCTTTTACTGTTGAAAAGTGTTTAGATTATATCACATTATTTTTTTAGATTTATAAAATTGATAAAATTAGCAATTTCAGTAATTGATAACTTTTGAATCTAACCTGTAAGTTATGTTATTTAAAWAAGTATTAAAGTAGCTTCTTGTCATTTTTATGAATATGCAGAGAGGCAGTAACTCTTCTTTGTCACTGGGTGGCGCTGTTAACCCATATAAACGCAAAGCTCCATGCTGCAGATTCTGCGTGCGCAGCTATTCTGAACCTTACGACCTCGTTTGATCAACAGCTATGCTAACTAGCTCGAATCCTTTGCGAAATGCTTCCCAGCAAGCTGATGTTACCGCAAATCCCGCTTATACGGTTTCTGGTCATTTTTATGGGATGCCGCTTAGTTAGTTAACTGAACCAATAGGCTCCGTGTTGTCTTCGAGTTCTGTCTCAAACCGGGTGAGTAAAGGGATACGTGATATCAAGCTAGCAAGAGCTAATATGGCTAGCTAGCTAGGCAGGTTGGACAAGGTTTGAGGGCATAGAAATAATGAAGATGCTTTGATTTAATTTCAGGTATAAGTCAGGAATACTTGGCTTCACATAGCCACTAATTGGTTTGTGTTGGGTTACAAGAAACTGGGCAGCAGAAGTGTTCACCTCTGACCTCTTTACCTGTTTATCAGTGATTTAAGTTGTTAGGTGGGGGGCTTTAAGTTTAAATTATGATCTATCTACAGATACTCAAATATAATTATTATCTGTTCTGTAAATTACTGGTTCTACATTGTTAACATTACTAAAGGTTTGGAATAAGACAGTTAAATCTGTACTGTAACAGACTTGTTAGTTTGTAACAACACTTATGTAGATGATCTGAAATTGAAATTTGATTATCTTTTGTGTGGATATCCACGGCAAATTAATATTGGAGGTAGCAGTTACTAAATCATTATGTATTGTTTTACCTGCAAGCCTAAATTTACTGCATACCCAGAGGATTAATTTGGCTCTTTTGCTACATTTTTCWGTTATATTTCCCGTTAAAGTGTAGATTAGTTAATTCTCCTCAGTATTTGTTTAATGCAAGTTGCTCAAAATCTGAATTCCCCCATGTTCCTCTTGTCTTGTCTTCACAGAGTGAATTTATTATTTTTTATGCAGCATTATTAGGTTTGTGTGGCAATGCAGAGAAGTGTGCTTAACATCACAAACACCCCCGTGGATTAGTTTTGTTTATTGTCTGGGAGGATTATAAAGATTTATGTTGAGTGAGCTCACTCTGAAATGTTTCTGTTCCTCTTTTCCAGCCCTCAACTTGAAGGGGAAATGATCCAGCTGAGCGTCCGTCGCTGGACGCCCAAACACGTTGCCAAATGGCTGAGAGAAGAGGGCTTCTGTGACTACGTGGATCTTCTGTGCAACAAGCATCGACTGGATGGCACCAGTCTGCTCGCCCTCAGTGAGTACGACCTGCGCTCGCCGCCGCTGGAGCTCAAGGTGCTCGGCGACATCAAGAGGCTCATGGTGTCCATCCGCAAGCTTCAGAAACTGAACATTGACKTGCTGGAGGAGCTGGGTGTTCCCTTTGACGGCCTCTCTCCTTCTAGCTCCGGCAGCAACTCGGACTGGCTGTGTAACGGAGAGCAGGGCAGRGACTGCGACAGCACTGACACGGCCCCGGTGGGAGAGGAGTACAACCACAGCCAGTACACTAATGGGAAGTACAAGCAGCAGATGAGACGCCTGGACCCAGAGTACTGGAAGACGGTGCTCAGTTCTGTGTATGTGGTGTTTGTGTTCGGGTTTACGTCCTTTGTGATGGTCATCGTGCACGAAAGGGTGCCGGACATGCGCACATACCCTCCACTGCCGGACATTTTTCTTGACAGGTTAGTATGATTGCTCTCCTAAAGCTTATTTATAACGCACACTATGAATCAGCTGTAAAATGCAAAATATAACCTTTTATGCATGCATGTTTTTGTCGTATTTACATTTATTTACAAGTAAAACTACAGATGCAACGCGCCTGGTGGTCCATTTTATAGTAAATCATCTGTAACAGATGTTTGCTGGTTACTACTCTCTTAAACACCCCCTAAAATCAAATCCATCAATAATTTTTTTCTTTATAATATAGATATTTCAGTTTAGATCTCTCAATTAATACATTTATTCCATGTCAGAAAATAATAAAAATGTAATCTTATTTTAATTTTAAACAGCCAACAGAGACCTTTTTCTTTTCATCATTAGGGTGGACTTTTTTAAATAGTTAATCTGGTTTTTAACCTCTTAAGCCCCCAATGGTTTTTCTTGATGGTTTTGCTAGAAATACCATGCTGAAATGTAACTGAGTGTATCTCAGCATTTACAAACTCTACTTAAATAATCTTGGTATCAAAATAAAGCTAACGCTTGGGAGATTTCATCAGAATTGTAAGTATTACAACAGCTGCTGTTGTTTTAGAGACATTAAGGATGGAACATATTTTTTATTTTACTTTTTTTTCCACTCTCGTCTGAACAAGTTTTGCATTTGACAGTATTTAGCCCATTTAAAACCATAACAAACGAGGAAACTTTTGGAAACCATAAATCCACTTGTGGACATGACCTGTGCAAAGATTCATGCTGCTAAATTGAACTGGAGCAAAGTTACAGAGGTTTTAGTAAAGAAATAATTTTGCGTTTAGTCATTCTGCACATGTGATGGTATCAATGTGGATGGACCAATATTTGCGTTTTGACTCCCACCACCCACTGGAACACAAGTTAG
>NW_013952445.1:2113580-2124567 GCF_001266775.1 Austrofundulus limnaeus
CCATATATATCATATAAAATAACGAGAAATTATATTTAACTTCAGTTGGACCATATTCACTCAAAATCAAATGAAAAAAAAAAACTTTCAACACACTTTACAACCTATTTTGGTATCTGCTTTGGCTTACTTTAAAAACAAATGTCTATTTTTTTCCCCCTTTACAGATTTGTTGTAAATATATTAACAGATTTACGACAATTCCATTTTGGACAGTATGTTTACTTTCTGATTCAACTTCCTGTCGTTTGAACTGTGTTTGGTGGGTGTAAACATAGTGTCCACAAGCTTTTAGCCAAGATTCTTAGCTTTCTATTGATACCAAACATGTCAAGGTTCAACTTACAGATTTTAAGTTGACACAAGCAAAATATATAGAAAACGGGAAATGCTGGCATCGGGCTCAAGAGGTTAATCGATTCTCCTGTTTGATTAGATTTATTTATTTTTTCTCCCAGCATGCCTAGGATACCGTGGGCCTTTGCCATGGCTGAGGCGTGTGGAGTGATTCTCTGTAACATCTGGCTTCTGGTTTTGCTGCTACATAAACACAGGTAAAGTTCAGTTTTTTATTGTTGGATAGGGTTGGGCAAAATCCTATAATTAAATGTCAGAAAAGCTGCCAACAATTAATATTTGCCACTTGGCAATTACTGCAATTAGTGCCACGTGATATATTTTTTGTTTGTGCGCGTGTGAGCCAGTGGCATATTGCATTACTAACAGTATGCGACCACTTCACATTGTGGAAAAGGTGGGTTTCGGTTCGCAGCTTTCTGATTGAACCTGTTAAAAGGGAGTTAGTTTGGTGATTCGTAAGTTTCATTTTAGAACACGGGGTAACTGATTTAYAGTCAAAAACATGCAAGCGCAAATGTCTGTTAATTGTCACATTAATCACTATAGACAAAATGCCACAGTTAATCGAGATTAATTTTTGCTGATATTGCCCAACCCTATTATAACTGCTAACAGTGTGTTTCTGAAATCCGTGCTCGATCCGACTTACTGGTTCTTCCGACATGCAGGTCCATTCTTTTGCGGCGCATGTGCAGCCTGATGGGGACGGTTTTCATGCTTCGCTGCATCACCATGTTTGTCACCTCCCTGTCGGTGCCGGGACAACATCTGCAGTGCTCAGGGAAGGTAATCAGACCCTTTAAAAATATATAAAATAAAACAAATAACCCTTGTTTGAAGTTGACGTTGTTCAACAGGTTCTACTTTTCTGTTCATGTAGATGTATGGTGACATGTGGGCCAAGCTGCAGCGGGCCGTGGCCATCTGGAGTGGTTTTGGAATGACCCTGACAGGAGTTCATACGTGTGGCGACTACATGTTCAGCGGCCACACTGTTGTCCTGACCATGCTTAATTTCTTCGTCACAGAGTGTGAGTTATTTAGTTCAGTGTACAAAACTATTAGGTGAGAAACTAATTTACTAACAGACAGACATATTTACAACACACAGTGACCTGTTCTTGTAAGATTAGTCTTTTGTGTCAAATCAGTGATTGAAATGTTCTCTTTTACTTTAGCTTAAAGGGGCAATATCATGTATAATCAACTTTTTTGAGTTTTAAATCATTTTATAATGTTATCCTCTCATCAAAAACAAGCCCAGACTCTTGCTTTGACTCATTCATGCATGTTTGAGAAATCCTGTAGTGTCTTGAGGCAGCAGGCAGGGGAGCAAAAAGGACCGGATGGGACTAGAACCACCTTTTGGGATCAGCTCCTCCTCTGGGCTGTGTCTCCAACCTGAACTTCCTCATCACAGAGCACACACACACACACACACACACACACACACACCTGGCCCCGTGCTGAAATGGGCGGGACAGAAGTGGGAGGAGGTTCTTAAAGAAACAGAGGCCAATTTTAAGGCGTTTAGAAACAGAAATGATGAGAAGTCAAGTTTATTGTCTATTTAAACATATAAACAGCATTTTAAWAACAACTGAAAGTGACATAGATACTTTATTATGGTATAGAATTTAAATTTATGCCTGAGAAACACATAATATTGCCCCTTTAAGCAATCAGTAACGCAAATAGAAAAATATAAATATTTTAGTATAACCTGAAGGAGATTAATTGTAGCTTAATTCAAAACTGCTACCTATAGTTGTAAAATAGTCATTTTAGTTTGAACTTGACAGAGACGGAGTCTGACTCAGCCGCTTGCTGAATATATTCCATCATTTTTTTGTGTGTTTTGCTCGTCTTCCTCACAGACACTCCACGAAGCTGGAACTTCATCCACACCTTGTCTTGGGTCCTCAATCTGTTTGGAATCTTCTTCATCCTGGCTGCTCATGAACACTACTCCATCGACGTCTTCATAGCCTTCTACATCACTACCAGACTCTTCCTGTACTACCACACTCTAGCCAACACTCGCGCGTACCAGCAGAGCCGGCGAGCCCGCATCTGGTTCCCCATGTTCTCTTTCTTCGAGTGCAACGTCAACGGGCCCGTCCCCAACGAGTACCGCTGGCCCTTCTCTAGACCTGCTGTGATAAAAAGGCTCATTGGATAAYTAATAGCTGCWTTTTTTTTTCAAAGTTTGCTTTGTCAAGTTGCCAATTGAAGAGGTRTGTGACATCCTGAACCACAGACACCTGATAGGATAGACAGAGCCATACTGTTGGTCTTTTCTCTAACACGCCTCTTCTCTCATCGTTTTTTAGGCCAATTCGTCAAAACCTACAAGKTTCTATAAATGCCCCTTTTATCTTATTTTGGTAAATTAAACCCAAAAGAGTTGGTAGAAGTAAACTAGCTAATATGTTGGTTTAATTTAAGTTCATGTAAAGTTTGGTTGTACCTCCAAGGTTATTTAATATCAAACCATAACTGTGGCTCTTTGTTAAACAGTAAGGATGGATTTACATTACTCTGATCTGTAAATCATAGTTTTTGTGATWTTTATAAGTCATGTTATTACTGCCTTTTGCACTCCTTGAGGTCATGTTTGCGTTGTGATGTTACAAAATCTGATAAGAAATGTTTTTGCTCATTTAAAGCTTATTGTTGTAGATTAATAATGGCAACATTTCTTGATTTCTGGTTTTATGTTTTCTAAAAAAAAAAGAAAAAAAAAAGCCATTATCAGCCAAATATTTGAAATTACTTTTTTCTGTATGTCTTAATGCCAATTACCTTCAGTATTTCAGCGATRAGATTCAGCTTTGTAGAAATGTTTTACTTTTTTCATGTTTTCAGTTGAATATATGTATGATTTCAGCTGAAAGAGAACAATGCACTGGAACCTAGTGGGCTCTAAGACCAAGACCTTTTCCCCATCACGAATCCTTTGAATTTAGTCTGTACTAAACAGATCCTTAACAAAAGTGTTTGTATTTATTTTATAAAYGTCAATAGATATTTTTATATTCCCCTATACAGAGTTAGAGCAACATGCACACAGCAAGTTATGTTTACAGTTGCTTTATACTGTGTATTGACTGACAATGTGCTATTTAAATGTAATATTGATTTCAAAGAAGGCTATATTTCATTGAATGAAAGTTGCCACTTTAAAAAGTGATCATAGTTTGATCGTTGCAATGTGTTAGAAGAGTTTTTTTTAATGGATTTAACACTYCAATAAGGCCTTTGAAAAAGGGTAATGTTTGATGCCACGTTTCTTGTTTCTGTTCTGGCATTTCTATCATTAAAGAGCTGAAAATCAAGTTTTGTTACATTTGCATATAAAAACTACTAGTAATTACTTGAATGTAAAGGTTWTTGTTGGAAGAAGTAGAAATATTACAGTATGTGGAAGTAAATGTTCATGTTTTAAATAGTACATCTTTGTACTATATATTAAAATATGGTAAAAATTTACAATTATTTATTTATATATTTTTATTATTTTTCTTGAAGCGAAATCTTGGAAATTTTACATCAGCACGTGTTTTACGTCATTTGCCCATTGATTGCCAGGGTGATTTAGAGGTCTTTTATGCCGGTATACAGGACGTGCAATAATGTTATAATTGTTCTCATTTATGAATTAGAAAAAGGTACATCACATAACGGGATATCATATAATTATGGCTTTAATCAGTCAGTGGAGATTTAAGTTCTTTACTTCTAGTTTAATTTTCAGTCAGGCACCAAATGAAACACCTATTTCTCAGGGTCCTGCGGCGTCGAGGTCAGAAGTGGGGTTTATTGCGTGTCTCCTTCATATTGTCCTACGCCGGTTTTCCTGAAAGGTTCAGACCTACTTTTAATCCACCGAGGTTCAATAAATTGAACGATTACAGTTTTTGGTAAGTATTCCGATACTTTGTTCGTGAAGTGCTTCTTTTTTAGTTTTGTGGTAAGCTGACATCTTATTTGGCTGGTGGAAAACGCGCCCTATCACCACATCTTCTGAGTTTAAACTYGTTAGCATAGAGGCTAATGTTCGCTTGTTTTACGTGAGAAATTGATGCAAATGTACAAATTAAAATAATATGTAAATTTTGTCTAAACGTGTCATCCTGGATGTATTAAGTCAATAAGCTGCCGTTTACCTTGAAATCGCCTCGCCACTTGTAAAAATGGAGCCGTCGCACACTGAATTTAAAGCCTGARTGTTCCTGAAAGCAGTTTGTAAAGTGCTGCAGTCTATTTAACCATGACAGTCTTTAGGTGTCACGTCATTGACCGCATTAAGGCCCAAGCAAAAAAAGCACACAGAGCAATAGTTCAATAGTTGGTCTCATCTAACACTGGACTGCAATTTTTGTAACGTGTTATCTCCATAAAATACAAATAAAAAATAAACTCAATCAAAATCAATCCATAGTTTTGATATTTAATCACTCACCCAAATGCAAACATATTCTAACCCTAACTTTCTACAAAATGGTAAATTGTTTCTTTGTAATATTATGTTTTTTGTAGTTGGAGTCTAGGGAAAAATGTTTTGCTCTTGTTAAACCAGTTTACATTGTAAATAAAGAATAAAAGTATAGTTTTGTCTTCATCTCGAAAAGCTGGAAAATGTTTAACGACTTTACCAAAATGACACACCAAAAGAGATAAACCCACTTTAAATCTTCAAGTTAGTTGGTTTTAAGGTTTTATAAAACCTACAAATTCTCTTTATCTTTCAGATAAAATGGCAGTTCCTCCAGCATATGCAGATCTGGGAAAATCTGCGAAGGACATCTTCAATAAAGGATATGGTAAATGGAAGCGAGACAATTAGCTTTTTTGAATTAGTGTCCRTTTTCTGATCTGTAATGGACATTTCTGCTTGTTGAAATAGATTCCTCAGAATAGAAAGTGTTGCTTACTGTTGTTGTCCTTGCAGGGTTTGGGATGATAAAGCTTGATGTTAAGACCAAGTCTTCAACTGGAGTGGTGAGATAAATACGTGTCTGTTRTTCAGCTGTAGTGTCATTCTTTAATAACTCGGCAAAGGCAGTCCTTATCAGCACTGCKAGCTCATGATACGCCTGTGGATATGTCAACATTATTTTCTGAAATATTATCAGTATTTGCCTCAGATCTTTGTTTCACCCAGTTTTTATTGCATCTTTCAAAGATAATGACAKTTTTTCATGCTGTATTTTCTCCAGGTAGGATTAATATCTTCTTATGTTCCCTTTAGGAATTTAAAACATCTGGCTCATCAAATGTAGACACCAGCAAGGTCGTTGGTACCCTGGAAACCAAGTACAAATGGGCTGAATATGGGCTGACATTCACAGAGAAGTGGACCACAGAAAACACCCTCGGGACTGAAGTTTGTGTTGAGGATAAGGTAAGTTAAAACTTTTTCATCTACACTCACCGGCCACTTTATTAGGTACACCTGTCCAACTGCTCATTAATGCAGATGTTGAATAAACCAATCACAAAGCAGCAACTCAATGCATKTARACATGTAGACATGACCAAGATAATCTGCTGCAGTTCAAACTGAGCATCAGAATGATGAAGAAAAGTGATTTWAGTGACTTTGAATGTGGMATGGTTKTTGGTGTYAGACAGGTTGGTCTGAGTGTTTCACAAACTGCTGATCTACTGGGATTTTCACCCACAACCATCTCTAGGGTTTACAGAGAATGGTCCGAAAAARAGAAAATATCCAGTGAGYGGCAGTTCTGTGTGAGCAAATGCYGTRTTGATGTCAGAGRACAATAGCCAGACTGGTTGGAGCCGAAAGAAGGGCAACRGTWACTCAAGTAACCACTTGTTACAACYGAGGTTTCCAGAAGAGCATCTCTGAACTCACAACACATCAAACCTTGAGGCAGATGGGCTACAGCAGCAGAAGTTCACACCAGGTGCCACTCCTGTCAGCTAGGAACAGGAAACTGAGGCTACAGTTCACACAGACTCACCTACATTGGACAATAGAAGATTGAAAAAACGTTGCCTGGTCTGATGAGTCTCAATTTCTGCTGCAACATTCTGTTAGGGTCAGAATTTGGCATCAACAACCTGAAAGCCTGGATCCATCCTGCCTTGTATCAATGGTTCAGGCTGGTGGTGGTGGTGCAATGGTGTGGGGGATATTTTCCTGACACACTTTGGGCCCATTAGTACCAACTGAGCATGGTGTCAACGCCACAGCCTACCTGAGTATTGTTGCTGACCATGTCCATCCCTTTATGACCACAATGTACCCAACATCTGATGGCTACTTTCAGCAGGATAATGCGCCATGTCATAAAGCTGGAATCATCTCAGACTGGTTTCTTGAACATGACAATGAGTTCACTGTACTCAAATGGCCTCCACAGTCACCAGATCTCAATCCAATAGAGCAYCTTTGGGATGTGGTGGAACRGGAGAKTCRCATCATGGATGTGCAGCCGACAAATCTGCAGAACTGTGTGATGCCATCATGTCAACATGGACCAGACTCTCTGAGGAATGTTTCCAGTACCTTATTGAATCTATACCACGAAGGATTCAGGTAGTTCTGAAGGCAAAAGGGGGTCCAGCCCAGTACTGGCATGGTGTATCTAATAAAGTGGCCGGTCAGTGTATAGTTGCTCATTTTACTAAGCTACCTGATCTAAACTTTGATTTTCTTCTTCTAGATYACCAAAGGACTGAAACTTAATTTTGAGACGACATTTTCACCCAACACTGGGTAYGCTGGGTTTTAAGGCCATCTAAGGTATAATCTGGTTTGCATTCCTAATTAGTCGTTTCTCTTTAATTTCACAGCAAGAAGAGTGGCAAAGTCAAGACTTCGTATAAGAGGGAGCACCTGAACGTGGGTCTTGACGTAGATTTAGATTTTGCAGGTCCAACAATCCACGGAGCAGGGGTGGCTGGATATGAGGGGTGGCTGGCAGGCTACCAGATGACCATCGACTCGGCCAAATCCAGGATGACCCATAGCAACTTCGCTGTTGGTTACCAGACTGGAGACTTCCAGCTCCATACCAACGTGTATGTCTTAAAATGAGCAAGAATACAAAATTAACCAGGTTAAGAATACAGAAACCACTTCTGAAAATGATTGTTTTTTTTTGTCCCACATAGAAATGATGGTTCAGAGTTTGGTGGATCCATTTATCAGAAGGTAAATGATAATCTGGAGACTGCTGTGAATGTCGCCTGGACCGCAGGCAGCAACGGCACTCGCTTTGGAATCGCTGCTAAATACCTGTTAGACCCCAATGCCTCCATATCTGTGAGTAATTACATGGTYGTTTAGTAGAAAATGTTTAGCTTTTTTCTTCCTTTTGAACAATATGGACATTTTAATTTTTTTTTCCCAGATGAAGGTAAATAATTCCAGCTTGGTAGGAATCGGATACACCCAGACTCTGCGGCCTGGTAAGGACAGTTTTCCAAAAAATGACAAAACATTTATAAACACCTTTTTTTTAGAAGAATCACAACTTGTTCAAATGAAAACTTTGCAGGTATGAAACTCAGCCTGTCAGCTTTAGTAGATGGGAAGAATATCAACGCTGGTGGTCACAAGCTCGGTCTAGGCCTGGAGTTGGAGGCGTGAGAGTCACCTACACTTCTTTTTTTAATAGAATATCAGCAGGACCTGGGCCTGTATTTATCAWACTTCTTAGAATTTCTCTTAAGAATGCTGTTAAGAATGGACTTAAGTGTAAAAAAATTCTTAGCTAAATAAAAGCTGAGACTAAAAGTCAGTTATCAAGCATCTCAGTCTCAATTTAAGTGGTGTAAAAGTAAATCAGAAGTGTCAGTCTTAGAGCTGATTTACAACACTTTGCTGTTCTGCAAAGCTGATCCTGGATGATGTTAAAAAAACCCTGCATGAACCAATCACTGCATCGGATTTTATGTTCAAGGATATTCAGAGAAGCAAAGATAAAACTGAAAATCCTAAGATAAGTTCACTTTCGACACAATAGTTGTGCCATAGTTCATACAGATCATGTAGGTTACTGATTGTCATACATAAAATTTCCTCATTTATATCATGAATAGATAAAATCTTGCAGATTATTTAACAAAACTGCAGCTTAATGATTTTTTTTACGTCTCATAGCCTGAGGTAATGTTGAGTTTACACCTTCATCCTCCTGCTCTCCCTCTTCCCTAAACTACCTGCAGACAACACCCACTTTACACACACATATCCTTGTATTTGCATCAAACTGAGGACATTGTATTGACCTTCATTCATTTTTCTAATTGTATTCATGCCTAATCCAGACATTTTCCYTAAAACTAACCATTACTGGTCTGAAGCTAACTCTAAACTGAACCAAAACTTAATTCACACCATACCTCTAAATGTAACTAGTAAAGAACAGCAGAGCTGCAAACAAAGTGAGGACATTGAAGAGGTCCTCACTTTACATCAAAGACCTCACTTTGATAGTAACTATGGTGCAAATGGTCCTCACTCTGTAGTAGAAACAAGTACACACACACACCTCTCCGTCAATATCTACTTGATCCGAGACCCCACGCACACGTTACAGATTTAAAAAATCTTCTTTTATGAAATTAGYAGATTTCGTGAAGTTTGAGTTAAAGAAAGAAAACATAAGTTCAATCTCACCTTCACCAGTGGKGTAAAAGAAAATACTTTTGACTGCATATTCTCTCCAAAAGCCGCACAGAAATATCCACACTTTATTCCAACATTATGTCATTGGTAATGTTTTTTTTCTCTCCTCCTTTCTTTTGCAATAATGACTAAACCCGTTTTCCACCTCTAAACTGTAGTTCCTCTGTACTGTAACTGAAAATCACACTCAGGTGGAAGACCCCTGGACCACTTAGTGCAGTTTCTGTCTTCTCAGTCCGTCTCAGACCTCTAGTTGCAGCTCTTAACCACTCATGAGTCCTCTGGAGCAGTGTTTCCCAACCCTKGTCCTCAAGGCACACCGCCCTGCATGTTTTAGATGTTTCCCTGCTTCAACACAGCTGATTTCAATTGATAACCAACAGGTTTTTGTTGAACTGCAGTCATCTGAATCRGKTGTGTCAAAGCAGGGAAACTTCTCAAACATGCAGGGCAGTGTGCCTTGAGGACCAAGGTTAGGAAACACCGCTCTGGAGCAGTCGTAACTTTTCAGGGGAATAAGAGTGATTCTTCGACTTAAGAATTTTGATAACTTGCTTTTACACTTAAGACTGAGTGGGAGGAAATCCAAGAAATGTACAGCATTTAAGTCTAAAATTCCACTCTAAGGAGTTTGATAAATACGGGCCCTGGTCTGCAGCATTCTCAAATGTTAGAAAGAGATTTTAAAGACGAGGCCAAAACTAAGTAGAATCCCAGTTCGTAGACACTGAGAAACATTTTCACCAAACTCCTGTTCATGTGGTTATATTTCATGTTTCGGTCATTTTTTTCCTCTTTAAGTTATCCTTTACAGTGAAACATCCTTCATGTTGAAAGTCCAGCTTGTTTTAGTTCAAGAATCCACAATTATTATTATTATTTTTTTTGAGAAACTTATTTTGCTCAAGTGTAATGTAGAATGTAAGCCTGGGCTTTTATCTTTGCACAGTTAGAATATACCTTTAAGAGCTTAATTACTTATATTTTATTAAAACTGAAGTTTGTCTTTGCTGCTCCACACATTTCCTAGACACTTTATTGTGCTGTATGAGTTGTAACGCCTTTTAGCAACAGGGTGAAGCTAAAGGCATTTTCTTCCCCTCATTCCACCTCGTTTGAGGTTTGCAAAACTAGATGAGGAGTGTGTGTTACCAATTACAATAAAGTCCTGAAATCCACCTTTATTATCTCATGTCGTTTTTAATCCAGTACATATCAGGCAACATGGAATGTTCAGATATACAGGCCAACTAAAGTAGATTCACGCAAAATTAGTATTTTAGTGATACAATTGCATGTGGTGTATGTCTACTGACAAGCATCAAATATCTGCAAACATACTGAACTTCTAGTGTTGTCCTTTTTAACGTATAATGAATTGCACTTTCAAGTTTAAATTTTAATTGCCAGTGTGAGCCCATCGCCCACAGTTAGCATGCTCAAAGTGATTCGAACGTCTCTGTGCAGCTTCTTGTTCAGCTTGTCAATGGCCACAGTGCTAGCGTCATTAGGAGACGGGTTCAGCACGCTCCCACCCCACAGCACCTGCAGCGAYCAGAAGTTCACAAATTCAGTCTGCCACTGAAAAGGAAAAAAAAAMCCTACAATGTTGGTGTCAGTTTGACGCTCTTACGTTGTCGATCGCAATGATGCCGCCTTTTCTCAGCAACTGCAGAGACTTCTCGTAATACATGTCGTAGTTGACTTTGTCTGCATCTATGAAGGCGAAGTCGAACGTTTCAGCCTGGCCAGAAGACAGGAGATCATCTGGAGGAAAAAAAAGAAAAAAATGAGACCCAACAAATTAATGCAATACTTTAGTAGTTGCCATGCAAGATCTATTTGAATGAATGAAACTATTGATCCCAGAGGGAAATTAAATGCCCCTTTTCCACTAGTGCCACTTAGTGTAGTGTCGGAACGGTCGGTGTAGGTACGGGTCGGACCGGTTGGTTTTCCACT
>NW_013952445.1:2129652-2131954 GCF_001266775.1 Austrofundulus limnaeus
CCTATGATGTCAATTACAGGCCTCTCTCATCTTTTTAAGTGGGAGAACTTGCACAATTGGTGACTGACTAAATACTTATTTTCCCCACTGTAACACATCTGTCGAACATCATGACACGGTGCAGAAGTTGGGAACTGGTGTACCTCTTTCCAGAACGGTTTGCCGATGTTGGTGTACTCTTCGCTGATATCACAAGCGACCACAACTCCGTCCTCAGGCAGGGCCAGCGCCATACTCAGTGTGTTGTAGCCTGTGTATACGCCTGTAAATGTAATGGATGGGTACTAAAACCATGAAATGATCGGAGAGAAAACTTACTTGTTTTTACTCTACAGGAGAAAAAAAGAATCATCTACATTTCAGATTTATACCAATCTTGGATATGATATTAACTTTTACACGGTTGGGCTTTTGCAGTGTTTGCTCCTATCTATAAAAAAAAGATTGACATTTAACCCTTACCAATCTCTAATGCCTTTTTGGCTTTAATTAGTCTCGCCAAATTGGCCATGAACTGCGCCTGCTCACAGGCGACCATCATGATGTTCCAGGAGTCCTCCATCGTCCTCTGAAAGAAACAAGCATCAAAATTCCCCCAGATTACTTTGTGAAACCAAAATACCTCTTAAGACACTGGGAGCTTAGTTGTGTCTGACTTTGCGAGCAGTAACCCAGATGTGCACTCACCAGCCTGAGTTTTTGGAGGACCGGATGCTCCCGCAAGGAGTGATTGAGGACATACTGCATCAGTGGGTCGTCTTTGCCTTTGGTGTGGCTTTTAACGATGCTCATTCTGAAAGATTTCCTCTTTCCTGAGGGCAAACATGAAACAATAAAGSAGCTTAACAGGGCAATGATGTCAAACTTCAGTAGACCTCCATCTGGCTCATTTTGATTCGATCTGGCTTAAATGAACTCAGAGGGGAAATGAAATGATTGGGTTTACGGCARGAAAACCAGATAAAAAGGATGAAAGTGGGGGAATTGTAAGACAATTCAATTTAGGAGCTTTTCTCTTGGTTTGTAGGAGGTTTAGAATATAAAAGGGAAGCTAAAAAAAACTTTACAGCTTTACTGTAATGCATTTAATTAGATTACAATTCATTTGTGCTCCTGTTTCTGGATTGTAGRGCACCAGAACTTACCGGGTACTCACAGGCTTCTGTACAACATCAGAAACATAAGTTTTATTAAAGTGGCATACGARCTTTGATCTGTTATCCTGTAAGCTGGAAGCAGTTTATCTGGTGTATCATGATGCAATGTTGACCATAAAGGTCAGGATCACTGTCAAAATAAGTCTTTCGCAACCTATTACAATGATCACCTTATTAGTATTATTATTATTATTATTATTATTATTGGAAAATAAAATGTTTTCAAAAGCAAAAATAGGAACAATATTTTTGCCTCTCACATGCAAATATAATAAGGTACAGGTGTCATCGTTTCCCTGCGCCAACACATCTGATTCAGTGACTAAACCTTGTCAATTTCTGCAGAAGCCTGTTATTCACCTATTATTGGAAACCAGGTAAAACCATGGAGAAACCTCAAAAACTGGTCGACCAGGATTGGACCCAGGACACCAGCTCTATGAAATTGTCTGTTATGCATGTTATGCTGTAAGACTATTTCGAAATGTCAACTAAAAATAAATCCAAACAACTATGCGGTCTGCAATCCGCATAAAAACACTAAAAGCTGTCTAAATTCCTCTTTCCTCGCACAGCCGTAAGTAATGCGCATGCGCAACTGTTCTGCACCTTTCAGGTTAGTGTAGCAAAAATCGCTGATATCTCAAATGTATAGTTCAAATTCTTACTGTTTTCGCGCTTACCAAAGAAATACCCTGCGACAAAAACAACTCCGAGTGTTATGGAACCGACCAGAACTTCTTTGGAAACGTGACGATATGACATATCTATTAAAAAATATAAATAAACCGAGCAGAGTAGAGATTTTACGACGTTCAAGCTCTACTTCCGTGTTGGCTTGTCACTATACCGTAATACAGGTAGAAGAGCCGAAGCACCAATTTGATCAAAGAGATGAGCGCCTTCTTTTTTTATATATAGATTAGTAAACTGAGCAGCTTTCTCCACTGACAACAATGCAACAGACTGATAGGATTAAAGCAAACTCACCTCGGATGGAACAGGTTTGATGAGCTTCAGATAAGTGATGATTTCTAACTAAGAACCTTTGAGACGACTCCCACTGCCAACTAAAAAAAAAATGGTCATATGACCAGCTGGTCGTAGCCTATGACACACAAAAAAAGTGTGTGTGTGTGTGGGGT
>NW_013952445.1:2131982-2184407 GCF_001266775.1 Austrofundulus limnaeus
GTTTAACTAACCGGTGCATAAATGTTTTTCTTGTGCTCAATCATACATAAAAATGTCATTCTACATACATTTTCCCCCATATTGTATATTAAATATTTTCTGTTAATTTAAACTTCCAAGTTGATTATCTGTGTGTAGTGTGAAAGGATATAGAGAGCAGCTTTTTTGCACAGACTTATAAACCTTTATAAACTCCTGCAATATTTTTATTTCTTTAAACTCTGTTTATATTAATGGGAATTTGTTCATTCCAAACTGTGGGTTAACACACTTTGTGGCTTTTCTGCCCTCTGCTGGTGAGTTGCAGACGTGCAGTTATGTTTTTATTTTTCATTGATTGATTGATTGATTGATTTTATTTAGCGGTAATATTGCATGTGCATACACATCTAGTGCATTCATTATTAGTACTTGGATAACACAAGAAAGCTTGAATCACTTATTTCCATTGTGGTCCAAAAGTTAAGTTTGACACGTTTATGCGTATATTTGGGATCTGGGCTTGTTTTTGAATTATAGAATTTGTTTGGTTTTACCTCAGGTGGATGAGCATCTTGTTGAAGAGTGATATGATGGACCAGGTGATCGATCAAKGTTTAGGGGGTCTCTTCTCATTAACGAGGATGTTGCTCCGGTTGGTTTTGATGAAGAAATAATTGAGTTGAAAATGCAAAGCATCTGATCAAGATCCCCCCTAAAGTTATTGATATGACTATTATCATGACATACAAGCTTTGACTTGCTTTATGAAAAGGAGATCTATTGATTGGGGGAAGAAATAGTTGCAGGGAAAAAGCATGTAATGACTGTACTCGTGCACAGGGGGGCAGCACTGTCACGTCTAACATCTTGCTCCTATTTTTCTGGTGTGCGCCGATGGTTTGAAAAGCCTGCAGAAAAGGTAAGTTTAGGCCACGCCCACCTCCCCCCAGGTGTAGCGAATTGATTAATGAGCTGTCCGGGGTACAAGAGGAAAGACGACTCGATATGGTAGGCCTCAAACTTTCTTTAACCCGCAATATTTTCCACAGTTTCTCGTGAACAGTTCAGCTCTTTTATGTAAGATTTAGCTCTTCACACATTTGAACCAAACAGCTTMAAACAATTTGGGACAATGATGATGTTTGTTTGTTTTACGTTGTTTTTGTGTGTCCTAAACATTTTACCTTTAAACCTTTTWGGTGAAACAATTTTATTCAGTGTACCTGGAAGTGTTTATGTTTTAAGGTGTTTTAAAGTTGGCTAAAATCAAGGATTTATATCAGGTGTGCTGGAGAACAGCTGTGGCCTSTAACAGTACACAGAAGAATAAAAAGAAACACTAAAATAAATGCATTTATAGAAAWGAATAGGCTTTGTTTTTAAAGCCCTTGAGTGCAAAATATGTTTGAGTAAAGAGAAGGAAAAAAAATCTTCCATAATTTAGTGTTAATGCAGAAAGTTGAAGGACTGCTGAAAAGGCCGGAACATAGTAGTTAAAGCTAAAAAAAAAAAAGCAGAACATTAATAGTTTAATAGTATCAAAAGGCTAGCAAAAAAAAACCCTAAATAGTATCCTAAGATGAGCTAAAAGCTAAATGTAGCCTGCAGTTAACTAAATGCTAAAAGTAGCTAATAGTGATGGGACTTGAGGCTTTTTATGGGGCAAGTCTCAGCAAAAAGAAATATCTCTTGTTCGAACGTCTCTTCGTTCTGCCGCTCTTTCAACTCTTCCTCGGCCCTTCAGAGAGCACACTGGATCAATCACTAGTAGCTTAACAAATCAAAAAACGAACTGAAAGCTAAAAGTAGCAGAACAATGTGTAAAATCTAAAAGTAGCATAAAAAAGATGCAGAGTTGCAGAAACATTTCAAGGAGCCCAAAGATTTGGAAAAAATAATGTCGGAAAAACCAAAAGCTCGTAGTAGCTACCCGTCCACTGGATGAGCACAACGTTTAGATGTAAAGCGATGGAAAAAAAGCACGAAGTTTGTAGAAGCAGATTGCAAACTGCTGACTCAGCATTCCCTAAGTTAATTCTGGATAAGTTTCTGATCTTCAGCGCTACAACAGAACATTATGGTCGATGTGATGCTTGGCTTGMGTTTTATTTACATTAAGTTGTACGCTTTTATGGACCTGCTTCTCCTTTCTGTTGTAGTTAGAAAAAAACATGTAACTCTATTTTTCTTTTCTTTCTTTCTTTTTTCGTTCTGAMTTTAACAGACATGTTTTTGGACTCGGGGAGGAAACAGGAGCACCTGATGTAATGCAGAGGGAGAAAATGCAACCTCTACATCAAAAGAGCCCAGTCAAGACAACAGGGTAACCAATGGTAAATTAACTGATCTCAGGAAAAGAAGTAATCTATTTCCTTTTTTTTTGTGCACTTATAAATATTCAAGAAAAKGCAAATAAAGAGATTTTACATTGGAAAAAAAGGAACATAAATGTGCAAAGAGTTCATGAATGTTTCGCTGTAGTGTTGCTCAGATTTGGTTCAGTCAGGCTGATGCAGAACCTGCCATCTCTGCTCTCTGATCTGCAGTCAGGCCTGGTCGTTCCTGCGCCGCAGTGACAGAATCCAGACAGCAGGGGGAGGACAAAGTCCCCCCTCCTCCCTCCAGGAGAGCTGGGAGCCTCGCAGCTGGTCTGAAGAGGTGTGCAGCTTGCCTCGGAGTGAGTAAACACAGACGCACTAAACAGGTTGGGGGAATTTTCTGCTTTGCCAGAACGAAATCTGGCTTCGTTACCGTCAGCGAGAGCCTCTGTGTTTTTAATGATGTCACGTTCTGGGGAAATGATGTTCCCTGAAATGTGTGTGCTTTATAAGCACACGGAGACATTGTTCTACTTTTATCACCTATTCACTTAGAAAATTTATAGCTCAATTATCCAAGTTTTTTTTTTCTACTTGACATTTGAGCACACTTTAAGATTGGAGTGACATCTTAACCGTCCCTTGTCTTTTACCCGCTGTTACATTTTTATCACTTAGCAAACA
Organism: Austrofundulus limnaeus; assembly: GCF_001266775.1. NCBI lineage: Eukaryota > Metazoa > Chordata > Actinopteri > Cyprinodontiformes > Rivulidae > Austrofundulus > Austrofundulus limnaeus. Next base: position 2,134,967 of record NW_013952445.1, read on the forward strand.
TGCTCCACAAAACTCAGCTCCAGAGATTTTTTTTTTGTTGTATTTTTTATTCCCCCTCCCAGACAACGAAATGTCATGTAAGTCGCTTGTCTCAACTCTGAAGTTTGACTTTGGCAGCAGTCTCTCTTTTTGACTGACAGTCCCATGAGCGATACAGCTCCATCAAAAAGCACAGCCTGATATGACAGGCCTCTTCAGACCAAATATACTCCTTGTTCCTGGCAATACATCATCTTGACAAAAAAGAAAAGTGGTTAAGAAAAACGTGATTTGGCCATCCGATGTTCATTTTACTGTGGAAAAATTACAAAAGCCCCAAGTTAGCTTTCTGTTTTTTTAAAAATAATTCAACAAATCGTTTGACTATGAAATGTTGATGAGACTGAGTTCATCCTTCATACTTTCCTGACTTTTTGTTCATTTAGTAAGGATTTCTGTTCCCACCAATATGATTCTCAGCTGATACAGGAATTATTGTTAGTTCTGTACTTGCACAGCTAACACTGTTTATTGTTAATTATGTAAATTAGGGTTGGTCGTAATTGTTTCGTGGGTAATTAATCGTCAGAAAAACATTAATCGATTACTTTTTGGCTCTTGGCGATTAATACGATTAATGCCACCAGGCAGACTGACTGGAGATTACTCCGGTCAGTCCGCTCGGTGCTCCTCTCCGCTTCAAATATGACCAACATTAAAAATAAATTTCTGTAATTTATTTACCTATCTACACAATTTAAAACATGATGTATAGCCTGAAATTTGTAATTTTCACACAATTTGGAACAATTTTTTATAAAGAGCAAATCTTTCCCACTAAATTGGTCATGTTACTGGGACATAAGGGTGTCCAGGGACTCCAGGGGATTAATCGTCAAATTAATTGTTATCGGCTAAATACCACAATTAATCGTGATTAATTTTTTTTGCCAATATTGCCCAACCCTATGTAAAATTGTCACAAATTTGAAAGACCTTATTAGGAAAAACTAAGGGTTGATTTTATGGGTGTCACTGCTCATATACAGACCTCATAAGTTCAGTACAACTTTTTATTTGTTGACTTTAGCTTTTTCCTTCTTGCTTAGTTACACTGCAAAAATTTATGTCTAACCAAGTCTTACCATCTTGTAACCAGACAAAAAGTAGCCTTGATCTTGTTTTGAGACAAAGCAAGAGCAGAATATGTTAGATTATTAATCTTGTTAGCCTGGAAATTGTCCGTATTTCAAGGAATCTTACCAAGTGTAGTTATCCTAATGCGTTGGCAAATTGTTTCACTTAATTTGAGAATATTCAGAATTTAATCTTGTATTTTTTTTGTAACCTTTTTTACATGACTATCTTTTGCATTGTAGGTTTGATAACAAGTCGATCTGGTTAGGTTTAGACATTTAGCACTACTTGGTTAGATTGATTGTGCATGCCTCTGCTGCTGTCCATTTCAGCAAAACACAAGCAGCTTCCCCTAAAAACTCGGAGTCAGACTGTCTTTCAGCTCCCTCCAAAACTACTCTTCGGTTTCTAAATGGAGCAACACAGGCATGCACCATCGAACTGCACATGGCTCTTGCTCCTTCCTGTCTGTTGACCAATAGGAGAGGAGCTGACCCAAGAAGGACCGCCCATCTTGTTTGCATAATGAGGCAGAAATGCATAAGGTAAAGTAAAAACAGGAGACAGAAAGATGTAAAAAGACATGGAAATAAAGAGTTGTGGGGAAAAAATACAAAAAAATTATAAATATGATAAAGTTCTCATTTTTACATTTAATTGGTGCTTTTAAAGTGTATTAATTTATTTATTGGTCCATTTACATATTTCTGCTTTTATTTTTAATTACGTCAGTTTCGGTCCTCCATATTGGCATCTCAACCTATGGTCACTGAGGGAAATCTCAAAGCTTATCTTAAAGTACACCTTCTCAGAATGTATAAAACACTGAATAAAGATAATTTTTTATTTTAACATTGCTAAATTCCACCTTTTTTATATAAATGAAGCAGAACTTCCTGCAGCTGTTGTGATTGGACATCWGTGGTGGTTGGATTTCTGCAGAAACGTCACTGACGCTCCAGACTTAGCGCAAATGCTGACATGATTGCTTGGATGGATTCATGATAGAAAATTACTCAGATTTAGTTTTATGCAAAAGTCTTAAGCCATCAATTATTTGTTTATAATTTTCTTCCAGACAGGCAGATTTTTTTTAAGCAACAAGGTTTCTGAAGATATTTTCAGCTCTCCTTTCATCCATTTTTAATCTATTTCCTAAAATACCTGCCCACCATGTAATTTACCTGTGTAAAATATACCCTGAACCTTAAATGATACATATTTCTATTAACACCATAAACCCACAGATTAGATATTGTGATCTGTTCACTAAATATTCTTGTGCAGTCACCAGACAGATGTGCAAATCCTCATCATTGTCTTTTATACCTTCATTCTGCGTTCCCATTTAGCTAATAAAGTGTAAAAACCGTAATGATTCATGGCAACCATTTACATAATTTATAATTAAATCACAACCTGATGACTTGGAATTTATTAATAGTGAAAGTGCACGTGCCAGGATTGTGACATACTAATTAATATCTTCAGTTATCATTTGCACATTGCTCACTTGGCTGCAGTCTGGTTACGGGGCAGGAATAATGCTTCGCAACATCAAATTATCTGTGCATTTAAGTGGGAATGTCCTGGAGTGATGGCAACAATATGCAATTGCCTTAAGAAGTTAATGAAGGAATCTGTTTTATCTGGGTTGTCACATGTTCTGGCGAATCATTATGAACACAATAAAAAAAAACAGAGTTGATGCATTTTCATCCTTTAGCTGTAGAAAAGGGCTGCAGGGTGTCTTTAATTGTGTCGTCTACATTTTCCACAGTTTCTGTCATCCACACGTTCTCAGTAACACATTATTTTGTAAGCAGGTCAGTGTGAATATGGCAGTAAAAACATTTAGTTGTAATTCAATGTTTTGTCAGAATCAGGAGCCACAGTTTTTAATGTTAAACAGACTGCACTAACCATTGCACCACCTAAATGAAAAACATAGAAATCTGGAAATAAAATCAAAACATCAAGCGTCAAGTGAGTATTTTCTACAATGGCCATGTGTCACATCTGGGAGAAATTTAACATCAATCTCTTCATTTCTTAAAAAAAAGAAAAAACAGCTAATGAGCAACCAAATTTAATCAGTTTAAAGGAGACATTTAATGTTTTTAAATCATCCTTTTTCACTCTAAAATCATTCAGTTGGGGTCTATATAAAATGGAACTGCAATGCTTTGGTCTGCATTCCTTTGTTGTAACTCACAAGCCCCTCTTTCACCCCTTTTCTGAGGTGTGTCTCAGACAAACTCGCTAGCTTCCAGACCAGTTAATTGTACAGCTTGATAGAGGGGTTTACGGCTCTATAGCTGCGGAGAAACGTTGTCCATCCAGCCTTACATGTTGGAGCCAGAGTCTGACCCAGAGCCAGAAGAGAATGAAGACCACCAATTTGTAGTTGGGAAGTCCAGACCTTATTTAGGAGTTCTATCTCAAATACTGACACAATAGTTCAGAAAACATAACAGAAAATTGAGAAAACTGAACGAATGAAAAGTATAGTGTATGTACTCCACACAGGGACAAACAAAATTTACATTTTCTGCACTCCTAGAGACTCCAAGTATGGAACAAAATGCATAAAAAAAGCTAAAATAGTGGATTTTGCAAAACATGTCCCCCTTAATATTAAAACATCTTTAGAAGAAAAATAAGAGGGTCACTTAGATAAAAGTATCTTAAAGATTTGAAATAGTTAGATCTGGGTCTGAATTACCCCCTCCATTTGTTGCACAATGTTTCATTCAAATAGTCGCAAAGCACTGAAACACTGAGCAGAATAAAAAACAAAACAAAAAGAAAAACATTGCATAGGTCTTCTGGACGGGTTCTTCTTCTAAGAACCCRTCCAGAAGACCTATACAATTTTTTTCTTTTTGATTTTTTACCTGGATTACTGAGATGCATCAGGACTGAGCAGAATAAAACACATTACAGGCAAAAGTGAAATCATTTAGGAAAGCTAGTCAACTTGTCCCTTAAGCAYATTTTTCCCTTCTTCCATAAACTTGTTCTGGTCTTAATTCAGACAATTAATTCAGAACCAAACGTCCACTAATTCTTTCCCCGGCATTGGACAAACAAAGGGATCCTCCTCACTAATGGTCCCCGAGGCTTCACCGTTACCTTATTGATCTGCTGTCACCCAATTTCTCTGTGACTTATGCCCTGCTTAATTCCCATTACTGTGCACACTGAAGCCTTATCAGGGAGAACAATGGGTTTGTTGTCACTGAGGGCAAAAATATGAGCGGGCCTGTGACAGTGTGAGCGGCAAACTCATGACTTCGAGTCTACAAGCCCTCTCTGTGACCTCTGCAATCATGTATCCCAGCTTTGAGCGCGGTGCCCAAATACTAAACTCATTCTGGGTTGTTTGCAGATGAATCAGAAAATTGGATCTTGGTTGTTTCGCGGAAAAAGGTCCCCCCCAAAAAATAACAGTGGTTTGACTCTTTAGCCATAAAACTGTCGCCATGATTTGTCTCCAGCATTGATGCTTCTCAGCTCCTGCTTGGCCCTTTACCTTATTCGCTGCTATCTCTTCCCTTCAATTATGTTTCTTTACTCTTTTAGACAAAGAGTAATAAAGCTATAAATCAAGGGTCCAGCAGAAGGTATGGACATTCTGTCTCTGAACTGCAGTTGAAAATGCCATAAACCACACACAGAGTCAAAGATAAGGATTTACAGTTATTTAACATCATYCTTGTCCCCTAAATCACACTGATAAGAGAATTAAGTAATGGCTATAGGTTCTTCGTCCTCTAGTCATTGATTTTTCTTTTCCTTTCTTTAACCAGGAGGCACAGTGCAGCTCTTTTTTTATTGAACATCCTCTTTTCTTCAAGCTTAAGAGTGGAAATGGCACAGTTTGGTTTGTTTTATGAGGCTGCAGAATCTGTGCTGCGTTAATTTTCTAAATATCTGAGAATTCTTCTTATTTGATCTCCATTTTTAGGAGAAAAAAAAACGTTTTCAAATACAGCCACTGAAAATGACTTTCCCTTGAAAGGCCATTTGGGATATTTTTTTTTACGTTGTTTTGAACAGTCCAGTTTGTGCTGACTGTTTTTTTTTTTTTGGTATGCTTCATTTAGCCGTCAGCTCAGTAAAAAATATGCTTCTTGAGACAAAACACATGACTTGATTTACAAAAAATCATCAGTCTGTAACGTTCAGTCTAYTGGTATCAAATGCAGCAAAAAATTTCCTCATTAAAGCTGCCTTTGTTTTGCAAAAATCAGAGAATATGCCCCTCCTAGCACATCATGTCCCATTTTAAACAAAGACGTGTTTAGCTTAGTGGAAGTTAGTCCCTCATTTGAGCATGAAAACATTTAAGTCAGCGCCTGGGAGAKTGGGAGACGGCAAAGCCGCAGCCGCTCAAATTTAATGATTCAGTTGCTGTTTAGCTTTGAGTTCACGACCCTGCAGCTATGATAAATGTCAAGCGCAACAACGTCCCGCTAACTAGACGTGCCACTGCCAAGCAATCATCTTGTTATTGACTGTAAAATGCTGTAATGTGACTCTAAATGCAACAATACAGTATTTGTGGAACCATGTGGGGCCAGTCATTCAGTCAGATCCAGCCCTGTTTGTTTTGCTCAGAGCATTGTGAGTTTCTAGAGATTGCACAACAGGCGTTAAGGACAGCTGCGTTTGTGTGGCAATACTTTTTTTTAGATCATAAAAATATTAGAATGGGTTTCAAGAAGGCTTGGAGAATAAATTTTAAAATCAGTTGTTGCTTAGCCAGTGTTCTGCATTGTTCCATCCATAGAGCTTTAAAGTGCTTGTGACATCAAATTTTTGTAATAAATATGAATGTATTTTTGGAAAGATAACATATTGTTAAAAAGATTACATGCTGCTGAGATGAATAGTTGTTGAGATATTTGCATGTGAAGTAATAGGAAGTGATGTCAAAGGGGAGTGTCTGAAATGCTTAAAGGGCTAATAACACAGACTGTAGAGATGAATCTGATGATTCTTTAGATTATTTTAATCACTATCATAGAGAGATGAGAGAGTCATATAGTTCAAATAATATTGTTTATATAAACAAAATCAAGAGAGTTTTCTTAAAGAGTTCCCCTTTGATGCCGCTTCCTGCTTCACTTTAGCTGAGCCAAGTTCAAAAGAAAATATGCCAATTATGTGACACAACAGGTAAAATCATGTGTATTATGCAAAGTTTCTTAAATATAAATCTATTTACTTTGACTTCTGGTGTTTCATGGATATGCTTGTCACAGGCACTTCAAACTTTGGATTTTGAAGATCCTTTAAAATGTTGTGATTTTTGGTTATAAAATTGTCTTTATAAGACACCAATAATCCAAGGGCTCACAGTAAATAGAAGATTGCAAAAAAACTGTGCAGAAAAAAAGAATAGAAAACAATAGTGTGAATATTGAATCTTCACAAAAATAAACAGTTTCTTAAATCTGAGGCTGTTCGAAGAGCTACTGTATCTAAAACATGTAAACTATTAATTGTTCATAACGCTGCTTCAGAACCTCATTTCAGAAGATCTGCACTCTGCTTTTAATTTACAGCCATGTGGGATTTATGCTCAGATATAAAGCACCCAAACAAATAAGGCTGGAAAAGTCTTGGGGACGTGCTCTGAATTTGGCTGCTGTCACCAGTCGAGGATATTACCAGGCGAGTGCCAAAAGGGCTCGGACAAACTGCTTCTTTAAGCATTTCTCCGGGAGACATAAAAATGTATTTATGGTCAGCAGGGGCGGGTATAAAGAAAGACTGGCAAACATGAAACTCAAGTCCTCTCTCGGGTGCCATCGAGCCACGCTCAGCTGTGCTCAATCATAGACTGAAAGAACAACAGTCCGGTCTGACAAAGCACCGCCTCGGGCATTTGTTTTACATTCTCCTCAAAACCTGTTATTGAAGATAATGCTTTGTCTTTATATCCGTTTTCAGCTCTGTAATGAACTTCATCTGTCTTATTCTGCCGTGCGCCTGTTTAAACTCACAGTTTAGTGCTTATTACTCAGTGCTAAGATTAAAGGCTGCTGAGGATTCTGTTTCTGAGCTTAGCTGGTGTAGAATTGATTTCTTTTACGAATATATGAATCACCAGGGTCATTACTGGGCTGGACTCTTTTTCATTTAATTGAGCTATGTCCCCTGCTTCAACACTAAGAACTATCTATCAGCACTGTACCTCTGTGGGCTTTGAAAACAGCAACATCTGAAGTATAGGCTCATTTATCCAACAGATAGAAAACATTAATCCATCTGGGGAAAAAGGTGACAACTTAGCTTTTTAATACTTTACATGTAAACTGAGGGATAAGAAAAATAAAAGAACGAATATATTCCAAAATCCTTTTAATTGCAAGGCTTATTACTAATCAACTACAACTCGCTCCTTGCCAAAATATTCCTCACCCACACGCGGGCAGTATCGACTTTTTGAATAAAAAGACATTAATGTAGATAACAGCCATTTTGAATCCTCATTAGTCACCAGTAATCCAGAAACATGGGCGATATATTAAGACTGGTGTTCACAGCCAGTCATTAAAGGAGAAATAAAAGACAAAATAAATCCACTCCTGGAACGTCTGCGATTAATCATGTTGGCCACTGCCGGCTGGCTGCTTAACGCTTTTTATTGAGTCATTTATGCAGGTTTCTCCTATAATCCGTTTATTCTAAATAACGCTGCCCTTCGTGCTCAAAGTGCTGTGCTCAGATAATACTTCTGTAAACTGYATATRTTTACATAGTTTTTAGTTCTTTTTTAACATACTTATGAAATAATTATAGCTAACAAAACAAAAAACTGCATATTGCACAGTTTTTTATTATTCATAATAATCACAACAAAGTATATAAAATTATTAATATGATACATTTTATTTAGAAATGCTCATAGAAAAAATGTTTCTGTAAGTGAAGCAACTTACAAAAACATTGGAATTTGTCAAATTCATTAAAAATCTCTAACGTCTGTTTCATCATGCTTTGTTATCCTAGACTACTTTCAGTTTTTACGTAACATATTTGCTGCATTTAGCTAGACGTATGCTAGCTACCATTCTACTACTTTCAGCTTTTAGCCAGCCTTTTGCTTCTTTTAGCTTTTAGTCAAGCTTTTGCTATTAGCTATTAGCAAGCCTTTTAAAACTGTTTGCTACATTTAGATTTTAGCTACCCTTTTAAAACATGTTACTTTTAGCTAACTTTTGATACATTCAACTTAAATTCTTCTGCATTTAGCTTTGAGTTAGCCTTTTGCTACATTTAGGTTTTAACCAGCTATGGGTTACTGTTATGTTTTTTTTTATGTAGAATTTTGCTTGTTTTAACTTTTATATAGTGTTTTGCTCATTTTAGTTTTTCAATGTCCTGTTTTTTTCTTTAGTTTCATATGTTTTTAGAAGATTTCAGCAGTCATCTTCTCTCTCTGTATGAAGATGAATTTTTTGCAGTTTAGATTGATCTCAGAAAGAGCCATGAATGAAAAAAATAACAAGGACATCTGATTGATTCCCCAAACTAAAGCTGATTGAAAAGTTCCATAATTACATGTGAACAATGTAAGTCTAACAAAGCAGCATTTTTATACATTTTAATATTGTTTTTGAAAATGTCTAATAAAATTGTATCCTTAAACATGCCAGTGCATTTAGGTTCTCATTGAGAAATCCCAGCTGTTTCTTTTCAAACCTAACACGAGTGGCCCGTTTCCTTTCACTGTTAGTGGACGTGTGACTGTATATGTAGTAATGAAGATTTGATGATTCTCAGCAGCGTCTGGAGACTTTCTCACAAGGTCTTTACTGAAAGGCTGAAGCATATCAAGTGTCTTGCACAACAGCAGCCCCAGCACCTGATGACATGGTTCTGCAGGGAGTTGATGCTGTCATAATAAATCAGTAGCAGACAGGATACAGTATAATCATCCCGGTGTCCCGTTTCACTCGGTTTCTGCTGAAGCCGCTCTGCAGGCTGCACCATAACTCTGCACTGCCACAGTGGTTGATGGTTGACTGGAGAGGCATAATCCACGGGAGATAGCACACAAAGAGCTGATGATGGTTTATATTGCAAGTCAAGCGATATTCCGTGTTCCCCCTAGTTTGCGTGTTCCTTAAACAGACTTTGCTTTGATGGTAGATGTAATACGTGCTGCTGAAGGTGGAGTGATAGTATGCATGTGTTTGTGAACTCTGTTTAAAAAAAACTCATGAACCAGACATTATAAAAAAATCAAAGAATTTGTTTGATTACTTTTTGGAGTAAACCATATTCAAGATGGCTGCCACAACTCTGCATTATTAGCAAACAAATGGTTAGTTTTACAGATATTGAGCTAAAACTTGGCATTATAGTTGAGCATTATACATACTTTGAATGTGACACGTGGGCTACTACTACTACTACTACTTGTCTACTACTTGTCACCTACACCCTGTTAGCTAAATATCTCATAAACCACTGGACACCTCCACTCGGGCTGTTTTTAGAACAATGGTCACATGACTATGTCTTCTCGAGACCAGTGCACACACAAACTCAGCTCTGACACACACACACACACCCAGACACACATCCTTGTACTTGCATCAAACTGAGGACTTTGTTTGGACTTCCATTCATTTTTCATTCATTTTTCCTATCACTAACAATTACTAGTTTATTCCTAACCCTAACATTAACCAAAACATGATTCACACCATACCTATAAACATAATTAGTAAAGCACAGTAGAGCTGCAAAAAAAATTGAGGAACGGGATCCTCCAGACAACCTTTCAACTGAACTTTCCTACGATTCCTGAAGTCTGATGTATGAAAGAGGATTAGGGCCACTGGAAAAAAAATCATTCTGACTTTACTCTCCGAATTCTGAGAAAAAAGTTATAATTCTGAGATTAAAGTGAGAATTTTATTTCATTTATTTTACAGTKGCCCTAATCCTCTTTTGTCCGGTTGTGTTGTACGGAGCCCGCGAGGGGACATGGGGGGATTTTTTTTCTTTTGCGTTACCTCGCAATATTGTATTGCGTTCCCACACAAAAGTTTGATTTGTAAATGAACTGAATTAACTCAGACTTTTATTTTGAAATGCCCTGTTACCAAAACAGGATGTCTCGCCACAAGTTCGTGAAATTGACATTGATGTTGCGTGGCTGCAGTGTTAAAATATCGGCATATGACATACTTCCATGCATGGCTGTGTGAAATATTCATTCTGAAGCTGATTTAAAGCTGTAGGCTAACTCGCTAATGGTAAACATGTGAGTTTGTTAATAAACCAGCAGGCACAACAGTGATAAACTACTTTTGCGAGGGAATGCAAAAGGTATTGCGAGATAATGCAATACTTTTGCGTGGGAATGCAAAAATAAAAAAAATCCCCCATGTCCCCTCGCGGGCTCAGAAGTGTTGAGATTCACTCGAGGAATTTTTTTTATCTGGTGGAAAAAATGAAAGTATGTGTAATCGAGGCCGATTGTCCAATTATTTGAGAGAGCAGCAGATAATGTTTGTAAATGATATGTGTGGCGTCATGAGTGGAGATTGCCAATTCATTGCCTTTCATTTCAAGCTTTGACCATGTGAATAGGTTACAACCTGAAGCTCAGCCAAGTGTTGGACACACGGCACTGTTTGAAAACAGTGTTGCGCTCTGTAGCTTTAAGAAAGCCTTCGAAATCAATGTAAATTGAGATCTACAAACTATCAGAGCTGAGATTTCATGCTTTTATCTCGTTTTTTTTCCTCATAAAGATGAATCATAATGTCTAATCTTCACAAATTACCCACACGTTCTGTAGTTTTCTCATTTCCAACACTGTTTWATCTGTATCTGGAGTATTTGCTGTCGCTTCATGTTGCAAACACTCCTTTCACTCTGGAACTTCATAGTCTTTTGATGGGCCATAAAAGGCTGGGTTTGATGGATGATAACTCGGGGCGTCTCTCTTTGTTGTGGGATGTGACGACCGAGTGCATGTGAGATGTGAGGAGAAGATGTGGTGTGAATGGGAGATGTCATTGATGTCATGCGCTGACATCGAGGCCCAAAGCGCAGTCTTTGATCTCCGGGAATGACTGCAAAGCAAACACAAATAAAAGATTCCAGTGTTTTAGAGCTTCCAGAGAGAAAGTTTGACTGTTTTTATTTTTCTGTACTTGGCAACACATTTTCAGAAACAGTAAGGTTGAATGTGATTCTACCTGTATGCACTGCATGATTTATTAAAAATGAAGACAACCCAAGTTATTCTTTTGATCCAGTGCAATAAATAAATAGTTTGCTTTACAGACCCTTGATCCCCTGCAGACCCCATAACATCTGCCCTCACTTCTTCATCTATTTACTGGGAGAACAGAACAGTTGTTTTTAGCTGTACAACATAAAAAGCMGATGATGGATAGCAACCCAATTTATTACAAACAAATAGTTTTGTGGTATTAAAAGGCATAGTTTGGCTTATTCTCGACTTATCTGTGATTGGCTCATGGAGGCAACAGGTTCAACCCAGTCATCCCTCTTTCCAATAAGTCTCCAGACTATTTTTTTATTTGTGTTATCGTCATGTTTCAAACCAAATATTTGACCTTGATTAGTATCACAGGAGCCTTCATGCTTCTCACTGGTTTAGCCAGTTTTAAAGGAAACAAACATGTTGCTGTGTACTTTAAAGATTGGTAAGTAAGGTAAGACTGAGTAGTATCCACAACTTTTTATTTTATTTTTTTAATACTGGCAAAAAACAACAACAACAACTGCACAATTTGTTAAGTAAAGCCTCCTGGGAAGCATTTTCTGTATGCAGTATACAATGTTATTAAAAACCAAGGCTCACACTGCTATAAATTGCTCTTCATAATATTGAAGCCATTCGTTCCTGCAGAGCAGCCTTTCATGCCCACATGAAGTTCTTTGTTGTGCATCTTTGATGTTTACTTTAACCATCTGAACGTGATGTGCTTCATGGCCTTTATGGTACAGATTACAAATGGAACCATTTACAGAGCTAATTATGCTGGTGGACTGTATTTACCAGCGAATGTTTGGAGCTGTAAAGTTTACACTTTATTAATTACATTAATTCGATTCTTCTTGAAGTAATCCCCAGGGAGGTATAGTTTGATCAAAGTAATTACAATGCACATTATTAATTATTATTAATAAATGTTACGATATATGCTGATTGCCTTTTTGACACTGGAGTTAGAGACTTTTTCATGAGGAAAATAAATGCGTTGTTATCCAGCTWACATAAAGCTTTAAACAATTATTAATTTGTACACATCCACACTTACATTAAAGTGAAAGATAATTATTTTACTTCAGTTGTAGTTCAGGAAAGACCTTCCATCCAGGAAGACACTAAGTTTTCACAAACAAAAATCCTGCCAGCTTAATACAATTCTTCACATTTAGGTAAATCTGTTAGGTTTTAAACAAGTTTTTCGGTTCATGTGGATTGYCTTCACAAGTTAAAGCTGCACAAAGCTGCAGGTGGTGAAAAGAAACATTTGCCGTATCGCGAAACTCAGAATTAATMATTGATAGCTGAAGAAATATTTCCTTTTAACCTTGCATTATCAGCAGCAGGCGAACATCACCATAAAAATGCAGAAAGAACCAAGTTAAAGTTTAAAAATACTGTATTTTATGTAATTCTACACTTTTGTCCTTGAGTTTTTGTTAATGAGACAGAAATGTGGAGGTTTGGACAGTATTCTTCTGTTTAAAGAAAAATRGAAAAACATAATTCTCATGAGACCCAGCAGTTTACTATTCACTGAACAAAATAGTCGAATACAGTTAATGAAATCTTTTTAAGTTTGACACAAMCTGAAGAAAACATGCTGGACATACYAGTGAAGTTGCATTTTTGGAGTTTGTGCATTTAAGCCATTGTTGCTCATCTCAGTCTCTGTCTTTATTGCTCGTCACTGAAGACAATGATTATGTGATTTTTTTTTCTTTCTTTGTTCAAACTCTGGCGTGAAAGGCAATAGGTGGTGTGCATTCCTTCAAACGTAGAATATTTTGGATCTCTGCGTGTCAAAATCCAAATTAAMGTTGGGAAGTTGTAAGCTTAAGAGTGTTTCTAGGCTATACGCTCATATATTTACTCGTGTGGGTGGAACACAGACTGAAATCATGGCTCAGTGTTGCTGTCAGCTGAAAATGACTAATGTGCTGCAGATCACAGCCTCGGGATAAAGCTGTATCTGAAGCAACACTTGGAGGAAATCAAAAGCCCAGAATACCTCAAATTGACCCCTGTCATTTTCTTCGACGGTGTGCATGATACCCCCCCCCCCCCCCGCCATACACACACACTCCAGGTTTTAGACTCTTATGTCTTTCTTTCACAATATCACCCTTAATTTATACACAGCAATTCTTAACCAGCTGTTTTTCATTTCCTGTGAGCTCAAGATTGTAGATTTCTTTCTTTTTTTTTAAAGTACAACCTTGTTTGAATCTGGGACTAATGTAGTCAGGATGGAATCTGTCATTCAGTCTATTGCATGCTGATGACTAAGGGCAGTTTCAGCTGTAAGCAGTCCATGATTTATGGACACCAAGTGAACTGTTGCAAGCAAAAGCCAGCTTGGAGTTCAGAGCAGCAACTGGGCCCTTTTTTCTTTCTTTTTTCCCTCTCTTTTGGCAGTGGTATGCCTGCATTTTCTTTCCATTCATGCCAAAGTGTTTTCGCACGGCAATTAGTTCCATCCTCATTTGGGTCTGCAGTCCCGCAAGGTTAGCAAAGTCATTTATCATCCTTGGGGCTCGGGGCTCTGCAGCCCCGTCTCAGGTAGATTCTGTAAACAGGCAACGGCTCGGCTTTTTCCATTTCACTAAATGAGAAGGCTGTACAGAAGTTTTGAGGTTCTGCCATCAATTCGTCTGTCGCATGCTTTGCCTTTTACAGATGTGAAAGCAAAAGAGAAATGTCATTACATGTGGCTCGTTTGTCATATACTAAAGGGAATGTTTGGATGTTTAAGCGAGGAACAGTGAAAAGATACWATCTTACTTGTTATAGATAGCTTTTTCAACAACCTCAGTTTGGAGAAACATTTGATTCTGACTACACAGACAAGCTAATAACCAGTGAATCCATATTTTCCTGAACTGATATATTGTGGTTTCTACGTCTTTATCAATCAGAATTAGGATATTAAATTAAAGCATTGAGGTTCCCTCCTTTGTAAGTCACACTGCAGTGCAGGCCCAGAGGTAACGGGCAGAATCAAAGAGGACTAATTGTCAAGGTTATGACTCGATGGATGATTGATATGAGGCCAGGCTGTTTTTGTCAGCCTGTCAGGTGGCTGGAATGTTTAATGTTCTCATTATTGGTTGCTCTGTTGTGTATATTTCTCTGTCAGCGCTGCTGAGCCCATCTGAACTGCCAGAGCACTTCAAAAGCCTCAGGTCATCCGTCTTCCTCCTGACGCCCTGAATGTTCAGCCTCAGCTGAGTGCTGGTGATTTGTTATGACTTTAGAGCCAGCTGACAGACAGGTCTCCTATAAAAAAACATGCAGCCATTTCCCTTTTGTCGTGCAGTGAAAGCATCACTGCTCCTGTAATGGGAAGTGGGGTGGGAGGGACTGCCACAGGAGGCTGGCACCTGACAGTTGTATCATCTTTCTAATTTCCAGACAGGATGACACAAAGTATTTTGTCTTTCTTTTTCCCCTTTATGTGGATTTATTTTTKGGGGTTTTGGTGTCACAGACTCTTACAGGTCACCATCTGTTGTGGAGGGCCACAGGGGTAATAAAAAGCTTCAGCTGATCACTATATTAAGGCACACTGTCATATTCATCATTAGCCCGGAGTATGTGGAGTGATGGCAGAGAGCATCATGAGAGGAATGTTGATGGCTGCTGAAGTGCTGAAGACAAAAGGAAGAAAAAACAGAATCCAAATCTTAATACCTTTCCCAGACCCTTTACAAGATTGATTGTTTTCTGCTGATCTAATTTTGGATCATACAAAAACAACCCATTTATCTTGAAGAAAGATGATGTGCTACATGGTGCAGATGGATTTTTTCCCCTTTTTTTTGGTGAAAGCTGGAAAAGATTAAAGAGAAACTCTGCTCCTCAGCTATAATTACGAGCTGTAGATTACTCTGTCGATTTTACCAGATGGCAGTCTYGATTCTGCAGGCCCTTTTCTGTATATTAATGAACAGCAGTCTGTTATATTTGACTTAGGTAAGTGAAATGTCCATCACCTGTAATGGTCTGCCAGCTGGCACGATGCATTTTGCACCACTTTGGGTCCACTTGGCATTTTTCATATGCAAGGAAATTTCTGCTCTCCGTTTTCTGCCATTGTGATAAATATTTTTTTCACTAAGAGGGGAAAAAAAATCCCCTGTCCAACTTGTGTCCACAGCTAATTTCCTCTTGTATGTCCAAGCAATACTTTTCGTACTAAAACTGTAATTCTGAACATGGACCATATGTTTCACAAAAAAAGATTAGCTGCAAACAATACAGTAACTTAATTAACCTCTTAATCATCAACATACTGCCCACAGTTCATTCTCATTTTGTGTTTACTTMTTCCCTCTTGATAGCCTACCAGGGACTTTGAATTTGCACAATAGGCTTTTCAAATAATTCAGTTGGCTGTCTTCTTTCGATTGACACCTCTTTTGACCAACTGGGTTCATCTATAAGTTCTCCAGAGCCCAAAATGTATGTGTCCCACCTAGTCGTGGTACACGTGAYTGATTGACTAGAATTGACCAATCAGCTCTGAGCTTCATTCTGATGCCACAGCTGTGTAGCCAATCAAGTTACCTTTTATTCCATATGCAGTTTTGGAAATGTACAAAAAAAGTTTGTGTTTTAACTTAAATAACTAAGTAATAATTGTAGTTCCAAAAAAATAGTTAGGGTTAGGACCACAAAATTGAGCAAATAGCGAAGCACTTGCTATCACTGCCTGCTGCAGAAACATGGGTGATATTGTATTTGCTTGTACGTGTTTTAAGTCTCTGTTAGCAAAACAAATCTCATAAACCAATGAACAGATTTWAATGAAACTCTCAGAACATAATGCTTGGATTTACATTTACAGCTGATGAAACATCAGTCAACCCGATCCAAGATGACCGTCACAGCTAACTTAGTAAATACAAAACTGTCAAAACTGTGTAAACCTCAGTCAAATTTACAGATATTGAGCTAAAAGTTTGTGTTGTAGTAGCTGAGTGCCAAAAGAATGCACATTACTTAAAACTTTATCATTAACTRTTGGAAGTAAGCATTTTTWAAATAAATCTCTCAGTAAATAATCATTGAACATACATTTACAACTGATTCAATGTGTAGTCAACTTATTGGCAGCCACAGCTAYTCAAACTTAACACTGAAGATAATATTGAGAAAAAATCTGGCGTGGTAGTATCTGACACTCATCCACAACATGTTCTGTAAAGGCTCAGTAAWAGTTGTGCTTTTGAGTGTGGCGCAGGGCTCAGCTGACGGCACGTGCACCCTCGCAAGCGATGTAGACATTTATACTAGATGTTTAGGCTGGTACGGTAATCTTTGAAAGGACATGTGGCAGTACACTTTATAATTTGTGAAATATTCTAAAAARGGACAACAGACGCTTGGCGGAATAAACAGTTTGAACAGAGCATGAAGGCGCCGCAACACGGAGTGGGGCCAACCTGCAGGGATGGCATGATTGCACCACTGTTGACGCACGCACCTTCACTCCGTCTTCAAAGTCTCAACTATTAACCTAGCTTAAGTGCTAACAGATTGCATAAGATTTCACAATATCGCATAAGATTTCTAAGATTAAAATGGCTGTTCTGAAAGGCAATAGGTATTATATATTTCTTAAAGGAATATTAGACCCTGATTTTCTAACGTTGCACCTAAACAAATAATTTCTGCTGCCTTCATGAAACAACTGTCTTAATGACTTATTTAGTTCAATGCATTCAAGACAAGTTTGCTAAAGAAACTGATTGTCTTTGTCTTAGAATGTCAGTGTGAAGAGACCACCGAAAACCCAAGGAGGCTTTGAACACATGTTTGCCAGGCGGAGCACCCAGAAACTCCCTTCATGAATATGCCAAGCCTAAATTTAACCCAACAGCGAGTGGTGGGGGGTGTGGACTTTGGCTGCGTTTCCCAGCCGGAGAGCACGAACAGCGAGTGCAGCACAATGCCAGCGTGTCATACATTTAAACACGCTTAAATTAAAGGCTGTTTACTGTTCGCCGAGGCCATTCATCTTCCTCAACGTTGGTCTGCTTCTTGCAAATTTGTCAGTAAGAGCTTCCACATGCCAAGGAGGAGGAAAGGGAGGGAGAGAAAAAAAAGTTGGGGTTATCAGAGGCGGGTTTTCGTAGCATGTCTCTTCAGTCAGCCTGTAGTTAATTAGCCACCTCCACACAATAAGGCCATAAGTCATTAATCACCCGAACCACAGCAGAAGTCGACTCACTGCAAGCAAGACGTTTGGAGACAAAAAGTTTGCCGCCTATGACAGGCTTCAAAATGGCCCCTGTCAGTGGTGTTTAAATTATAGGGCATGTTGAGCGCTGAAAGACAAGGGCCCACTGTTTAACTCACTGTTGCTCTTTCCATAGCTTTGTGTGTTGACAAGCGCTCTTCAAAAGAAAATTCCCCTCTCCTCTGCCTCCCATTGGCTGGCTTATAACTGACAAAGATTCCCACTCTAGGATAATCTCGGCACACCAAGATRATTTCCTCTGTTTTCCGATGTAGGATTAACCGAAGAAGACAAACAACAAAGGTCAGCGGCTCTGTAAAACCCAGCTTCAGCTTTGAATTCCTAACGTTTGCTCGCTTGTCAAACAGAGGAAATGATGGGCTGATGATAAATTTGGGGCTTGTTTTGAGAAGCCAAAGCCTTTCTCTTGCAAAAATAAACCAGCATGTTTCTCTGGATGATGGACGACACACTTTTCAGCTGACTGAACATACAAAAGGTCATAATTTTTTTTTTATCCCTTGTGTGCCTATAAACAGAGATTTGCTCGCTTTTCCAGAGAAAGTATGCACAGAGGAAAGTTTACTCAACGCAGCCAATGTTTGTGTAACTTTGGGAAATCCCTTGATTACACCATTAATATTGCTGACAAAAGGGTGTTAAATTCATTTTGGGACTGCAACGTTTGTGACACGTGTTTGAAAGCTGGTTGATATTTCCTGTATAGAGAAAACGCCGTTTTCATCCCTGACCGTGGGCGTTTTTGAGRAGGAACATCAGTTTAGCGTAGCGATGATGTCTGCAGCCTTCAACCGTAAAGAGCCACAAACTGAGCAACACATGGCAGCCAGCTGAGCTGAAGTGACCGTTTTTAAACACACCCTCAGGTGCGAAGCTGAGTTTCTCCTTGCATTTGGTCCTAGTAAACTTTTTCTTTTTTTAAATTAGTTTAAAGCTAGTTTAAACAAGCTATAAATAAGCTATAGTTTAAACAATATAGGGATAAARTATTCAATTTAGACCAAACTGTTTGAAATTGGCGCTATTCTTTATACTGTRCATGCAAAAAGCAGATTTAAAGGCTTTCTATAGAAAAATGTAGTTTCTTCTTTGCTCAAATATAATTCTAGTATTACTGCTGGTGCCTAATGTTAAGGTTAGTTTTTACTTTATACTTGTACTACTAGTTAAAGCCAGCTGATTATTACAAAACCTCTATACTAGTAAAAATATGTGATTAATTTGTGTTAAAACAAACTTGAATTTTGCTCCKAAGAAGTGTATTATCAACACTAAACTTATTATTCTATCCATTTGTTGGAATAACTTATTTATCAAAATTCCTTTAGAGACATTAAAAATATTAAATGTAAAGGCACTCTGTATAATTAATATGAAGCCTAAATGTGACCTAGCCAAAAGCCTTCTAAAATGTCTAACATATAATTTTATATTTATAAATTGTATTTGAACATGTCATAAATAGGCTGTAGTGAATATTAAGTGTATACAAATGTTTTGGATTAATAAACATAAAACATTTTCTGCTTTTCCTAAATTTGGGATGGAATTAAAATGTTATAAACCGAATCATTTTGGTGTAGAATTTTTTGTATTTTCACTTTTTGTAACTCAGAATCACTTGAATTTCAGTAAAAGTTTGCAATGGCTTGTTTAAATTTCTGACTTTGTTCTTGTGGTGATGTTTTTTCTCCTGTTTGTTTAGACTTTAGTAAAATGKGCATAAAGAAATCAAAAAGATTATAAAACCTGACTAGTCAATAGCATTAAAAGATGAGTTAAAACAACATTGCACATGCTCAGATAGCTAAATAAAAAAACTCACTGTCAGAACATTTATTATAAAAGCACAGAAACACAGCTGTAGTTCTACATGTTCATCCTAAAAATCAAAATAATTTCTCATCAAATACATTCAAATTAAATATCCTCCATAACTGAACTGGTCTATTTGCTCTTGCATGAGAAGATGCATAAATCTTTCTGTCACACATCAGTCAGGCTTTGAGAAATGACTTTTTAGATCTTCGTTTGTTCACATTATATTAATGTTTGGAAGTGAAGAGAAATGCATTGCAGACGACCCACTCTGGCTTCATGGCTGACTGGCTGCGATGCTGAATTGTGGGGCAACGGCTTTATTACCATCTATCACAGAGCTATGTTTAGGCCTCATCTACATGACGGATGGGTGGATTTGATGTAGACGACATCTGACCGTACTGATTTTACTGCTGGAGAGCGGCCTGATTTACAGAGGATGGATAATGACACTGTTGGCTTAATTTAGCTGATTTGTTTGAACAGATTGATTAAATACTTAAAACCCTCTTTTTGTTCGTGCTTCATAGCCTCATTAGAGTGATCACAAAAGCTCTGAAAGYGTCCCACATCTGTGCCACAGTAAATTTTTGTTTTGACAGCTTCTCACTCACATCTTTTATTGTCTTAAATGAATTAATAATCTGCAGTTTTGAGAAGATTTGAGTTCTAATGCAGCAAGGTTTGTAAGTGGCTTTAGCTTCTTTTTTAATCATAAAAAAACCATTTGTGCATGCTTATTTGATTCTATTTTATGTGTTTGATATAAAAACATGCATCTGTAGGCCCATTTCAAAGCTCGTAGTCACACTCATGTGACACCACCTCATAAAACGATACAGTTCTGCAAATAAGAGGAACATTTTCCGGGATTATTTTGATTTTAAATATTTGCCATGCTTTTCATAACCCCGGTGCAAAGTATCATTCATAAGAGTAATGATATATTTATATCTTAATGCTGACTTGATCCAAATGAGTTTATTCTGCGTTTTAAAAATAAAATCCTGTCTCAAATGGAGCAAAAATAGACAAATGTACACAGTTTCAGAGCTGTGGTGCTCTGAAAATATCAGATGAAAAAGAGGCTCCATGCACTACTTTGCTTTCTACACAATAAATCAATTCCATCCCTAAAAAAGTTTCTTTGATTATTTTTTTTATTTCACTTTCATCATGCTGTCAAAACTCCCAATCCGTCTGGGTGCAGCGAAGCTACGATAATATTTGCTTTGGAGTCCACCTTTTATTTGAAATACAAAATAAAATCTATTATCGAGTCCCATTTACTTTTGCTCAAACTGAAACTTTGGAATGCAAAAGATATTTCCTGTGTAAAATAATGCACATTGAGGCATGTCAAATTTATATTATAATATTGTTTTTTTATTTTAGTCACGCTTGAAGCTATCGCCAATAAATACACTGATCCTGACATGGATCCAGTCCCTGCATGAAATACAATATAAAACTCATTAGGCCTAAATCTCCTTTATAAACGTATAATTCTTTGTTACTACTGGTATCCTAAGGCCGAGGCTGTTGTCAGTCTTTGTCCATACAATGCGTACGGGGAGTAATATGGCCCAGTGGCTGCAGGCACCGGCACTGGAGCCCCGGGGGTTGGCAGGGGACTCTTTGAATACGGGTGATAACGGCTGCTGAGTCCGAGGGGGTGATGAGGGCCCCTGAGGGCCAGCGTGCTGGGGCTGCCCGGGCTGCCGTTAGGAGGAATATGCATGTGACAAGCCATAGCAGCGGCGGCAGCGGCGTTTGCAAGAGAGGTCGACCCCGGATACCCAGATATCAACTTCTCTGTGCCGGCGAAGGCCGTGTGAGTCCGCAAGTGGCTGAGGAGCTCCTCAGAGGACGCAAAGCGCTTATCACAAGGTCCGTTAGCAGACACCCAGTTGCAAACATGCGGGAGGGGGTCGTTGGGTAACATGAAGCCGTAGGGATACAAGGGGTGTCCAGTAAAAGACGGGGCTGAGGTGTGCATGCTGTGTAATGGGTGCGCCGGGTACATGAGCGGGTATCCAGACTTAAGAGCGTTGGCTGCAACCGCCGCAGCAGCAGCAGAGTCATGTGAGCAGTTAGAGGTGGACGCTCCAGACAAATGGCTCGTGCAGTGGTAGCTCAGGCAGTAGGGGTCTCTACACAGACTGGCAGACATTAACGACGGTGGGGATGCTCCAGCCAGGGGGCTTGTTCCAGTTTTACTGCACCCCAAAGAGCTGGCAGCAGCAAACTGCGCGCTTAGGAGCTGGTTGCTGGATTTGGTGGGATCAAGGGTCATTCCGGGTGGGAGAAACGGCTGCGGGTAACCTGCATAAGCCCCCGCTAAACTTCCAGGGTAGGACATACCAGCAGAGGACAAAGGGAAAACTGTATGGCCGGGCTTGTAGGGGGAGACGGGCGCCACCAGTCCAGAGCTGAGAAYAGAGGAGGATGATGAGGTTACAGATATGGAGTCTGATGTCACAGTCTTGGATCCAGATGTGTTTTCTTGGTTACTATCAGAGGTAATTCCGTTTATCTTTTGGCTCCCACCGCTCTCTGTGGTGCTGCTTTTATTGCAGTCAGACTCCTTTTTGTCCTCTTTKTCAATCGCCTTACTTTCAGAAGGAAGTGGAGAAATGGAGGTGCACGAGCTGGGGCTGCTTGTCCTGGGAGTGAACGGCTGGCAGGTGGCGCTAGGCACTCGAAAACTGTTTTTATCTCCACTGAGGCTGCTGCTCGAGTCCTTCTTCTCTGACGATTTGGAGTAAGGTTTAAAGCTGGATTTGTCTTCGGCTCCAATGTCGCTCATTTTCAGTGGCCCAGATTTGCTCTCCTTCTCACTAGATCCATTTGAAGCCACGGAGGAGAGCTTGGATGAGGACGGCGGGTCCGGTTTGCCGATCTGTGAGCACGTTTGGGCCAGAAGGGCCAGCGGACTCTTCTTGGCATCCAGCTGCAAGAAAATAACAGAAAACAAAATGTGTGAAAACCATAAAACACGTATTCATGCATATGAGCAATCATTTTGTATTCGAGGTTTGCAAAGGTGATCGTTCCGCGTATTTTACGCACTGCGCACAAAACTTATGTCGGGAAAAACTGCATAATAAGCTCATTCACGTAGCAGGTTTACACACTGAGATTTCCAAAACGATATTTCAAATATAGTCAAAAATTTGCAATCAGAGATTATCATCATCATGATATGTATTTTTTCTATATTAGACCATATTTGTCTGCTTAAATAAGGCAAACAAACAGAAAACAAATCAAACGCGTAATCAGGTGAAAAGCAACACTTATGTCTACAAATAGGAAACACCGATGTCCTGAAAGTTTTGGTGTGATTTTAGGACCCCCCCCCCCCACACACACACACACAATGGTTAAAAATCAAGACTGTTATTATCAGCATGCGTGCGTCACGTTTACAAAAACTATTTTATTTTTAAAGATTTACCTCAATGGGGCTGATAGGAGTAGAAGGTAGAGGCTGGAGGTACTCCGGGTGTAAAATGTGTCCTGCCCGAGCCGTGAGCATTTTCAAAACCTTTATGGGGAGACGGCTGGCTTGACGAGAAGGGTCTGCGGGAGAGACGGAGTTGTGGATGGATAGTTGGCTGATCTTCGCTGCTCCCTTCTCCCTCGAGGAGGAGCCGCTCTCCCACGCTGGATTCGTGCTATTTCTCAGGACAGAGACCGTGGGCGATGTGATCATGACCCAATTTTCGTACAAATGGTTGAAAAAGGCATGTGTGACGGGGAGACAGAGAGCCAAAAATAAAAAGGTCTGAAGGTTAAAGCCTCCTCCAAGAATAAAATAAACGACAGAATATCCTTTAAAGCAGACGCGGAACGCGTGAGCAGAGTCCGTGCGATTCAGAGCAGCGCTGCTTCCTCCCCCGGCGACGCTCGAACAGTGCGGCTTCAGGTCCGAGAGCGAACTTGTGCGTCTTGGGCAGGAGGGATCACTCCGCCTCCTCCGGAGCCGCGCGTCTTCAATCACTTGGCAGATCACCGCCTCTCTGCATCCTCCCGATCAAATAGAGATCCCAACAGGATGGAGCGTTGAAGCAACGTGACGTTTCCTCMTCACACTGGCGTCTGTTTGAGTTTTGCGCCACAATCAGGGTTTGAATTTTGAGATTTTTTATCTGCGCTTTTTGCGTAATTTGGCAACTGGAACGCATGCGCTGTTCCTCCTGCGTCCTGTGCGTAATTTTTGGGTTTCTGGACCACACATTACAAGATAACTAATTAACCTTTCATAACAAAACATTTCTTTAAAAAGTTTGCAAAAGAGAAAGTTGTTGCGCCATACAAAACGTTGACACAAAACATATTGTATTTTTTTGTGACGTTACGCGCATCAATCTGTTGCCCAGGTCCACGTTTTCTCCAGCTCYCCCGTTTTCAATCACGCAGCTGGCATGCAGGACAGGATACTGACATATGACAGGCTATCTGTCAGCTGTCTGCTGGCTTTTYCCCTCCTGCCTCTCCTCTGTCAGATTGAGGTCAAGTGAACCCATAAAAAGCAAAGAGAAGATTTCTCATTCCTTTACTCGTCAGTCATAATTTAGGCCATCTGCTCCTTTACAAACAGATGATTTAATTGAAGATAAACTCGATAAGGCATTTCATGGAAAGCTTGGCGTAAATGAAATATACACTCACCGGCCACTTTATTAGGTACACCACGCTAGTAACGGGTTAGACCCCCTTTTGCCTTCAGAACTGCCTCAATTCTTCGTGGCATAGATTCAACAAGGTGCTGGAAGCATTCCTCAGAGATTTTGGTCCATATTGACATGATGGAATCACACAGTTGCCGCAGATTTGTCAGCTGCACATCCATGATGCGAATCTCCCGTTCCACCACATCCCAAAGATGCTCTATTGGATTGAGATCTGGTGAC
Source organism: Austrofundulus limnaeus (assembly GCF_001266775.1). NCBI lineage: Eukaryota > Metazoa > Chordata > Actinopteri > Cyprinodontiformes > Rivulidae > Austrofundulus > Austrofundulus limnaeus. The sequence goes on from NW_013952445.1 coordinate 2,159,361, forward strand.
TGTGGAGGCCATTTGAGTACAGTGAACTCATTGTCATGTTCAAGAAACCAGTCTGAGATGATTCCACCTTTATGACATGGCGCATTATCCTGCTGAAAGTAGCCATCAGATGTTGGGTACATTGTGGTCATTAAGGGATGGACATGGTCAGCAACAATACTCAGGGAGGCTGTGGCGTTGCAACGATGCTCAATTGGTACCAAGGGGCCCAAAGAGTGCCAAGAAAAGATTCCCCACACCATGACACCACCACCACCAGCCTGAACCGTTGATACAAGGCAGGATGGATCCATGCTTTCATGTTGTTGACGCCAAATTCTGACCCTACCATCCGAATGTCGCAGCAGAAATCGAGACTCATCAGACCAAACACTCCAATCTTCTCTTGTCCAATTTCGATGAGCTTGTGCAAATTGTAGCCTCAGTTTCCTGTTCTTAGCTGAAAGGAGTGGCACCCGGTGTGGTATTCTGCTGCTGAAGCCCATCTGCCTCAAAGTTCGACATGTTGTGTGTTCAGAGATGCTCTTCTGCCTACCTTGGTTGTAACGGGTGGTTATTTGAGTCACTGTTGCCTTTCTATCAGCTCGAACCAGTCTGCCCATTCTCCTCTGACCTCTGGCATCAAAAAGGCATTTCTGCCCACAGGACTGCCACTCACTGGATGTTTTTTTCTTTTGCGGACCATTCTCTGTAAACCCTAGAGATGGTTGTGCGTGAAAATCCCAGTAGATCAGCAGTTTCTGAAATACTCAGACCAGCCCTTCTGGCACCAACAACCATGCCACGTTCAAAGGCACTCAAATCACCTTTCTTCCCCATACTGATGCTCGGTTTGAACTGCAGGAGATTGTCTTGTCCATGTCTACATACCTAAATGCACTGAGTTGCCGCCATGTGATTGGCTGATTAGAAATTAAGTGTTAACGAGCAGTTGGACAGGTGTACCTAATAAAGTGGCCGGTGAGTGTATATATATATAATTCTTTCTGCAAATTAAATTCCTATATATTCCCTCCACATTTGCGCAGAAGARATCCTTGTTTTCATTCCAAGAGTGCGTAAAAACTGTCCTGCGCACCGCCATTAATCATTAAAGCGTCCACATTTCTTCCCATCCAAACAGACCCACTTATCTTATTACTCAATAGCCTATAAATGTCTTGCTGATCAGGCGAAAGTTAAACATATGCAAGTGTTTTTTGATTGATAACAGGGGGGGCTGTTTTCGGCAACGGCTGTCAGGGTCTGACACAGCGCTTTGAGTTATTAGGGCAGAGAAGGGCGACCATAAATTTCGACCGTCAGGCAAAAACTCCTTTATTGTGGACGTGATGGATGGCTCGCAGCGGCAGACACCAAATTCTCGGCTTTATCCTTAAATGGCTGCAGATTTTTTTTCTCCTCCTCCTCCTCCTTCCCCAGGAGTAATCCATTACTTTTTAACAGAAAGCTTGAACTCCTCCGCTTGTATTTCACAGCAGGGCTCGTTTATGCAAATTGCAAGTTTAGATGCTGTTTTTCTTGGCAGTCATACAGGAAGAAAACTTTATAATATTTATAACAATGTTGAGGAAATKTGTGTTGTTTTCCCTTCCAGCTTAAGTTTAATTACAAATTGTGGTATAGAATGTCAGAATTTATTGTTGGACAAAGTCAAAAGGAGTGGAAACTTTTTTTTTTTCTGATTGGAAAGATGTCTTTAGGCAGTTTTAGGCAATTGAGCAGTTTTATGTCAAGCATTCCAAATTGAGGCCAAAGTATCAACTTAAATTATAGGTTGTAGTTTACAAAAGGCTTTTCTGAGCATTGAATTTGCTAAGGCCAGAGAGAAACCCAAAATTAAACATATACAATCAAGATGGTGATTCTATTTTAAAGAGACTTGTTTAAACTTAAGGCATTTTCATTTTATTTTAGATTTTATTTAACTTGAATGTGCTGACAAGTTTTCTTCATTCTGCAGGCTGTAATGTGTAACTTAGGTTTTTGCCCATGTCTAAAAATTTTGTCTGTATTGTCAGCAAAAATATTTCATGAATAAAACTGTCAAAAATAATTATTGGCTGCTGATAGTTGATGACATCAATCCAATTCAAGATGCTGCAGCTGATTAACCTTAAATTCCATAAAACAGCTGAAACTCAGCCAATTTTGCAGATATTAGACTAAAATTTGGTATGGTAGTTGCTGACATTCATTTACAACACATAGTTTAAGTGCTAACAGACCAGGCAATATATCACAATATTGCATGAGATCAATCATACTAAAATAGATTGGTCATCTCTCAGTAGTTATGATGTAAAACTCTGAAAAGTGGCAGGTGCACTACTTAAAGACTGTTTCTGAGCTGAAATTATGCTTTTAATGTGCATTTGGAATTCCATAATTTATCATCAAGGCAGATAAAACAACTCTTAAACTCACTGTGACAGCAACTAAATTGTACGTAGTTTTTGTATATTCCAGCTCTGAAGGCTGATCGTTGCTACTGGGCTGATTAGAAAAATACATGTATTAGTCTGGTCTAAATTAGATTGTGTCGAGCGTTTGTTTCCTGTAACAGCAGCTAAACACATGATAAAGCGTAAAAGTAATGTTATTGTGGACACGTTAAAGGTTGCCGGCTGCGCAGGAGGAGATTTATCCGAACACGATGAGAAGCCGTGTCCCTGCTCCAGTCTGGATGTTCCTTCGAAATCAAACTTAAACCATCAGAATGTCAGAAAACTTGGGCTCAGAAATCTCTTGACATATAGGTTTCAGAAATGGCTATGGATGATAAATGCWGCATTAATATGTCAAGCAAATCGAATAAGAAATTCCCCTCGAGATGACATGAAAATTCACCCCGTGGCAGCCGGCGCGGGGTGTCAGCAGCCAGACAGGCCGACTGGATCTGACAGGTAAAAAGGCGAGATGATGGTTAGAAGGTGCTATTGTTCCACGTCGCTTTCTTGACCTGTCAGGTCCCGTTGCAGAGGCCTGGATCGAGGACTTCCTTGTCACATGAAAACAATCTTAAAAGGCTGTTCTCCAGACTATGGCGATTGCTCCTGTTTAATTGATTTGCTTTGCACTGAGGCCTGTCACATTAATAATGGTTAAGTACAGCCCCAGCGTGTCACCCACTGCGGTGCGTCTATCAGGAAATTAACAGCCTTAACTAACTGCTGTCTGTGAAGCAGGAACTGCAGTTTCATACGAGATGCAGCACTTTTATAYCAAGGCTGAAACTATAGAAAACGTGGTAAATTTCCACCTTTCTCGTTTTCACCTATTCATTCATATATGTCTGCATACATATATATTTCCATCTCATTATGGCCAGCCATATAAAGTGAAACGGAGAGCTACACTGACAAGTAAGTGGCGCTGAGTGAATAAAACTCAGATTATGCTCCCCAGCACTTCACAGGAGCCYTTGACAGGTTGCACTAGACATTAAGTCATTTTGATATTTTCATGACTGACTGACAGTTAGAAATTGCTCCCATCACCTTGATAGCATGGTAATGCACCTTGCATGTGGACTGTCTTTAAAGTGCAGGAAATTAGACTCCAAGTTCAGAGTCCCCACCCCCCTCTTCCCTTCAGGAGAATATGACAAGAAAATAGACTGCTTTTCTTCTGCGCCCAGAGAGGGGGAAAAAGGCCCCACAGAAGCTGGCAAAGAATGAGTGGTTATAGGCGAACGTGTCAAGAAGTATTACAGATATTATGTGCTCAAGACAGGACGTTTCAGATACTTAGAAGTCATACCCATTCTCTTCGACTACATCCAAGATTTCCCCCCCCCAGCCTCCATCTGCGTCAAAGAGTGTAGCCTGACTTCATTTGCAAGAGCTCAAACTCGAAGGTGACACGGAGAACTTACAGGATCTCACCGGAAGTCAGAGGAATCGGCCTCGGCGTGACGGTGAGACTTAAAAAACTTGAGGTGCAGCCAAGATCGCRGCGGTGAAGGGTCTTTTTCACTTTGTCTCCTCGATTAGTTAAAGCTGGTCAGGAGCAGGAAAATAAAGCCTGTAGAGATGACGTGCTGTCGTCCACTTGCCATCAGGTGGGTGAAGAATCGCTGTGGGTTGCAGTCATGCTGTAGAGAATAGTTAACTTCACCTAACCCTCCCCGTTAAACTCTGGAACCGCTCGTTCWATTCAACCTGACAGCTGCCATATTACCGGGTTAGAACTTCGTGGAAACTTCAAGAGGCTCACGTCAGAGCTAATGCACAGGCGCTTGTACTTTGCATTTACAAGAACAATCATTTCCATGTTTGCTGACATCAAAGTGTGGATCACAGCTTCAGTTTACTCATTAGTGTTGTGTGTTGACTATTTTTTTATTTATTTGTCAGAAAAATAGAGAAGAATGTCAGCAATTGCTTCGACTTGGAACACCGTTGCCATAACACAAAGAAATTAGTTGCTTATCTATGTAATTTCTWCAACCAATGTTGGTTAATTTGTCTTTTCAAATGCCTGATCTCAATCAGTTTATGGCACACTGTACAGTGTGATTTAGTTAAAAAAGCAATAACCATAAAATCAAAATGACACACATCCAGCAACAGATGCTGATCCTTCACATTTACTTGTCTAGATTTAATTTCTGGAGCCTAAGTCGGGGTGAAAACGTACAGGTAGCATGTTATGATGCTGGAAGCACTGTGCAGGTCGGGATGAATGTCTTTGACGGGCAGATTATTCCGACTAAAGCRGGCCTAAAGAATGATCTTGTCACATTTTGCAGGCAGGATTAGAGAAACGCAGGAGGAGCACTTCAGTCAGGAATTAGCGTCATGTGGTCGGCTGGAGACAAGCGTGCAAGGTATTTGTTGAAACAGGCTTGGACACTTACCGCTCCATTTGTCTTCTTAGTGATCAAATACAGAGGTTGAGGGTTATTCCTCTGTCMGTTTTTGGATTCTTTTCTTTCGTTTATTTTTTATGTATTTTAGATTGGAACATATTGAGATGGAGCAAACAACTATATGCTGCCTACAGCATCATCATCTATATTTATGTCTGCATTTTAAATGAAAATGAGTGTCTTCAGGCCATCAACACAAGCTATTGCCACGGTGATTGAAAAGTGAGGGAGCAAGTGAGCTGAAAAGACAAAGTAGAAGAGGTCTGAAAAAAAAATGAAATCAAACTTCATAAGACCTGCCAGTGGTGTCAGTTGTTATTCATATCTCGAGTGCATTATGGTTCTGTAACGCAGCGTACTGCCTCCTCATCTGTCGGCTCGGATTCATCACGTTCTTGACTGTTTCTTTTAAGTCACAAGTGTCAGTGCGAAGAGGAGTCTTAATTGACAACTGAGTGGCACAGACGTGGACCGCAGCCTTTATTTTTGTGCCAAGAAGGGTTGTGTTGTTTTGATGAGTTATTATTGGCAGAAGCCAGCAGCAGATAGCAGCCGGCCTGGAAATGGGAAGTGACATCAGACAGAGAGGAGCTTGTCATTGTCTTCAGGCGAGTTCAGTCTTGCTGTAAGTCGGGGACAGCCTGTTGAAATGCCACTCTGTAGGATTTCTTATCTCTCACATGAAGAAATCTTGGTGGATTTTTGTGAAAATTCGTAGACATCAGTTATCTGTTATTGCATGGGCTTTGTGTTCATTTTGTTTGTAAATYAGATTTTTTTATGTATGTTTTTGCATTCACTGTACACGATGGAGGCAGAAATGAGCAAAATGAATATCTTGAAACGCACCCAGTTAAAACTAAAATAATCTCTGACATACTGTTACACAAACAGCATTCACGAGCAGCTCGCAGAATAAATCAATAAAGTGTCTGTAGTGGAAGCACTTCATAATCACAGCGTTTTCATCTAATATTCACTCACCCGGAGTATGATCTAAATAAATAGTTCTCCGGGCAGTGCGTCTCACTGTACATTGATCATGAACACAAGACCCCAGGCAACAATGCAGAGAAGAAAAATGGCTTCCTTATTTTCACTCATCTGAGGCTCTGCAGCCCTTAATAGACAGAATCAGAATGTCTGCTCTGGTGTTGCAGGCTTTATGAGACCATTACCGCTTTTTTATTGTGTATTCCTGGACTAATGGCTTTCTATACTTCCTCTGATTTACGACCTGTCAGCTTTGTGGCTGTCCATTAGAGAGGTTTGACATCAAGCCAGTGCTTGAAGTGCCCACTGTTAAAAATAAGGAAGTCATGTCTCACACTTAGWCGCCAAACTCCTTAAAACGCTGTTCAAAAACACACTCAGGCCTCCTTCTTTTAAGGCTTGTTTTCATAAGCTCTGCTTCGTATGCGCTTTTTATTAAGCTATTAGGTGACATAAATGACACACGTCTACAGTAGCCAGTTTGAAGAGTCTGTCAGATCAGTTATATTACACATTATTAACATGTGAAATTAGCTGCATTAAATTGATTTTATGGATGTGTAATAAATAACGGTGGATAAACCACTGCCACACCACTTAAACACATCATTAAATATATGTTTACTATTATGGTTTTATTTCAGCTTTGGTTTTTGCAAAGCTTTTATTGAATGGGAGGTATCCTCTCAGCACTGTGCTGTATGACTCACTCACATAGTTAAGGACCACTGCTGCTGACATTAGTCATTTGTTCTTAAGACTCAATTTCATTTTAAAGCCTGCTATTCATTATTGTTAAAAGAAAYATTTTCATATTTTATATTTGTACAGAGAATGTTATGTCTAGGTTTGAGTTGACCATTTTATCTCTTGTCCCTTAAGTTATTTTTCCTCTAAAGACTAAATGAGATTTGACTGGTATCCTGGAATMTGTGGATGAACTGTTTATTATTTGACATGCACCAAAGATCAAAAACAGAAGAAAAGAATGATACACAAATTCTTAGGGCTTTGTAAGGGAATTTTAATGACAGGGGGTCCTGCACAAGTTTCTAGACTTTTTTGTGGCTAATATTTCTTGATAATTCTAATCGGACCAGTGATTTTGTTCATTTAAGCGATGTTRTGGCATTACTCAGAAAAGTCTGTCTCTTCTACAACTAGTAGAGCTGAGACATTTTCCATTAATCTTTAAAATGGTTACCATAATCAAAAATAAACGTTGCAGAGTAAAAATTAAAATTAAAAATACAGCAAAATTAGCTTCAAATGATACTAATACAATGTTTAAATTAGTGCAGGTGAGTTAAAGTAGTTTCTGCTTTTTAAAAGTGAAATTGTACCATTTCCCCCTTACTAACAGTCTGGTTGAAGTGCACAAACAGTCATGAAATCTGAAAGCATCAAACAAGAGACACATGAAGCTAACATGACGTTCAGCTGCACCATCAAGTCCAAACAGGCTGAGAAATGTGCAAAATTTCAGTCATTAAATTACAAGTAAAAACACTCACAGAGCTGAAGATATCAGACATTCTGTGAGGAACGGCCGACCGTGCAGTGTTGTTAGGAGAACAGCTGCAAGACAGGACCACCAGCACTGCAGAACTGAGGCCYGTCATTGTCAGCCCACCCTCTTCAGTACCTACCACACCTCCTTACTCCATCACATGAATCCAAGTCACCACCCTTCACTGCCTCTGCAACAAAAGACGCTTTGAGGTTGTGCTCYTCTGCTTTGTGCCCAGCAGAGCTGCTCGAGAGGAGCTTCTAATGAAAGGATGTCCGTCATAAAAGAACAAATATCGTCAATAAAAAATACATTAAAATGATGTTCAAAACCTCCCATTTTTGTAGCTTGTAACATATCATGGAACTGTTTTTGATCATTAGATGAAAATTATTTGACTTTCTTCGCCAAACTGTTTTATTGATGATTATACGCCGGAGATTTAAAGCTGCACCTTTTTACATTCATCGCCCCGAGAATCCTCTGTGGGGGTTTGAAACTTCAAACAGTTCCTCATGAAAAAGTCAGGAGGTATCAGACATGTGTTCCCCCGCATTCGCCCCCTACCCCTGCTGACTTACCAACACCAAAGGCCAGAATTGATTTTGTGTGAATCCGGACCAGCTCTACCCCCATCAGGGATCACCTCGCTTTACCCCAGCCTCTACTTCTTCGACAGCACCAACAATTAGGCAAAAACCTGTGAAACGTCTATGGTTTTCAAAGTAAATTTTCTAGTCACGTGTTACAACATCTCTGCGTGTTTTTTATGATTTCCTTTTGGAACATCTGAAAAAAGGTAGATTGTCACGGTTAATTTATTCCTTACTCTAATTCCACATGGATGATCCTTGTGTATGAGTTAATAAAGTGAGGTTTATGAACGATACAGGACAGATTATCTAAGACAAGAGTAGAGTCCTGCTACTCTTATGCTTTAAAATTGGTGAAAGGTCATACAGAAGCCAAAGGAGATAAAAGTCTGAGGTGGCTTTCTTGTACAGAGATTCATTTAAGATCCCCTTTAAATTGAACATTCCTTTTTGTTTGTCTGCATGTGCTTCTGGCARAGATCGGCAAAAAGGTTCATGCAACTTTCACTGTTATGCTTTGCCTATGAACAATGGGTGGATTTAATGCAGATAAGACTGTTTTTTCTTTTTTCTCTGAAAACATTTCATAACTAGAGACAAAGACAAGTAATAAATCTGTTTAACTGGCTGTTCAACTGTTTAAGTGATCCAGCTTTTTTACAACAACAACCTCTTCAACTGTTTATTAAAAAGCAAAATTACTGCAAAAACCTTTCTACGTTACCATAAAAAACACCATAAAATTTAATGATTTTACATATTTTGTAGTTTGTCTCCAAGTCATTTCTAGCTAAACTTTTTTAAAAGCTACAAATAGTTAACAACAAAATTGAAAGTTTGTAAGAGACTTTGGATCAATGTTGACTTTTTACCCTTTACCCAAAGGAAGCTCAGTTAATAAAAAAAGGTTGTTTAACTGTTATGACCACGATCCATGTTGTTTCTGTGATTTAAAATTGCTCATCCTCCATCAAAGATAAATATATATTCAGTTTCTGAGCAGCCAGCACTGAACACTTTTCTAAAACTGATTTTAAAAAGAGGATGATTTAATCTTGACAGTGGTGGATACCAYAAACTGTATCATTTAAAACATCAATACTTTCTTTTGACAAATCAAAGGCCAGTGCTTGATGAGGTTATAGTTAAACTATGAAGCTTCCATAACGTCAAATATCTGACATTATTATCTATTTTTCACTTTACCTTCAGATAGATCAAAGTATTAGCTCGGGATAATTGCTATGCAGATGACCTTGAGATGTATTTACAAACAATTATTGTCAAACAAGGAAAGGTAATAATTGTAATGTGTCTAAATGCAAATTCAAAATTGACWAAGAATGGACACATTAACATCCATTTTAATTATTTTTGGCATGACTGTAACATATATAAAGTACACAGAACAGAAACAAAGTGTCATTTGCTGACTTCCTGTAACAGATGCTGGTGCTCATCTCAGAGAAGTGCAATGTCCTGGATCTGGTGGCACTGCCATAGACTCAGTATAAATAGATTTCTGTGACAGCACCATTCATCTCCAGACATAAACACATCAACATTAAAAGACAGCTCACCAAGACCTCTGTGCTTGTTAGGGCAAGATCAGCAGTCCAGATGCCTAAGATGTAAACTTGTGAAGGGAAGATTAATTTATCTTTCATCCCTGCCTTTGACAGTAGTTATAAATTTGATTTAACTGTTGAGTGGGGGCCATGAAGAAGGGCAGTTGGACATTAGGCTTTCAAAAAAAGATATCAAGGGGACTAACTCGTGACACCCAGACTGCTACATTGGGGTCAAAAGTTCTTGTGGGATGTGTTTTGTGTGTGTGTAATTTTCTGTTTTTTTTATAAAGCTCTTCTCCGYATCTCATCTTTGTGTTTTTATAAAAAAAGGTGGTGATCATGTGAGGTGGCTCGGAGGGGCATCGGGCACAGGGTGTCAAAGGAGCTATTTAGTGGTGGATGGATGGGAACAGGAGATATGAGGTGGTCACATCCTGTGACCATCTGCACGGGAGTCATGCTAGCTATTTAGATCGCATACAGATGCTCAGGCAAACCCTGACATGCCGTGCAGAATTTTGGAGGCGTGACAAAATGCAGAATGCCACAGTTCACGGAATGTCAAGTGGATTCTGACAGGCCCATCCTTTTGTAAAGGATGTTTTTGTGTTTATTGCCAATTTGCTGCTTTGTTTTATGGGATTGGCAAGTACCAGACATTTCACAGAAATTTTTTTTTTTTTTAGTTAAACTTTATCCTGATTCGTTTGTCTTATTTGTTTTGGCAGTGTCAACATTTTTCTCTGATGTGAACACTTCCTGCTTTTCTTTTTTTAATACCTAGTATGAACTTTTGGCATTGTCTGTTATGGAAATTATTCATCAGTACTAGGCACATGAAGTGGGGATAAAGTGTCACTCAACATAATGACCTGATGACAGCAGTGTGTGTAGGTGTAGRGGTGACAGATGATGATGAATCTGTTTCTTTGAAGGCACGTTGTGTTTAAAGAGTCTGGTTTGATTTCACTCAAACAGAACTGGATTTCTTTGTGTTTCAAACAAGATGGTTTTGTTTCAGGAACAAAGAGTGTTTCGGGGAGGATATTGTTACTGCTCATATGGATGTCAACCGACTGATTATAAAATGCATTCAGCAGTCTCATCTCGTTTACTGCAAAAAAATCCTTCCTTACTTTAGTACTTACAGGGGTGGGACGAAATACCCAAGAAGTTGTACTCATGTARCACTACTTCAACATATTTTTACTCAAGTAAAAGTAAAAAATTACCCGTTGAAGACATTAGTCATGTAAGAGTAAAAAAGTATGTTGCCAAAAGGCCACTTGAGTACTGTGGAATCACATCTTGTTTTCATATTTTAAAATTATGTCATCAGACTGACCAAAATTAAAAAGTTATGTTCAAATTTCAGTGTTTTTAAAGAGTAAAAAGAAGAAAATTAAGACAAATAACATAAATTACAAATTAAAAAATTCCAACAGAGGAAACACTTTTCCAAATCAAATTAGTTACATTATGAAACAATGAAAAAAAGTTACGTTATGAAACTTATGAAACTAACATTACAGAACAGGGTAAGTAACTATACTGTTTTACCTTTTATTAACTTGACCTCCAAATGTGTCAGCAGATTAAAAAACATTAGAACAACAAAGCTTGTGAACAAACAAAAGGTCTCACTTCAACATAAACCGTATGTATGTCTCTCTGCTGCATTTCTGGTTAAAACATGTTTGTTCCTCATTCAGGGAAGTTACATACTGGGCAGAGTTTTCAGAAATTTTACTCAAGTGTAGCGATACCTCTTAGTAATGTTACTCAAAGTAAAAAGCATGGCATAGAAAAATTACAAAGTAATTTCTTTTGATGCAACTGAGTAAATGTAATACCCACCTCTGAATATGTGTAATATACCACCTCACTGTATTTAGGGAATGCATGGGTTAAAGGGTTTGAGCTCATACACTTTGCCATAAAGATTCTTTTAAAGTACTTTTATTTTACTTACTTGTTTTGTCTATTTGGTGCACAGTTTACACCATCACAAACATACAGTACGCTACATCGATAGATTAAAAAGTATGAATTGAGATCAGTTAGCATTAGCCTGTAAAACAAAGCAATCGTCACATTAGTATTTGTCTTGACTGCTCATTTAGAAACTCTAACTTGCGTAATTACAAAGTAGCATGCCAACWTAATAAGTGAAGATGTTGTGCAAACTTATAGCACTCCTGGCTACTACCACACCAAATTTTAGCTTAATATCTATAAAAATGATAAATTTATGTTTAATGGAGTTGAGTCAGGTTGGCTCCAAAATTGTATTATTTGCAAACATGCACATAATTATTTCATAAGAGTTTCATTAAAATCCACCCAGTGGTTTAGAGATTTTGCTAACAGGTAATTAAACAATCTTTTGTCTTTCATGGCTGTGATTGATAAATATCAGGGTTTTTATTATGTTCATACAATAAAGTTRAAGTGAGTCATCACATATAGATGACCTAAGGGATCCTAATTACAGTAATGATGGCATCAGCTACTCCACTGGTGCGGTTTTGGCTTCTCTGGTGCGTTTTTCCCAAAGCTGGGACACGAAGGACAGTCAGAATTTTGACATGTCAGAGTGTGCAGGGCCAGAAGCAGGATTAATGGCYGCCTGCCTGCATCCAAGGTCCTTCAGCAGTAATTGCAAGCAGAATCTGACTCTATGATCTCAGCAGTGGTATGCAACATGCCAAAACAGCCTGCCTTTGACAGATTGCCTTCCTGCAGCAATAACTTAAGCACGTTCGTTCTCTCAAATTAGACGTCTCCTGCCTCCCACACCACAAAACGGGAGTGAGGACTTTTTGCACCTCGTCTGAATACATCTTTTAGATCTATGTTTCTCTGCATTGACGGATTTAATTTTAAATCATTTTGATTCTGCAAAATTGGCTTTTGTTTCCTTTTATTTTCCTTCGCTCGCTGACAAGTATTAGAAAATGACATCTGTTACGTTTCAAAGATTTAATATTGATTTTAGTTTCCCACCTTTTGAAAAGGGAGACTTAGTGAGATTAACATTTCAAAATCTGTCTAAAGTTTAGAATCTGCTTTTATCCTGTGCTAGCCTTCAGGTCTGTGCAGAAAAAAAAATCCCACTGTGGTTCTTTCTCTCATTCTCTCAGTTGATAGTTTGTGTCCAGCCTGAGGACAGAGGGACTCCTATGAGCTGCTCTGTGGTGGGTTGTGTTCTCTGGAGCAGTTAAAAGCCTGGCAGCTCCACCTCATGGCTGTCCAAACACAGTCGACTCTAGGCATCCACATCAAATGGGGCTCTCTGCGAAGCCCTTTGGAAAGTTAACCACGGGGTACTATGCTTATTTATTTTTCACATATAAAAAAAACGTGTCTGGCTTCGAATTTTTTAGATATTTTTTTCTTGTTTTTTTTTTGAAGGCAATATTTTCTCATTAGTGTTTGTAATTGATGAGACAAAGCTGCTTTTGAAGAGCAGCTTTTTTCGCACTGCGACCGGTTCCACTCGGCTCAAAAGCAACATTCAGAAAGTGTAACTAAAAAAGACAAGTTAATGAAAGATTCTTTCAGTCCTCTCCGCAGCGGCACAAAAAAACGGACATGTCGCTGCGAAATGAACGTTCCCAACTGCTTCAGAGCGCGTGCACTGGAAAGGCTAATTCACCCTGACTTGAGATTCTTTGACATTGAGAGTAGATGCTACGTCAAAATGTAAATAAACTCTGGAGGAGCTTTGGCTCTGTGTGGGACGAAATTTATAGTTTTGGCATTTACTCTGCAGTCATCATTCATCCCCCTGTCGAGAGCTGAGGCCTTGATCAGCAGAGCCTCCGTTGGCCCTTGAATGACCCCGCAGCCTATCGGACCAGCTGTGGTTCAGATGCTTCAGACTCCGGTGTTCACATTTCTGCAAAAACCGAGACTATTAAACCCTTAATAGTAGCTTTAATTCTAGTGCTGGCAGGAACGTCTTTTAAAACTTTTAATAAACCCTTAAAATATTCCTGCAAGGCCACACAGTTAGCATTCCATAAAAATGCTCTGCTTTTAGCTTCAACACAGAATAAATATACACCACTGAAATGGCAGCATCTTTTAGTTAGAGATAAATTCTCACTGTTTAGCTTATATTTTTATTTATTTTTATTTTTTGCATTTTCTCTAAAATCCACCTAATATTTGCACTGTGTTGCAGAATTCACAGCTCTGTAAAAGCCAAATCAATGTCTAATCATAAGACTGTAGCCTTCAAGGAGCATGCCATTTATTTTAAATGGCCCCATTAAAGGCAGAAATCCTGACTGTCTCGCTTGCATCAGCACATAGCTGCTCACATCTGATGGATTGAGTTCATGTGGGTACAAACGATCTCATAAACACGTTAAGTTTTTCACAGCCTCGTGAAACGAATGATTTTGTTTGCAGACTACCTGCCACAACACATAACTGACAAAAAAGCGAGACGTTTTCTCCCTTGAGTGGAGAGAACAAAGCTTCTCACTGTTTTTGTTCCTTCTTTAACAGGTGAGCGCTCCAGCTATTAATTTGTGCAGGGCCACCTGCTTTAATTGGTCTTAATCTGGAGTGAGTGGCTTTGATCTCCCTGACAGTTTGACTGCATTAGCACGAGTGTAGAGGCTAATCCTGCGCGTAGCTTGTTCTTTTTTCTCAGCCAGGGGCCTGTCCAATGATAATATGTCAGCTGAGGGATAAGCCGTCATCAAACAGCCAGGTCTAAGCTTCTGGAAAACGGGGGGTTGAAGGGCCGTCATCACGCTGTTTCAAAGRTAGAGACATAAAATAACACTGCGTTGCAAGTTTCGTGTTGTTTAAAGTTCCCTTTGTGTTTCAATGTCTTATGTCTTGTGACCCCTTGCTTCTTGCTTCATGACGAACAGAATTACACAATCATTTTTAGCTTGAGGGAGGCCTGGGTGCTACAATGAATTCTTTATTTTCATCATCCATCCACCGATCATACACACACACACTGTGTGCCTGATCCACATTTCCAAACAGTGACTTTATCTGTCTTTTCCCATTTTGTTTGGAGGTAACAAGCATATGAAGTGTTTGTCCTGAACTTGATGTGAACTCTCATGAATTATGATAACCATCTCGCAGCTAACAGTGCCTGTTTTCACAAGACAAATAAAAAGATAATGTTTTGAAATAAAGAAACCAGCAGCTTGCCGATATGCAGTGATTAAATCACATATTGTGGTGATTTTACTTATCATGACCAGCTGATCTCGGCTTCAGTGGATGTTTTGATTTTCAGCTCAGTCTTGAAGAAACATTAAATAGGCTTTTGTTTGAAGAGAGGATTTCATTTTAATAAACCAAAAAACACTCAGATTTACAAGGGTAGTGTATAATGAGTTTACAAAAGATGCCGTAATGCTTGCTCTTTAAAGTGAAGATTTTAGTAAAAAAAATCAGTGTCATTCAGTTGATCTGTCTCTGCTGAATCTATTTTTGCATTCTTATGAAAAGTAATTTTAATTCAAAACTGACTTATCTTGTCACTTCACATTGACCTAAAGAGCAGAACTTAGTCAAATTTTATTTTACATAACTTATATAAAGCATTATATGCCTTGCATAAATTAATCACTTTGACTTGTAAAACTTTAAACCCTAATCACCTCCAACAACCCACAGCCTTTTAACATGATGCTAGTCACATTTTCTGAATTAAAGTGAAGGAAAGAAAAAAACTCTGACTTATGAGAAAAAAGTCTAACAGAGACATGATCACTATTTATTCTTGTTTCTTAAATCTTCGTTTACTCCTAATTCCATATTAAATGCAAACATGGTAACAATTGATTCCTATTTTTTGCCAAAATAATCTAAAATAAATAAATAAAATAAGATTTTCTTTATTTCTATCTTGTTGATGTTTTCTTAGTTTTCTGTCCTAATTGACCTGTTGGAAGTAGTAGTGTTTTAAAGCTGTAGTTTTGACTTATTTGTTCATTTAGTCTTCCCTCAGAAAATGTCAAAAAGTCTTCAGAGCACCAGACAGACCTCTGGAAAGTGACTTGTTACTTTTGGACACAAGGTAAGGATTAATAATTTTTTTTTGTGCTGACCAGCTGGCTGCTCCAGCCTCAAAGCCAGAGAGTGACGAAGTCCACAGAGAAGCCTGTGGCACAGCTGAGTTTGTCTTGTAAAAATGCAGCTGTCCAAGACATGACAGCTACAGCATTAGCAGGGCCATTAAGAGGTGTAGAACATTTCCAGGGAAACCATTTGAAAAATGACAACCTCCAGCACTGCTGAGATATTAATTATACACAGCACCCGTGGAAAGTAGGCAAAACCAGTTGGATAGACAAAGGATGCTTTGTTTTCTCACAAGATGTCTTGTTTGTGCATTCAGTAAGCAAAAGACATGGGAAGGAACTGGAAACGCTTCTAATTCTTAATGCTGTCAGTAGCAAGCWGTTTCGAAACACACATGTAGTAATGATTTATATCTACTTCCCTGCTTCCCAAAATCGAACAAGAATTTACTGTGAGAACTCTTAAAGCTGTATGYTTCAGAACTAAACTGCTGTCAAGACAGAAGATTTTCCTCGAGTGTAGTAATTTAAACTCTCCTTGCGGTAACTTTTTGTCAATTATGTCCTGGACAAAACTAAGCGGATAACAGATTTTAGGTGAAATGTGATTATTTTGGCSTTTTGTTTTATAAAAAGGAAAGAAGTAAAAGTCAGAAGTTGGCAGATCCTATTCTCTTTAGCATGAAAAAAGATTTAAAAATGCTTTTATTCATCCCAGGTCATGACCATATTGGATATTTTCATCCTTTTATGTGGAAAACTGTTTCATAATGACTAAATCTGTCCGTTGTATTAATTGGGGATTAATTTGCCATGTTTTCAGTAAGTTGAAGGCTTTAACTTGGATCCAACAAGGTGCCTCCTAATTAAAACCACAAATCCATGAGTGTGTCATAATTCCCATAAGAATGTAGTTCATTAATTGGTCATAACTAAACCCAGAGTAGAGCTGATTACAGCGATGGCAACGAGCCTGGTCCGAGTCGTTTTAAATTCTAAAACTATTGCATGTACTGGAACCATTTCCTGTCGTCTCCTCAAGGGAGTGAAAGGAACTGATGATGGCCACATAATATCTATTCGTAGAGGCTCATAAATAAAGAGCTGCCCCGAGTGCAAACTATGTTTATTATAGCTGCCTGAAACTCTGTGCCAGCCCTTGGAGTTACTTATGCAGATAAATGCAGCGCCATTCATCATCACTTCTATTCATAAATAGCCAATAACTCATCTCTCCCCATATGGAAGATTAGACCTTGGAAATGTGACTTAAGCACAGGAAGGATTCAGTTCATGGAAAACATGAGTGATCGCACACAAAGCCATCTCCCCTTTACTCATTATATCTTATTCGACATGTCATTTCCTTGCTTAGCTATCATCTACGAGGCCCATAAAAAACCAGACGAGAAGCTTCTCTGTGGTATGCTGACTGGGACCAGATGAGGTTTTTTTTTATATATATATCTTAGTGTAATGTTCTGGTTTGGAGAGAGAAGGCCACAGAGGTGCATGGACTGATGAGAAGGGATGATATATGTAGCGCCAGTGTCCCAGCTCTCCTCTGGCCTATTGTCATTAATCACGGCCATTAGGCTCCCCCTCCACTGCTCGAGTTGTCTGCGCCGAGCCATCACAGCCTCTCTTTTGTCTCATACCCATAAAGGGAAAGGCCGTATACTTTTACCTCTCTTCCCGGTGCAGAAAGTGTTGCTAAAAACCAAGCYAGAAGTCAGTCTTTGAAATTCAAGGTAATTGTTACCGCTTGCAGTTGAAGATGTGAGGTGATAACATTTTTTTTTGCCCGTGTTTGTGTATGTGCTTGTTTTTAATGGTAGCAAAGTAGCTCATGAACAAGAGGATGGTTTTTAACTAAACCCACAAAAAGTAATCACTGGATATACATCACAACTGACAGACTTTTGAGGTCAGTGCAAATATAAGGTTTTAAATCCTTCTTTTTCACATTTAAATAATTCAGTTGGGTCTATATTAAGTGGAACTGCAATGCTTTGGTCTGAATTCCTCCTTATTGTTACTCCACAAGCCCCTCTTTCACCCCTTTTCTGAGATGTGTCTCAGATCAACTCGTTTTAATGCTGTCTCTTTAAATGCAAACAAGGCACTTAATACCCCATACCCCTCTGGCTTTCAGACCTGTCTATTCTATATAGTGGTGCAGAAACTTTAAATTTACAAATTAAATAAAATATGTAAAAAATGGAAGACTTTGTCCATCCAGCCTTACATGTTGGAGCCTGAGTCTGACCCAGAGCCAGAGGAGAATGAAGACCACTAAAACGTAAGTCCAGACCTTATTTAGAAGTTCTGTTGCWAAAACTGTGACGTAATAGTTTAGAAAATGTAATAGGAAGTAGAGAAAACTGAACGGGTTTAAAAAAATAACCCAAACAGAATTTAAATGTATATATGCATCACTGAGAGACTAAATTKAACTTTTYTGCATTCCCAGATGCTCCAAGTACAAAACTAAATACAATTAATACCTAAAAAGGTGGATTTTGTGTGATTCATCCCCTTTAAAGTGGCCACCACAGCCACTTAGCATATAGGAAAAACAAAAATGACTGTAATTCATCCAGTATTATAGATATTGAGCTATTTGTGATATGACCAAATTCTCCAAAACGTAGTTCAAGAACGACATGTTTTGCAATTTTCGTCATTAACTGTTGGCAGGGGCGTGGTTTGTGGATTTTCGAATGGCCAGTCAGTTCCAGGCTGAATGGACTGGTATGTTTTTTATGCCATAAAATGCTGCTGCAGCTGCCCTCGCAGCCACAGCTGGGGGAATAATCAAACATCAAATGCGAGCGGCCAGGGAAGCGTCCCCTCCCAAACTGAAAAAGAAATAAGAGGAAGAAAGGTGAATGGGTAAACTTAGCAAACATTTTAAAAAGAAAGGGGAAAGAGATAGGTAGAGCAGAGAAACTAAGAGGGAAACTAGGAAAATGTTTGTGCAAGATGCAGCCAAATGCGCTAAATGAAGAGATATTTTTTCTGTGATGGAGGAGTCGAGGTCAGCGTGACTAAAGTCAGTCAGGTCAGGGATGACACAGATCCAACAGCTCAGCAGCTCTACATGGTCTTATCATCCCAGACTTGGTTTGTATGTGTTTGTGTTTCTGGATGTGTTCAGGGCACACAGAACATACATAAATATTTAATCTGCTTCATCAACTAAAATTCAAGTCAATACATACTAAGAAGAAGAAGACATGYTTCTTTACATTTCAGGATATAGTTTGTTTTCCTGTCCTGTTTCTTCATATACTGTATAGCTGTTTTACCAGCTGAAGAAAAAATATATTAGTGAGTAATTCGTTTACTCTGTGTGTGTGTGTGTGTGTGTGTGTGTGTGTGTGTGTGTGTGTGTGTGTGTGTGTACTTGTTTCTGTTACAGAGTGAAGACCATAATGTTTTTAACCAACAAAGTGAAGTCGTTTTTGGGAAGTGAAGACCTTTTCCCTGTCCTCACTTTTTTGCAGTCATACTGCGCTCTACTAGTTAGGTTTAGAGGTATGCTGTGTATAAATTTTTCGTTAGGTTGGGTTAGGAATAGACTAGCATTGATCAGTGTTAAGAGTTAGGTATACATGCAGAAACAACAATGAATGGAAGTCAATATATAGTCTTAAGTCCTTTTTGTTCATTAGTATTTGCTTTCATTTAAAAGATTGTTTATTAAGCTTTTATAGAATAATTTCTATTTTCTATTTGTATCATTGAAGACATACGCACACAGTAGTTTTGTTTGTTGAATAAAAGTGCTTTTACACTGCAAATCAAGTATTTTTGGTGAAATCATGGTTCCACTTGCATCAGTTGTGCTGGATAAAAGGCCTCTYCAAACCAAGCTCCTGKGCTGAATTTCAACCCCAGCCTGCCCCTGACTCTTGGTATAAACCTTGTCTGTAARCAAAATATCACAGGATGGATTTTAATGACACTCTCAGTAAGTAACCAGTGAGTGTGTATCTCCAACTGATTAACTTTTGTGGTCGCCCCAATTCAAAATGGTAACCACAGCTAATCAACCCTTACCATCACCTAAATTATTATAACTCAATCTATTTTACTGTGGTAGTAGCTGAGAGTCATCCTCCCCACATTTTTACTGTGTTTTTATATCTCATGTGATCTCACAATATTGCATGACAGCATATCATTAAGGTTTGACCAACATGGCTGGATTTTAGTTGTTTCACAAAAAGCAGCAGGCGATGCACATTCCTTCAAGGAATGCCAGGCCTTTAATCTCATCGTGACACTGTAGGTATTTAGTTTCTCTGCTGCTGGAAGTTTTAACGTTGAGGTTTTCTTTTGGCAAGATTGAACGTTTTATCTTCGAAATGAGTGGAACTGTTTAAATCTGAGCACTCACATTATCGTCCTGTCGTCACCGAGCGCTAATCAGCAGTCAGAGTGGCTGTGCAGTCTTCACATCGTTAAGTCTCCCCCTCATACTCCATGTCATCAAACCCAAGAGGTCTGATATGATAATGTGTGAACTGAAATGTGAAAGCAATTCATATCACTTTTCCAAGGGCTTTGAATGTTTGATTTGCATAACTAGAGAAAATGATATTAGATGGGCATATTGATTTAATTTTGTCCGGGAGCACTGTTAATTATGGTATCATAAAAGTGTCATCTCTTTATTATCAGGTTCTCAATGGGAAGCTGATGGCTGATGTTGGCAAAGAACTTGGGATCGCGATGAGAAGGCTATCATCGTGCCGTTGTTTGGCATAATTTTATGAGACTGGGTCATGATATG
The DNA here is from genome assembly GCF_001266775.1 of Austrofundulus limnaeus. Lineage (NCBI taxonomy): Eukaryota > Metazoa > Chordata > Actinopteri > Cyprinodontiformes > Rivulidae > Austrofundulus > Austrofundulus limnaeus. The sequence goes on from NW_013952445.1 coordinate 2,179,767, forward strand.
GCAGACATATATTTTATTATCGTTATGGTTATCTTTACATCAAACWTCTATGGCTTTAAATAATTATCGGGATCTATTCTTCCTTTGGTCTTTGATATTGTATAAATGCAGTACATTGTTTAAATGATTGCCTCTTGGTGTTTTACATCTGTATGCCACTCAACTCTTAATCTTTTTCCCACTTGCCAGCACTGTATCTAACATCACGTGACAAGAAAAGGAGCATGCTCCTGCTTTCAAGCTAATGAGCAACACATGTCTGCCTTATTACATTTTTTAGTGTGTTTTATATCCTAAAGACTGCAATGTGTTTAAGATTATGGCAWATCTTCCTCTGCAAAGCCTTTGCTCACACTGGAACAGTAACTGTGAGGGTGCAGAAGTCTTCCCATTGTTTTTGCTTCCAGCCGAATTCAGATCTTTACAAATTGATTGCCTGAGTGCAATTTATCTAAATGAACAGTGATCATTATTCTAGATCTACCTCATCCTTAATGCTAGAGCACTATTGAGCATATATCTCTTTAAACACAGCAAATAGGTGGTCTAGGCTGAAAGAAGGCTGAGTACATTCATTACTCCTCCATCCTTTCCCTTTTTTCCCCCTCCCCAGGAACACAAAGCAGTGCATAATGTGCAATCTGATAAGTGTTCTCTTGCGTGCGCCAGGACAGCCCACACCCCTTTCATTGTCCCATACATCACCGGCTGGCTCAGCTGTGCTTTGCGAGGGGAGAACTCTGGGATTGGTGTGGCTGAAGTTGATGAATAGGCCTGCAAGGGTGAGAAACTCCAGGGCCAAGCTGTAGGTCCATCCCCATGGCATGTGATGCTGATTGGCTTTGTCCTGTGCGGCCGCTCTGTAGAGGCGGACATTAAGATTAAGCGATGCTGTCGTGTYGGGGAGCAGCGCACTGCATCATCCTGGGGAAGAGACAGCTGCGGTGGTTAATCCTTCATCACCAAGGGAGTGCTGCCAGAGCAGAGATATACAGCCAAAGATAACCCTCCATAACTTCTGCTAAAGATCAGAAACTTTGGGTTTGCATCCATCTGTCCTCAATTCTCACTTAAAAATGAGAAATGAGCGCCGAGGATGCTGCAGACGGCGAGAAGCAAACAGAACAAATGACATTGAGATGAGGTGAATATTTTAGTGGGAGCTAATCCCTCTTTAAACCATTCACCACTTACTAGTCGGTATTTAAAGCTGCTGTGTGTGGAAGGAGAAGAAACAAGGGCAAACAAGCAGAAACCCATTTACACTGCTTCTGCAATCACTCTCATGTCAGTGGCTAACAGACAGAGGTGTACTTTATCACACATGCTACGGTGTGGGAATTCCGCGTAGAGTGAAAATCTAGTTTAAACAGACAAAAAGAAAAGGCCACACAAAGCAGACCTAAAGTGTTCCTGTATTTATGTGCCGGCACAYGGTGTCAGCATATTTTTTAGATTGCTGGGTTTGCATGTTTGTTGTTGCTTTGATGTAGCTGTCATGATGTGATGGATGAATATCATCATGTAAAAAGTAAAATGAGAGGTCTGAGTTCCAAAAGAAAAGCCTATATATATTGTCCGGGATGACCTGAAAAGACATTACAGCATGATCAATCTCTCTATCCATTTCACCCTCTCTTCCTGCTCAAAGCAGGTCTGCTCGTACTCTCTTGTTTACATTTTTATACCATTTGGGCTTCCGCTTTTCTGAATATGGTAATTTCCTCTCAAAAGCCTCCGAGATCCAGTGGGATGATATATTTGGTGTGGCGGAGGCAAACCTACAGAGAGCACCAGTGACAGTGACATATTAGTTACAGTGTCTCTTGGAATCTGATAGCTTCAAATTTGCCACCTTGTTAAGTTTTGATTTATGTGATACCATTTCACTAAAGTAATTGGGCTGGCCTGTTGTAGAAAATAATCAGCCTTACCAGAGAACAAATGCTGGGCCATGCTAATGAGGCAGCTTATGTGCTGAACCGATGCTACCGACTGACAGTTATTAATGATTGTTATGATGTTCAAACGCGTCAAGATTGAACAGAGTTTGGAGGAGGGAGAAAAAAGTGACATTTAGAAAAAAAAACACAGCATATTTGAAAGTACGAATGAAGTAATATATTGGTAGGAAAACGATCATTTGCGTTGTCAAGGCTATGTGTAATTACCCAGCAACCACCCGGGCTGCCTGGCTGTTCGCTAGGTTGAACAGGGTGGGGGCTGGCTGGTAATAGATGGATCTCTGCTGGCATAGGGGCTAAAATGCACAAGGCGGTGACAGAGGTGTACAGATTGATGAATTAATTGGATCTTTCTTGGGACATAAAGAGAACTGCTGCGGCATATGCTCGCCTTGTTACTTTGGAAAGTCTGCTGACCCTGAAAGTGAAGCCATCCCTCACAGGGAGTTGTGGCTCGTTTTATTGCTCTTTTCTTGACGAGTTAGACTAAATGTAGACAACAGTAAGTCTTCCCCTCAATTGCGATGCATTTCAGAGGAAAATGTTCTTAAAATAGGAAACATAAGTGGTCTAGTTTTTGAAGGATTTTATTTAGCACATGAAGAACTGTGTTTACTTTATAACTAAAAGGCTAAGCTGCTGACTCCACTACAGTGCAGTGGCTTTACATAAAAGGTTTTAGTTTTATTGAAAACCATACTTATGAAACTGGTGTGTTTTTTCAGACCACATTTAGTTAGTTATGTTGCATTAATCTGCTTTAAAACCCTTCAGACAAAAATGTGACAACTGAACATTTATTTTTTATTTTTAAATGCTTAGGTTTTAAAGGAGACATATCAGGATTTTAAATTCTTCTTTTTCACATTTAAATCATTCAGTTGAGGTCTTTATAAAGTGGAACTACTCTGAATTCTTCCTTATTTTAACCCCCAAGCCCCTCTTTCATGCTCTTTTTGAGATGTGTCTCAGATCAACTTGTTTTGATGCTGTTTCTTTAAATYCAAACACGGCGCTTCACACCCGCCCCCTCCAGCTTCCAGACYGGTCCACTCCGGTTTKATAAAGGGGCTTACGACTATSTAATGGTTCAGAAACATATTATTTACAAATGAAYTAAAAGATGTCWACAACAAACGACTTGTTCATYCAGCCTTACATATTRGAGCCAGAGTCTGACCCAGAGCCAGAAGAGAATGAAGACGACCAAATTGTAGTTTGTAAGTCCAGACCTTATTTTGCAGTTGTAGCACCAGGARAGACAGTTTTCTGCACTTCTAGAGACTCCAAATACTCAACAAAATGCATTTAATGGCTAAATAAGTGGATATCTCTGGATTTAGAAAAGAAAAACTACTTTCTAAGCCCAACATAATATCTGAAAACTCATAAAAAACTAAATCAACTCTCAGGTTAACTGAATATGATTTAACTTTTTCATGGTTTCTTCTCTTAACCTGTTATACCAAATTTTAATTTTGACAACAGTCAGCAGTGGTAGCGACTAAACATATTTGCATAGAAATGTCAGACTGAGTTTACAAAGAGTAAGATAGATGGTGGTTGTTTAACATGTGGCTTGCTTGATTCTCTCCATTGTTTATAATAATTAGGGTAGTCTTATTTTAACAAACAGCTTGCATATTAATGTAAAATCCCTTGACATTTGATTTCATTGTGATTTTTCATCAAATAACACTGTAATAGTGCATCAAAGAGTTTCATAAATAACATCACCTTCCTCTGACTCCTCAGATGCTCGGCCTCGTCTGCAGATGCTTGCAGAGCTCGACACATAGTTGCCATTTAATCACAGCGCTGTAACACAACTTTGTCAAACCMTGAAATGCTCCTGCTTTGCACTTACTCGTGTTGAGTGAGAAGGAAAGTTCACACAGCTGCTCACTGTCACTGTGGTCTTACTTCAGTGAGTGCCCATTGGCTGCGACCACGACACACACACACACACACACACACACACACACACACACACACACACACATCTCCCATCATTAGGGCCAACTGCCGCCTGCATCAGTGGGCCCTCAGAGAGTCCCAGGCCCATCAGCACAAATTAAACTGGAAGCTCTGGTAAAGGTGCTGCTTTTGGTGCCACTGAGCATTACACGGACACAAATGCTGAGGATCTCTGTCAGCTATTATTTCAATACACGAGTGTGTGGTGCCTTGTCCATCTCAGTTTCTTTGAAGCTCGCGTACCCTCCCCCTGCTTCTCAAAGCTATTTCTCTTTGAAGTAGGAGAGAAGTCTCTTGGATATTAATGATTTAATTGGCCTAATCTTTTCATTAGTTCTATTTTGATGGTGTTGATGTATGTTCCACCCCTTAGGGCTGCAGCATATTGGTTTGATAATAGACAAGGCTATTTTTCTTTTGCACCTGCATTAAATTACTGATATCAGACAGCTAACCAAGATAAAGACTGCAAAAAAGATTTACAAAACATTAAATCTAGCTTTTTAAGTCCAACATCTGTTCAAAAGTGGATGTTTTATTAAAAGCACCATCTCTGTTGAGATTAAAAGCCATTTCATCAAAATTTACAAGTGTATTATCAATCCTGATTATAAATTGTCTGAATTAAATCTAAAAAGTAGGCTATGCAACAGATTTGGCAATGGTTTCATCTCATCTGTTCATAAACAAAGCACTTTGC
>NW_013952445.1:2185728-2228699 GCF_001266775.1 Austrofundulus limnaeus
ATATATAACAAATGAGAATCATGGACTAAATGCTGATCGGATGAAGAGGAACTGCAGGGCTGATCAGTGAATGTTAGATTTGCTTGTTGAACCATTCTGGCATCTTGATTTYTCTGGACCTACTCTTATGTCAGTCACACTGTCAGGGCAAAGGGAGAGAGGAGTGGGCAAAGATAAAAGATTGAGAGGGAGACATTWCCCTTAATCACGTCTGTAATCACAGCTTGTTGCAAAAGTCTCCATGATGGAGCTATTATACTGTACTTATGTTATCTAAGGCTCACAGTCTGAGGGGGAAATAAAGCTAAGAAGTAATTAGGAGCAATCARTTTTCCATTTCTCCTGTAATTTGATGTAATTTCATTTTCAGATGAATATTGCAGGTTCAATGAGGTATGAAGTTTAAAATTATCATTTCTCATCAAACATCACAAGCTATTATGGATTATCAACATCAATATTAAGCTTTTATAAAAGATATTTCATGTGTGCTTTTATGCTCTAGAAAACTAATGCATGATCTTTTAAAATTTGCATCCAATCTGGCTGCACCTTGTTTACAGAACACAGTGGCAGCTTGGGGTTATTAATCATGTTTTTCTTAATTACCCGTATAGCTGCTCTATCCCCCAACTCTRTGTTTGACCTTTTTTTAAATTCTGGGTCTGTTCAAACCATTAATCATGCAAAGATCAACAAAAGCCAAAAAGGAGTCGACTGCATTGCCTCAATTCTTTTAGGTCCACTTAGAAAGAAACCTAATATGATTATCTTCAATATGAAGTATCCACACCCGATTTCCACTTTTAGAGCTCACATTGAAAAGATTTTTATGTCTGAGAGGAATGTCTGAAATGATAAAGCAGAGTTGTTTTGATTTATTTATTTATTTATTAATTTTTTTACTGTATTTCATTTTTTGGTAAATTAATAATTGTTGACATTTCCAAGTCAAATGACTCCATTTTTCCCCCCAGGTACAGTTTTTTGGGTTTTTGCCACATGGCTCAGAGCAGAGTTACTCCCAATGTTAATCTGACAGGTAAATGAACGTCTGTGTGTGGTCTATCTGTTGACGAGGGACATTTAGGTCCTGTGGGCTTCGATGTCCTTGCCAGAAAGTCGATACAATTTACGTAGGAGTCCTAAACCAGACATTTTTATTTATCACCACCAACCTCACGAATGAGATATTACCATCTTTAAACACATCAGAGTTGCCACTCTGGGTATATACTCTGAGACCTGCCTGAGAAATTTCAAAAAAAGCTCCAGGGTTTAGAGTTTCAAAATGTTAAATTAATGGGGAAAATTAAATCTGATGACCTGGAGAGTTGATTTGCTGATGCATTAACCTGCATCATTGATTATGTTCCAAGTGAAAGRCTTGCCATTTATCATTTAAGTCAACCAAGCAGCGAGTTAAATTTGCATCACATCGTTCTGTGATTTAGAGAAGAACTTCCCTTTCCACTMCTCCTTGCCGAAAGTCAGTTAAACAGATGAACTATTGCGAGACAAAGATTAAAATGTGTAACCGGGGTCGCCACAGCACAACATGAATAGAACCTGACAGACATTTTTTATCAGCGAACCAATTAACATGATTTATGGTGAGAGGGGTTAACTATGAGGCTTGGCAGTAAATACAAAGGGCTGGCTGAGCTGCTCCTTCCAAAGTGAGATCTTATCAGATTGGTCTCGATTCTGCTTTGCTGGCATGGAGTCAGCATGCATTTGTAAATGCAGCTACTGTGCATAGTGGGCAGTCTCCTCCTCCCCTTGTTTCAGTGGGTCAGGAGTTCAAAACCTAGCCTGCGGAGTTGAAGAGAGGGTTGTGAACTCCTGACCCCTTTAATGTAACAGGACGAGCGGTGAAAACCATCCTAACCGATTTCTCCCACCTAGGTCTGTTTGSCTTCATCAGACCAGTCACGCAGACATGATTAGAAATCCTGGCATGGTTGTAAATTACTACTAGTGGGCTTTATAATCCTGTGATGACTTCAGTGATATAAATTCAGATTGACAGCAGCAGATTTATGCCTGTCAGGTTTTTGGCCTGACACGTGGTTTACCAGTCCACAGAACGACTCCTCCAGCATGTGGAATTTGGGCCTTTCCCGTGAGTTCAGGTGCAGTGTTTGCTTTGGAAAAGATTTACTGGCTCCCAAAAACATGTTAATTGAGTTCTGTCTTTTTCAACGCAAAGTGCTGTTTTAACTCAGCTCGGCCAGAGGTCGACGGCACTTTAACATTCARCTGCTGCAGATACTTCTTTACTTCTTTTACTTGAACACACAAACACGCACGCCCATGGATTCAGAGAAGATGGGGGTTTGAGCACTACATATTTTTTTTTATTTTAGTCTGATATTGCATGTCTAAATGGAGAGTTCAATTCACTCTGCAGTCTTTGTATTTTCCTTCAGGAAGTAATTTTTTGTGGAAAATGTTGATACTGCACCTGGAGATCCACCAAATATTTGATGTCAGTAGAGAGCTATAAATGCAATCCTTATTCTATATTTTGGCCAAAAACAAAAATAACCCAACTGTTTTGCTTAGCTGTTTTTCTTTCCCTTTTCTATTTCACATCATTTAAAAAAACTGTTATTATGTATTTTGTGAATGGAATGACATCTTTTAGTGCAACTTGTTCATTTAATATGTGATGTGTTTGTGTTTAGAGCTTCTTTTAACTGCACCTTGTGGGTTAACGGTAATGGCTTCTAAATGCAAATGCAGCACGTGAAGCCTATTGTAGATATTTTACTTAACCTTTAAAGCACCCTAAATAGGTTTTGAGTTAAATGGGAAATTATATCTAAGCCTCTGCTGATTCTTCAACATATGCCATAATGTAGTTGTAAATTCCATCAAGGTAACTAAGCTGTAAGATTTTGCACATTACATGCCAACAATTTATTAAAGTATACACGTTAGGGATTACTCTCATCTACTACCACACAGAATTTGAGCTAAATATCTGTGGAACTGACAGTTATAGTCATTTTTAAATGAAGGTGGTTAACTGTGGGGGCCATCTTCAGTTGGGTTGATTTCCATTAAATGAAAAACTAAAGTTGCGGTGTACAATTGTATTCAGGCTTATGAATGATCTGGTGACTAAATAATTTATATCAGATTAAAAATTGGCTCTGTGTGAGTTTGTGTGTGTTCTCAGAGCTGGTTTTTAACGTGACAGTGTTATGAGACAGCAATAATAAGCTCTTTATTTTCCTCCCAGAGATGAGTGTGATCAAGCACTCAGGATTAATCATTACTGAGTGATTCTATGATTAATGTTCATGCAGTTCCTAAAAGAGCTCCAGGACTTACTCACATGCTTTAGTATGTTTACAGTTTTACACCCATTATGAGGGAAGATGGAGAGCTCGATTTACAGTTCACTAACCTTTATGACAGCACACTCTCATCTACATTTTATTTTATCTTTAACACCTCAACTCTTCCACAAACGTCAAAATAAAACAAGCCAAAGGAGCATTCAGGCTCGCCTTTTTTCAAAGAGCCTCGGTCTTTGATTTAGTCGAGGGCGTCTCACTCTCATTCCAGTTTTTATGAGAGCTTTTAATTTTTATTGAAGGACGGTACAAAGTAAATGGTTCCTCATCTAAGGATGATTAAATGGTCTTATACAATTTACAGAAACACGAGGGCTTGAGGGACAAAGACCTGAAATGAGCTTTACAGCACATGTCCTCTAAATAATGTCAGGGGAGGAGGAGGAGGCGTCGAACGAGACAAGCTGTGATGAGGATGTGTTTCTCTGCAGACACATGTAAATCAATTTGTATTGATCCCAACAATACAGCCAGCAGCTCTGCACATTCATCGATTACACAATTAGATAACTGCTGAATCTGTCCAAATGGAAAATTATATTTGATGAAGTCAGAACCAGACAAGCATGTTCCTTCAGTATGTCAAAGTTCTCTGCCCTTCACGGGAATTCAGAAAGCAAGTTACTTTTACTTAAAGGAGACACATCATGCTTTTAAATCCTTCTTTTTGCACATTTAAGTTGTTCATTTGGGGTCAATATAAAGAGGAACTTCAATGCTTTGGTCTGAATTCCTCCTTATTGTAACTCCACAACCCCTTCTTTTACCTCTTTTCTGAGGTGTGTCTCAGATCAACTCGTTTTGATGCTGTCTCTTTAAATCCAAATAAGGCGCTTCACAGTCTGCYCCCTTCCAGCTTCCGGAGTGGTCCATTCCAGTATGACTATATAGTGGCGCAGCAACATTTTATTTAAAAATTAAAATATATCAACAAGGACAGACTTGGCATTTCCATCATAAAAACTGTGATGTAATAGTTCAGAAAACATCATAGAAAATAGCAAAAACTGAACAGGTTGAAAATTACAGTATGATCTAAACAGAATACACTGCCTGGCCAAAAAACAACAAAAAAATTTAATGAATAAAATAAAACGTTGCCACCAAAAAAAGGTCACACACTCTAATATTTTGCTGGACAGCCTTCAGCTTGATGGCACACATTCGCTGTGGCATTGTTTGGATAAGCTTCTACAATGTCACAAGATTTATTTCCATCCAGCATTGCATTAATTCTTCACCAAGATCTTGCATTGATGACGGTAAAGTCTGACCACTGTGTAAAACCTTTTCCAGCTCATCCCAAAGATTCTCAATGCACTCTGCGGAGATAATCCATGGGTGAAAATGATGTCTCATGCTCCCTCAGCCACTCTTCCATAACTCCAGCCAGATGAATCCTGGCATTGTCATCTTGGAATATCCAAAGCACAAAAAAATCCATTGATGTAATAACCTGGTCATTCAGTATATTCATGCCTCATTCTTTTAGCACGTACTGTTGCTGAACCTAGACCTGACCAACTGCAACAACCCCACATCATAACACTTAGTTAAATCCTGGTGGGGACTTTTTTTGGCCGGGCAGTGTACACAGCACTTTTCACACCTAGAGAMTCCAAGTACACAGAAAAATGTATTTAATGGATAAAAAAGGGAATTTTGAATGTTATGTCACTTTGTTTTTTTTTGTTCTTTTTGATAATGTTATAATTCTTTTAAGCACATTGTGACTATAAATGGACAATGGTGTTGTTTTCTGATCAGTGTTATGTATTATTACAACAGTGCATGTGTGACTTTCAGAGCTTCAGAGGCCCAGCAAACCATGCCTACCAATTCCACTGCTTGTGTTTTCGCTCAGGAAAAGGAGTGATGAGCAAACGCTTTCAGACTCAATCCTTGAGCAAAGGGCTGTGCTGACAGGGATTATTATTTATTTGTCATGGTGGATGTAATAAGCTGTAGATACAGGATGGAGGGCCCGTGATTTATTGCTCTGTCGACTGCCACTAGCAGGACGTGCGCTCTAGCGTGCAGGATGAATACTGCACTGTCACTTCTGTCCATCCATCACCGTCACCTCTCCCCCGCCGCCGCCACCTCCCTCTCTCTCCCATTTCATGCCACGATTCATAAACAATCTTTCATTATTTTGATACATTCTTCTCCGTATTTCTTTTCTGAACTTAGCGTTCAGTCTCAGTTTTATATGTCCCATTATTTTGATGCACTAGCTGGAGCTGCACACCTCGGAGTTATTACAAAAGGACCGGCTTCATCGTAAAGAAAATTAAAGGCCTGGCATTACGTGGTAGAATGCATATCGCCAACCACATTTCATGCCAGGAGTTTTCAAATAAGACCATCTTATATTGAGAAAAGCTTTGGAGCTGAGTTTCCATGTTAAMCCCCCTCAACACCAAAATAAGCTTATTTTCTCCAATGATAGGATTTATTTTTGTCTGTTTCCTCTTAACTGGCATGCTGTGCGCCTCGCTGTTGTCCACTGGCATCAACCACTGGTTGTACTCCAAGTAATTACGGTCATATTCTGCTTCTGCTTTTAATGTTATTGAGCCACATGTCAAAGAGCAGGCGACTCTCTTCYGTCTCTGCAGGTCATGTAATCTTGTTAAAAGCCTTCATGGTTTTGGGATTATGTTATTGAAACGTCACTTAATTGGATAAACATTTTTCATGCCGTAAACACCCGGCACAGTACTCTGTTTAGTCACCGTGGATATTGTTTACACGGCAGGGGGGATTTGTGTAAGTGGAACTGACTCTGTAAACAGCGGCTCCCACTAGAGGCTTCACGTGAAAAGCAAGGCGAGAGTGAAGCGGGGGAAAACACTTAGCCTACATATCAGAGCGGCGGACATGAGCCTGGCGAGAGGGGAGCGAGCATGTTGGTGACAGGGCTTAATTAATATGAGGAATTGCCTTTGTGTCCGGGTAAATGACTTGAGCAGGAGCTGCTTTGTTGTTTAAACTCACTCAGCTGAGTGTTCGGTTGTGATTTCTTTCCCTGTTTTTTTTATGTGTGTGTATTGAGCTGCAACCTGCCAATACCCCTGCATAGGAACCACCAATCAGGTCTGAGCAGTTACATTTTCATACCCTTGATTGAACTTTATCATTTATCCCCTTCGTTTTCACTTCCTTTTCTCTTCAGGCCCTCCGATGTTGGTGACTCTGACTCACGTTCATATCTGTCTCATTTAAAGACTCATTTTTTTCCTCCGCAAATTGTTATTTATGGACTTTTGTTTGTTCTCAGGCATCATTACTGACAATACAGCTAATAGCAATCATTTGTTATTCTGTGGTGGTGCTGATGCTGAGAATGCGGGCAGTGAAGTGAGAATACTCATTTGGAGGTTGAGGAAAGTCTTGACAGGGCCCATTWATAATAAGATCATTCTGGAAAGTCCGGCCTATTAATAACCCTCCATTGCAGTCTAATTAGTGCTCCCTGATGTAAACGAGTGTGAATCATTGAGCTTGTGATTTTCTGCTGTAAAGATCATTGTTGTGTCATCCCGTTTTTTTTAAACAGCTAAACTGCAGAGCCTAATGCTACGGATTAAATGCAACATTCTGGTGGTGTAAAAATGTTGAGTGCTGTAATTGTTTGCATCTGTCCTGTGCCCTTTTAGCTGTTTTGAGTTTGATTTTACACTATGATGTCACCAGGGTTTGCCATCCTAAGACCTAAGGATAGTTAACCCCGCAAAAAAGATGTTCTTAAAATTAAATATATCTAAGATTTTGTATTTAGTTAAATGGTTGACCAAAATCTCCTTCCATATAAAATAAGACATTGAGCACACAGAAATACTTTTTCTTGTTACTATATTCCTGATTTGATTTAATCTATTTCTCCGTTTCAAGTTCTATATTTATATTTACATTTATATTATATTTATATTAATAAAACCTTTTATTTCACAGACGTCTCTGTCAATAACATGCACTAGAATCACTGGAAGAATAAAATTTACCCTCCAAATTTAGGCTTTCAGGCAATGTAAAAMTTATCTAGTTTTCACCACATTCTGAAGTTTTTTTTAATCTAACCTGAAACAAAAAGAAAAACACAACAATTTTTTTAAAAATAAAGGCCAAAAAATAAATCACTGGTCTAACAACGTTTGAACAACATTAACAGCAGTAGCTCAGTAAAGTCATTTACTGTTGGACTTCATCTCTCACATGGTTGTGAAGCAATTGTCCCACTCTTCTTTACAAGTTATGGAGGTTTTGTGATAATTCATGATAATTGGTTTGGGGTAACCTCTGGATCACATTGGTTAAATCTAAAGCAGGTCTTTCTTTCTTTTTATGTCCTGTTATGTAAAGGCCTAGAATTAAAACAGACTGATTATATATGCTATCAATGAAATTTAAAATAAAGTATTAATCCAGAAGAGCTAAGTATTGATTCTGTCAAAAATGATTCACTAATCAGGTTTTTATTGAAGTCAGATGACATTAATTGTACCTTACTCAGCCATTTATGATCAACAAAGCTTTACTGAAGTATCTCTAGTATGAAGATCACTAAAAACGTCCATTTTCATCACCTGACTGCCTGTTTCTTTCTTTCTTMATTCTCCTGCTTCAGAGTAGTTGACTTGCACCTTATCAAGTCCTAATTAGTGATACATTTTCTAGACCTGATGCCTATTGATGTATTTGAGAAGAAAAGACAAATTGAGCCGTTGCCTGACCTGAGAGCCAATCCCTCACGAAACTGCCCCTCCCTTACTTTCCTGTCTTTCTCAATCTCACCTTGTTGCGCACCCCCCACCCCCCCACCCACATCCCCTTGTGAGGCCAAGAGTGGTTTGGAGAAATGAGGTGCAGCATTAGTGTGTTTTTGCTTGCCTGTGCAATAGAAAACACTGCACGTCAGGGGCTCCGTCAGCAGATMGGGTAGATGCAGATGGGAGGTGAAAAAGCTCCCCAGTGGCAGTCGGGCCGTGCTCGGATGTGATTGCAGCAGCCAGGATGAAGTCAGCACTGACAAAGTGCGCCCCGTTGATGGATGGACAAAGCCGGGAACTGGATGTGAGAATGAATGGGGCCAGAGTGGAAACTTAACACAGACAAACAAAATGAAAGACAGAGAGGAATTACCTGCTAAAGCATTCCGGCAATACGAATCCCAGAGCAATTTACCTACTGCTAACTGAGCACAGGAGGGATGTTTGCATCGGTTCAACTGCACCTGACAGCAGGAATGGCTTTTATTGAAGTGGCCTGGTTTCATGCTGTTGTTTTTATCTCTGACCGTTTTCACATACATGCTAAGTGCAATCGTATAYTTCCTCACACAAACACACACATAGTTGCATAGGCCTACATAAACATGAACAATCAATCAATCAAGTTTGTTTGTATAGCACATTTCAGCAACAAGGCAGTTCAGAGTGCTTAACATCATAAAACACAAAAAATACAAAGTTATAGAACACAATTGAAGCATTACAGTTTGTCAAGTGCCATTGTTACACATCAATGTTGATTAATGTTTCATTTATAATGTTTCATAAGCAACTCTAAACAGGTGGGTATTCAGTTCTGATTTAAAGGAACTCATGTTTCACAATTTTCTGAATAGGTACACCATAATTAATCTCTCATGTTTTATTAATTGTGTTTTTTAGCATGGTAGCTGGAAAAAAAAGCTAAATTCCAGTCACATTTTTTCAGATCGTCTTCCTCTTTGCGTGTCTTCATTTTAACGTCACATCAGTCTACATCTTAGTTCTAAATTGTGCCTAAACACAGTTCAATTTATTCGGTTCTAAAGTGAACTGTAAAACACAAGATATTTTAGGTAATTCATTGCCTGAAAAAGGAACTAATAAGCCCTGAAACTCAGGGCCAATAACCTCCCCAAATTCAAGACCTCTGTGGAGGGTAGAAGAGTTTGCTCCCTTATTGGGGAATGAATTCTCATTACCATTGCACTAGCACTACGTTAAATGTCAGTGTTGCTGCAGGATTGGGTCCGCAAGATTAAGACTAATGCTGTTGGCCTCAGGAACTCCGATTAGAACTATTCTCATTAATCAGAGTCACAGACATGGAAGCAATTTAAAGCCTTGGTCCTCTCAAAGCAACTGGCAGGGCAGCACCCTGTCACTGTAAAGGGACAATGCACTCACACCCATTTGCTATCCCTTTATTAGGATGCCAAGGGCATGTGAAGGCCAGTCACCCCCATATCCTCACTCCTAATTAATCTGATCACAGAATATCACTTTGACACAACAGGCAACAGAATGTCAGATAGAGTAAATAAGAACTTTGGTTTTATTAGTTTGTGTCTGAAGGACTGTGTTGGGCCGCTGTGCTGAAAGTAAAAGAAGTTTGCTGAAAAAAATAAACAGGATTCTAGCAAGAAAGGGAAGCTGGTGGAGAACAAACAACCACCTTTTACATCACCTTGATGTCATCTGCAAAAAGTACAAAAGCTGTTCTGTGATCACATGCAGTTTTATCGTCTCACACTGACATGATGGCAGCATTGGTGCAGAAATTCAGGGTTTAAAAATGTTCATGCTTTGTTCAACAAGACAAAAATAAACTTAATTTTGTATGATTTACAAAGACATACAGTATCTGTAGAAGAGGATGTGCAACTGGCCCACCTACAGTCCTGACCTGTCCCATTACAGCGTGTGTGGAAAATTTAAGGGTTGTAAAACAAACAAGACTTAAATCAAAAGTGTAGTGTATGGCAACAGACAATATTAGACATTTTCAGCATTTTAGTAAACTTTTTTTTTCATTGCAACACATTATTTTGGGATTTCTTTCTGTCTTTGTGTCCAAGGTTATCCATTTTGATTTTGTAACAGGAGGGCAAAGGCAAGCGTAGAGGTTTAAACGGGATGCACTTTGTGTTTGGTTCTCAATTAGCACCTGTCAGAAGAGACAAGCTGCTGGCCTCACCCTTTCTCTGACACCCAGTAGATGAGCTCCTTTTTTGTACACCGATGGGGAAGGAAACGGCTCCTTGGTGGGAGTCGATGTATTCTGTAAACACGGAGGCAAAAGGGAGTGAATCTCTCATAAATCTTGCGATGTAGCGGTATCATTTCCTTCAGCCGACCTTGGCAAGGTTGCAGGATGGGAAGCCCGGGTGGCGAGAGAGGGGGGAAAAAAACATCATGTGATATACGAGCCTGTAGAACGGGGTGCGCCATGAATCAGAGTGGTCTGTGATTAGCTGTGAAATCTTACACATGTGAGCTCTCCCTTTGTTGTTGCTCATCATCCGGACTATTTACCCTGCTTCTCCTTTGATCTGACAGCCAAGGTGTCTGAGTGTGAAAAGCTGCGAACATGAATCTTGTTCGGGGCTGAGATGGTTGGATATTTTTTCTGGTAGATTGTTTCCTCGAGGTAGAATCATCAAGCACATTTTTCTTCCCTCATTTGCCTTTCAAACAAATACTTATCAACAGGCCATGAAGTGATCAATGAAGATAATCCATCCGGGAGCCTGTCGATATGGTAATGGCTCTTTTTCATCGCTTTTGCTACATGGCCATAAATCATTTGCTTTACCAGAATGCAGCTGTTGCAACAGTACAGTAGTTGTGTGGAATAAAGTGCTGCCTTTTGTGATTAATGTCTCGGCATTGTGCTGCATTGCACGCTGATTGTTTTCAGATTTTGTAAGAAGGCTGGATGGATTGTATATCAATAACCTAAGGGCCATCTAACAAAAAAGTAGGCTGCGGGTATGGCGCGCTCTCCTAATCAATGTTTTTGTTAGGCTTTGTTAATGGTGCAAAATCAAGCCCAATGGATATTACAGGAACAATTTGCACTAAAAATATAACCAGAGACAGCACAGAACTGCTGTCACTCTCGAGGAGATTGACAAGTTTTTCTGCACCATTCGTGTTTGAAATGTATTGATTTGTTTTTCTGTGAAGTCTGTTTACATCAGCAATATTGATATTTAAGGGTAATAATTTTTAGCATTTATTTATGTGTTCAACTACAGTGTAATAATTTTCCCAGTCTGTCAAACCAGCATTTTTGGTGGATTTTTGACTCGTATTTAAGCAATAAAAATGATTGTCTTTTTATTGCAATCAAAACATTGTGTGCTTACAACCGTACATCAAATTGGGTTTGTCAGCCTGCAGCGTAGATAAGGTTTTATGTTTTTAAAGAAGTCAATGCTGACCTACATCCTCTTAAAGGAGCAAATAAATAAATAAATAAATAAATAAATAAATAAATAAATAAATAAATAAATAAATAAAGCACCGGAAGTAGCTGAAATAAAAAAGGCGTTATAATACAAAGACAAGTACAAAGATTTTATTATTTGCTCGATTTCTCAAGAATTTACTATTTTTGACACCGCTAAATGTTTTTACTATTTGAATGAACAATTATGAAGACAGACTGCATGCTATAGTGGTTAGTGCTGTTAGCTTCTTGCCAGAGCTCTAATCTGAATTTAGTGGGGTTTACGTGAGGAGTTTGCATGTTGTTTTTGTGCATGTATGGGTGTCATGCAGCACGTACTGGTGAGTATGATCTGTGCAGAAATTGTGGCACTTAAATGAATGGGGAAAAAATCAGTGAAACATGAACAGATTTATCTGAAAAATGTATTTACTTACAGTAAAGTAATTTATTTAATGTATTTAATGGTTGATTTCATTGCTAATTAGTAGTTTTTTGTCTGCGGCCCTGTTGAACTGCCGGCAGATGTGGCACATTTACAAAAAACATTCAAGATTTTTGTCTGCAGCCTTGTAGTACAGCTTGTTCAGCCAAATCTCAGAGTGAACTTAATTTATTTTGGCCTTGTGCACCAGAGACACAGGAAGGACTTGCAGACAAAGGCAGGGTAAGGAAAGAAAGACAATTAAAAGTGATAGCACTTGTCTGCACGAGTGTCAGCAGCAGCCAAAGTGGAAGCAATTTATTCAACCAATCATCGAAGTACATGAAGTGCACCGGTGTTCTGCTGCTGCTGCTGCAGCTCTGGGATGCTGGAAAATGTGACAGTAGTTTCCTCAACATGAATCACTAGAGGCGGGGATGCTCTGTGGACGCAGTGGATTGTACATTGTCTTGATAATTTAAATCCTGTTGTGGATAATGTCGGATAATGCCGCCATGAAAATTGAATGTGACACTCAAACAATTTATTATCCTTGTATTCTTAACCTTGGATATTGAATTGTTTGTCTTACCATATCCTTCTGATCCCATAGAAGGTGCAGTCTTGATGCATGCATTTTTCATCGAGTGCAGGTTGGACTTGTGAAGAAATGGATAAGACTAAATGAAAACAATGGGGGGTGGGGAAGATGAAGATGATGCATGTGTCTGCAAGCACGAAAAAGGGACGGTGAGCGTTGCACTAACTGGCGCTAAAATGCTTTCAGATGTCATGAGACGAGAGAGGCCATATTTATCTGGGGTGAAATACCTCTGCATCAGGCTGCAAACGCAATTTAATGTCAAAGCAGTTAAATCTTTCATGATGCAATTCATCACGTCGTAATTTTAGCCACAGGACGCTCTGAGTCAGACAGTTTGCAGATGTGAAGCCGTTCTCGGGGTAAGAAAACAACAGCCATCAAATAAATCACCAGAATGGCTTTTTCGGAGCTCCTTTGAACGAACAAAGCTTGTAATCATTCCCAACGTAATACCTCGTTAAACCCGTGCCATTTGTATGAGTTAGTGTGAAACCAAGTTCCTCTTGACCCAAAGGCCTTTCATACTGTAGCCTCTTTCTGTCCAGCTGCTTTTCAGGCCCAGCTGGTGAGTCAAAAAAAAGAAGAAGAAATATCCACAACAAATAGGTCTCCTTTCAGCCTCTTCTCATTGTTGTGAAGACTTTTCCTCCCCCTTTGGTCCTGTGCTGACACCAGGGCAGGCCTTTGGTCTGATTTAAGACCCTGGCCTGCTGATGACCCTGTTTGCTGCTGCCTCCCTCCCCTGCCCTTATCTCTGGTTTTAGTTTAGCTTGACTTAGGGAAATGCCCTCTCATTCTCTCCACTGTTCATTAATCCAGCGAACAATGAAAGGAGCTGAGCATGAAGGGACCGCAGTCTGTAAATCTTTAATGTTTGGCTTTTACTTTTTTGTCCTCTGTTTTACGAGGCCAGAGCTTTCGTCATAAACACATTTTGAATTATATTTTTGGTCTGCTCCGTTCTGAGGGAACAGATTATTGCTTCCAGAGTTTCACAGCTTTGTTAGCACGTTATCTGTTTTCCTGTCACAAGCTGGGAATCTTAGTGATCTTGACTTTCCTGCTCTTGACTTTTTGGCATCAGAGTGACGATTCATGTGCTCCAAATGAACGTCATTACTTTAAGACAAATAGCTAGCCCTTGACCTTGACACTGAATTTTTTTTCTGACAGACGTGTAGCTTCTAAATTCATTGATATATTATTTATGTGTGCTCAACTTAATGCCTTTGTTGTCTCAGCACATATGAAGGCCAGCATTGTGGACTTGAGCCAAGTGGCAGTACATTTAATCACACACTTTCTCCTTCTCATGTATAATTAAAAAACTTAAATTACATGCCATGTACATATTTATAATGCTGTAGGAAATCGACTACATGGAAATTTATTTTCTTTTCCGTGAGTGACAGGAAATCAATTAATCCTGATTTATTATTTTATGCTGGACAGGCTGTAGGCTCCAGGAGAGAGAGGATGGAGATTGGCTACAGCTGTTCTCATTGGCGCAGCCATATATTTTAGCCGGCATGTGTGACAGCTTTGGAGGAAAATGGCTGAGGGGTATCAGGCCAGGTGACTCGTGTGTAAAAAGAACAACACTGAGGAATACAAACTGTTTTCAGATCTGGTGTAAGATTTGTGACGGTGAAGAGGCACTTTATTCCTGCTTTACATGAACTATAGTTTTCTCATATATTTTTTCCCAACAACAGTCCTCTGTCATGGTTTAAGGTGAAGGTCTCCACAGCCCATGTCATTTTCTATGTCTGTGGCAAGAGACACGGCAAGAGATGTAGTTGTACAAGTACTTAAGATTAGATCTTATTTAGTACATTTTGTTCACATTTACGGCAAAGATTAATCATTTTTGTGTTTTTATGATTTACTTGCTTCATTTAGAAGTTCATGCTAAAATTGCATGACCTTTATTGATTGACTAAACTGTTGTCACAGGTAAAGCTGCCAGTCTAACATATTGATTGCTCCAAACATCTCAAATTAGACCAGGAAAGTGACCATAAACAAATATTTGTACCCTGGCAGCTCAATTTTCTAATAATTGCAGTATTGAAAAGCTTGTGAGAGGACAGCACCTTGAACAGAACAGAGTGTCTTTATCACCATTTAGTGATCTTGGTGACTCAGTCAATTTAGTGAAATTAAAGCAGTCATATTTGAAATAAATGTGAATGTCCTCTTAATAAATATGTTAGTTTGTTGATTTTTTTTGGCAGTATGAGATTGGTGTTTCACTCTGTTCTTCTTAACAAGTTTCATTTTGCAATAAAACACAGAACCACCCAGTTATTGTTTAAAGTGCATTCACTGAACTTCCTGCTTGGTACTTTAGTCCTTTCTAATGTTTTGGCTTTGATTGTTAATCAAACACAAAGGATGAAAAGAAAATTGATTTCTGATAATAATACTTTTAATCAGATTATTTAAATTAATTTCAATCAAATAAAAAATTTCTTTAAAAGTCCTCACTTTATTTAGAATGTTTTTTTTACAGTTTGTGTATTGTTTTGATAACTTGTAATGAATTAAGACCCCTGACGATGCTTCACATTTCTCCTTGTTTATGATGTGAGCTGACTCCCACTAGATAACATAATGTTGAGCCCTGCAAAGGTCAGATAACACCTCTCCAGTGATTCAGGTGTGCTCACAGCCACAATATCAGCAAGTGCCCACACACAAAAGGAGGACTTGTGAGTGATTTGGGGCACTGACGGCACACATTTTTTCCCCTCCTCTCTTCTGCAGGTTAATTCACTGGATGAAATGTTGTGGCACATGATGTGTCATATATCAAAGGCAGGGCATCAGTAATCTTTGCTCAAGGGCATGGATAACAGGCAGATAGACATGTGAATGAGATGGAAGGGGGTTGGTGAGCAACTCATCCTTTTCTGCCATCACCACAGCGTAGATGGAGGAAGATTTATGAGACATCACAGACCACATACTAGCTGGCTGACCATCCAACGAATGAAGGATCACTACTGCAGCATTCCTTCATCTTGTTTATTTTCTATCTTTTTTTTATTTGAAAAACTAGTGACTCACATTATAGGTATAGATGTAATCGAACTTCCTTTATATTTCCTTTTACTTTATACCCTCTTTTTCCAAGGTTGATTCCATCCTTTTGAAACCCACGTTACCAACCCTCCTGACTGACGACTGACTGACTGCAGTTCGGTGAGTTCTAGCCCAGTGAGTGACACTGACAAAACTGCATGACTAACTCTGGCTGCCTGACACATTTATCCATCTCTCACCATGTGGCTGAAATAATCGTAAGACAACCATCAAATTTCTCCAGGGATTTCTGAACAAAGAGGTCCAAAACAAGCATATCTAATGCTTAGGATATCTGTATTTGTTTTTATACATTAGTAAGTCATTGACGTTTGATAAACACAGATGGCTTGGAGTTCGTCCATTTTCCAAAATGTTCGGCACAAAGCACAATGGTCTTACTCATTGTTTAATTACAGTAATCTGTAATGCTGTCACTTTGACTCCACCTCAGCTGTGAAGCATGGTACTGAGATGAAAGACCAAACCTTGGTCGGTAAAGCCTTGTGGAAAAAAAATTAGGAACAATGATACATCAGCATTTTTACCAAAGGTAAATGGGTGTAATTTGATCCACGGTGATTAAATCTGAAGTCAGATAATCACAGAGGAACACCGTATTTTTCCGGCTTTCCTAAAAGAAAGGAGTTGCCACGTTTGCCATATAGGTCATCAGTGATTTGTGAGGATCACAGCTGGTACTTTCCCTGAGGATTCACTTATCTTCTGTCTTCATTTGTTGCTAATAGACTTTTGAAATGTTAAGATCCCATTGGGTGTATCAATAGAGCCATACACGAATGGCTCTTTAGAGAGATTCTAATTGTCTACATTAGGAATAAAGATGTGCTGTATTTGGCAATCATATAACTTTTGAGTAATAATACAACACTTTACAGCTATATATTTCCAGTTTAGTCTATTATGCAGATAAAGTGCACAAATTGGCAGACCTATCCTTAGGGAGCAAGAAAGAACCAATTCACAAATTAGAGGAACTAATTTCAGGTTAAAATTACAGCTTCAAGCCCCTCAGTAGAGTCTATAAATGTAAGTTTGCTGTTTTTAATTGGAAAAAATAAAGTAGCTTTTTGCTTGATTTCTTGTTTATTCATTTAAATGAGACAATAATCAACGCGAGTGTTTCAACCCATCATGTAAATGGGGCAGATTTAGCCATAAAGATTAATTATTTGTCTACATTCTTAGGCCGGTTGGTGGCATAAAAGTAAAATAATACACTACAAAACACATAAAGATAATATCCTAAAGGACATAATAGAAATGATTAATTGGATTCATTTAGGTGAAATTAAAAACATTTAACAAAAACATCTGCTGCTGTCAGTTATGAAAGCAAAACAGGTTCTCAGCTGAAGGTTTATAGAATTAAAGATGTAAAATTTAATAGTTTTGTGGGTCAGTTTGCATTATTTGGAATTATGTGTGTTCACAATATTTATTAGTTCAACTAATACGTGTTTCAATAAGGATGTTCCCTGAAACAAAGGCATATATTCCATAAACTGCAGACCGAACTGAACTGAACTTAACCGTCAGTACAGATTATAATAGTTATAAACAAACTGACACATTTTTCCTTTTTTATTTTAAAAGTACTCATGGTAAATTATAAAATCAAACATAACATACTTAACTATATCAAGTGATGCAGTTTGAAGTCCTTTGCTTCAATAGTTTTCTATATATGCAACTCTGAAATATGTGTACGCAATGTAGAAAACTTTAGCTGCATAATTTACTTAACGTTTCTGAGCATAAATGCAAACAAATTCATCAAAATCATCTGACTAAAGTCAAACCGTTCTTCCTTGGATGCCACCATTGTTAACCCTTTTTTTGGTCACTTCTGCTATTTCTGTAGGTAAACAAATGGACATATAGTTGGTAGCTGTTCACATTAAGTTTTGATGAGACATTGCAGTAAGTACCTTCAACCTTACTGGGTTCTGTATTTTATATTTGCATCTTTAAGGACTTTAAATATTCACTATTTACTTTGAGTCCATCAAAGGCTTTGTAATCTACATTGCATTCATAGATCAAACAGGACAAAGCACAACCTTTGTGTCTTTCAGGTCGCTTGCCAGGAACAACTGAACATGTCTCCGAAAAGGTCATCCAGACCGTGACAGCAGCAAAAATGACGGGGATCAGTGTGAGCACCTGGAAACAAATGGAGCGTTTCGATTCATCGTCTGGATCTGATCCACACTAAATGTTCTGGTTGTACCTGTCAGAGGCTGTGAGCGGGAGGAGGAAGTTGCCGTGTTCGTTGGGGGATATCCTTCCTCGCAGCAGCAGCGAGCGAGAACGCCCTGCTCACACAAAGGGTAGGCTCACTCCCTCACTGTTTATTTTTAGTCATAACATCCACTACAATGAACGCACGGGTCAAGGTGAGGCTAGGACACTTGTGAAGGGGGTGGGGCGCCTGAGGAACAACAAACAGATGTTCTTTGATGATAATTGCAGAGAAGGGAAAAGCAGTGTGGAGAGCAGGCTTGTGAAGCATTCACTTGTTGAAGCTGTCCCTCCTTAAGCCCTGTGGGGGGTTGGGGGGGGGGTGCAGTTTAGCCCCAGGATACAGAGAGGGCCTGCTGGTGCTATTACTCTTTCTTTTTGCCAAAGATGACATCTGTTTGAAGTTGCAGCCACAAATTTGAATGCCAATACTCTTGCCTTGAACTGACCAGAAAAAGAGTGAAAAAAGTTAGTATCAGTCTTTTTAACGTGAAATGTTACGGAGCTTCAGCCTTTAATCAAACATGGTTGTCAGCAGGCGCCCTTTTACAATGGAGCTGTAACGACAGGCTGCCAGTATTACAGCCGAGGAGCACTAGCAGTGAATGATTGATTTGTGTAAATCATTTTCCTTTTGGCTCGCTCTCCGTCTTTTATGAGCATAAGCAGCGGTGGAGAATAGTGAGGATACCATGATGGGATTAAGTGTAGCTCCTCCAGGCTGTCTCTGTGATTAATGACCTGCCACAATGTTCCCAACTGTCACTAAAAGGAGCATGAGTTGTAACCATGTCTATACTGATGAAACAACGGATGAAAATCTGTTGTGTCAACATATCACTAAAGTAATAAAGTTCTGCTTTTGATTTGGGAGGTTTACAAATCAACCTCTGGGACGCATTATACTCGGTTTTTGCAAATTTAATGTAAAAACGTTTTGTTTAACAGCAGGATTTTTATTTTAAATGCATGCAAACAATTTATTTGAATAAAATGCTATGATTAATAGTTTGGTTTAGCTGTAACACAACATTTCAAATACTTGGTCATTTTTTAGCCTAGTAGTTTCAATCTGACTTTTTGCACTATAAAACAAAGTAAGAACAGAAAATTAAGCAGTTAGGTCAGGAAAGTCTTGAAAAATATCAAGTTAAGACAGCTGGACTAGTTTTTTACCGGTTTCCAGTGACTTAAGACTTAACATATGTCTCTGCATCTGTAAATGGTCTAGCCCACTTGGACCCCAAAGCGCTTTACATTTCAGTCAATCACCCATTCACACACACATTCACACACTGATGATGGTAAGCTACACTGTAGCCACAGCTACCCTGAGATTAGCTATGTTTACATGCACAAAAATTTTTGATCGGATTGAAATAATCCGAATGTACTGTTTACATGGACACAATCCGATCATGACAAGTGTTTACATGCACCGGACCTTTATTCAGAATAAAAGTCGGGACATGCGCAGTGTTGTAAACTTTCAGCTCTACTTCCGTGTTACAAATGTAAACAAAGCTCTTCTGTGTGCTCAGGACGGACTGTGTCAGCTTTTAATAACGGGACAGACGTCATTACTCCTCGGTTGAGCTGCAGATGAAGAAATACGTGTTTTTTTTTTATTTTTTGCGAAGCAACGGCTGCGGTTTGTCTCCTTTTTATCTGTTGAGAGAGCGAGGAGGAAAAGTTCTGTGCGTCGCAGCGCAGCTGGAAACTAGTGCTGCTGCCCCGCCTCCTCAAAAGAGCAGAACCGGGTGGACAATGTCAGAAAACCTGCGCCCTCAGGTCAGTTTTCTACAATCAGAATAAGATGATCTGATTAAGTGTTCACATGCACATTATTCCAATTATTAATTGGCATAACCCACCCCTCTCATTCAAATTAAAAATTCATTCGGATCAAGCTCAATCGGATCAGAATAATCTGAACGGGCTGTTTACATGACGCATTTTTATTCCGAACGGCTGTTGATTTGATTTGATTTATTTATTTAACAGGAAAAGATTATTAAAAATCAAGCCTGACTCAGCATAATTGCTGTTTTACAGCAGGTTCCTGTTCTGCAGCACATAAAACACTCAGAATTATAGCATCACAATCACATCATTATACACCATAGACACAAAGACAAACAAGCATACCAAATTTTAAAAAGGCAGCATTTGCAAAATAGGACGTCTAAATATGAGCACAACAAAAAGTGTCCAGCAGATGGCAGACAAGATTATTCTTAAAGGGCTGTAGTTTTGAAATGGACTTATATGTTTTGAGGAATGTCATTCCATGCTTTAGTATAAACATAGAAGAAAGACCTCTGGCCGTAACAGTTTTTAAAAGTTGGTAAKATCAGTTGTCCTTTTGTAACAGATCTAGTTGTATGACCACTTCCAGAATTTGATTTGGGCAGCAATGCACAGAGAGTTCCATAATTGGCACCTTGGAAGATCTGGAAATATAAATTAATGCCACTATACAAAACATAATTCTGAAAAGTCAAGGCATAAGACAATGAAAGAACCGTACAGTGATGAGGCCAACCAGGAAGTTTTTTATGAATTTTGTAGGCCCTGTTGTAGAGCCTAACTATGGGTTCTAAGATTTCATTTGTTGTAAGATACCAAACATGTAAACAGTACGACATGGTTGAGAGTATAACGGCATGAAGATAGATATTTGAAACAGAAGATGTCAGATTTGATCTAATTTTTGAATAAACGTATAATTTCTGTTTCAACTTAGTGTTTAAGACTTGTACATGATCACGATAAGTCAAATGAGAATCCAAAGTAATTCCAAGATATTTGTAGGTAGTGAAAATATCAAGGGGTTTGTTTAAAAATAGTGAGTTGTTTGGTTATATTCAAATGTCTCCTGGGTGAGGAAAAATACATGCACACAGTTTTTTAACATTAATTGACAAAAGATTATCTTGAACCCAACCATGAAATGTCTGAAGATCTGCTTGTAACTGACTATTAATAGATTCAATATTGGAATCAGACAAAAAAAGAACAGTATCATCAGCATGCATTAAAATATTTGAATACTTCAATATTTTTGGAAGCTCATTTATGTATAATAGGAAAAGCAATGGGCCCAGTATGCTACCCTGTGGAACTCCCACAGAACAGGGCAGAGACCCAGACACAGACCTTCCATGTTTCACAACCTGACACCTATCAGTCAAATAACAGGAAAACATTTGTATTGCAGATGATGAAAGTTGAAAAGAAATCAACTTTTGTAAGAGAGKATAATGATCAACTGTGTCAAACGCTTTACAAAAATCAATACATGCAGCACCAGTTACTTGACCTTTGTTCAAAGCAGCATGTATTTTTTCAGTGAATAAAATTAATGCAGACATGGTTGACCTTGACGTGCGGAAACCATGTTGGCGGTTGCTTAGCATATTATTAGCTTCTAGATGCTGAAGTAGTTGATTAAATAATGTTTTTTCAATTAACTTAGAAAAAATAGGAAGAACAGAAATTGGCCGATAGTTTGAAACTTCTGCTGGATCACCAGATTTAAAAATGGGAGTAATCTGAGTGAACTTCAGGCATCAGGGAAAATAGACTGCACAATATATAAATTAAGCAAATGATGAAACACGGTAAAAAAGTGTTTGCATGCATTTTCAAGAAATCCATATTTATCTTATATTTGTCAAATGCATGTGAGCCATTTAGAGATTGGAATGTATTCAAAACATCACTCTGTGAAATTTCAGAAAATGAAAATTGCTTTGAAGTGTCAGGATATTTAAATAACTTTAAACTATTAGCTTGTCCCGGTAATGATGTCCTTACTGAAGAAATAAAATATTCATTAAATAAGTTAGCAATTTTTTCATGATCAGAAACATGAAGTCCATTTACTGAGATTTGTGAATTGTTATTAAATGTTTTATTGTTACTTTCACCTGTCACTGACTTAATCGTTTCCCATAATATTTTTGGATTCTTACTGGCTGAAATAATTAGATTTTTAAAATATTTTTGTTTGGCTTTGCGTAATTCAGCAACACATTTATTTCGGTAACTGTTTAAACGAGACCGATTTTCAGCAGTTTTTGATTTTCTATAAGTTTTCATTGAAGAAGCTTTCAGCTTTATGAGATGTATTATAGAGGCATTCAACCATGGAATTTTATTTTTCCAGACTGGAACTTTACAAGTTGAAATATATTTTTCCTGTATTGTCTCCAATTTATAAAAATTTGACAAAATGCGATTTGGATTTGACAGAGAAATACGCTCATTCCAGTTAGTATTCTCAATCTCAGCATGAAACATGGGTAACTTTGATTTTGGAATYCTTTTAATGAAATTATGCACATGACCTGTAGGTTTCTTAAGGTTTTTCTAATGACATAAATAAGTGAATGATCCGAGATTGAAGTATTTATAACTCCAGATATGCCATATATGGAGGATTGATTTGTGAAAATAAGATCCAAAATGGAATTGCATGTCTTGCCAAATCTTGTTGATACTTTAATTAACTGTTGAAGCCCTAAGTTTATAGACATTGCTTTCAGGCCTTTGGAAGTTTTATCAACCCAATTTGTTTAATCCGATTACTTTTGTTCATGTAAACGTAGCTACTGACAGAGGCGGGGCTGCCATGTACTGGTGCCACTGGACCCTCTGACCACCATCAGTAGTTAAGGCGAGTGAAGTGTTCTGCCCAAGGACACAACGACTGAGACAGCTGAACAAATTTGCTAACCACTCCGCCACAGCCGCCCTAATACCTGTAGCAAATCATTGGTACATTATTGACATGCATCCACTGTTTTCATACTATTTTTGGATTTGCTGTACCACAAAATTCCATTCAGGTCAATAATAATTATTCCAGGCCAGTAGGTGGCAATAACATGTTGCTTAATCAACTATTTAAAAAAAAAAAAAACAAGAAGAACAACACTGCGTTTGGGTGATTTCCTACCAAAATTTTTGTTGTAGTTTTTTTATTTATACGTTCTTGAGTGAAAAATTCTCTAAATGTCCCAAAGGTGAACAGCAACAAATGTATTTGCACAATTTTCGTGTGTTTGGCACCTTTTGAACAGCGGTTTCTCCACACATTAATTATTGGCATGCACAGTAACAGCAGTCACCAGTTCACTGCAGACTGGAGCCATTTGTTTGCCAGGTGAAATCACGAGCTTATAGGACTTTTTGGTCTGAAACATTCGGTCAAAATAAATCATAAAATGATTGTCAAACTGTAATGCTTCACTGTGAAAAGAAACAAAGGAACCACAGTCATTTTTTATCAACTACAATTTCAAATAACAGAAATATTAATCTCTGTTTACAACTCATTGGTTTGTTCATCAAATCCTTCATATTTTTCTGTCTGTCGTTATTGTGTCTAATATCTTCTGACCTTTTGTATTAAACCAGATAGCCAGGCAGAAGTTGTGAGGAAGGCAAGAAAGGAGAAATTGAGCCACTCTACATCTATCTCTCCCCAAGGAGTGTCGTGTTTCTTTTTGCACCATTTATTTGAAAGCTATCATTTCCTGGGATTCATGGCTGAAAAATGGCATCGATTCTCCGGATGATAGATGCTAAGTGTCCTTCTATCGACATGCCTATTGACAGGCCTGTGTAAATTCTGCATCTTATTACCCTGCCGGATAAATGATACACCTTGTGAACAAGGAGGTTGTAGCTCAGTCAGTGGCAGCGTCTGAACATCATAGTCGCTAGTGTCACTGCTAAGTGCTGTGAAGCATTTTGTCAGAAAACACCTTATCTGCCACTCTGCTGAATAATTAAACATAATAAGACTGACAGTGGATAACATCCCTTCGCAGAGCATCCAGGCTGGTGAACAGAAATAACTACAAAAACATTTTACTCATCATTGAGCTGCACCTTGGAAGGTCAAATCTTAATCTGAATGCTTTTTTAAAATCTAATATTCCTGTCTGGGAAGTTTGCTGTAGCATTAAAATGACTTATGTGAAGCCCTAAACCTTCGCAATGTGCTCTGAAGCAACTCGTATTCTATACTGCATTGTTTACAAGGGCTATTTTTCTTTGACTCTGTAAGGTTTATTGTGTCTTAATCCTACCCTTTTGTAGCAGTGCCTGCACCGACGTTAAATAATGCCCCACTGCCAAATGCTTTCTCTATCTCAATTTGTTTTATAGTAATACACAATTTAACCTTCACAATAGCATTTGCAGGTTCATAACACTTGGAACAGGTGTAATTTTTCTAACAAACACAGCTGCAATGTGACCCTATTTATCTGTGTTTCTTATAATGTATTGTATTAATATGTTGCCCATTCACGACCCATTATTTCTGCAGGACAGTAATTCATTCTTGGTGTTCAGCCTCACTATTGAGGGAAATCTTTTTTCGTCCAGTTGTGCTTCGGCGTTCCAGCTTTGGCTGTTGTGCGTGATCTGTGGTAGTCTCACTTTATTGCTTTTCGCGCAAGAATCCATGAGCCGTTATATGTTATGGAGAGTGAAATGGCCTCTTGTAAGTCATACTGTTGGGGGGGGTTGGAAATCTGACTTTATTGCCG
This sequence comes from Austrofundulus limnaeus, assembly GCF_001266775.1. Lineage (NCBI taxonomy): Eukaryota > Metazoa > Chordata > Actinopteri > Cyprinodontiformes > Rivulidae > Austrofundulus > Austrofundulus limnaeus. The sequence goes on from NW_013952445.1 coordinate 2,210,269, forward strand.
TCTTTGATGCTTAAGATTTTGTTGGCTTTCATCCAGACAAGAAGCACTGACAAGTCCTGTAACTACGTTTTGAATTTTCCAGGTCACTATCTCATCAGTGCCAACACTTGGCAGAGACAAGTAATCAAGCATTATGTAAGAGATAAAACTAAAGTGAAGTCATAATTGTTATATTTAAAAATGTGAGCTGTTTTGTTACTGCAAGCCAGAGCACTGCACCAACGTTTTTCCCCTTGTTCCAAAGATAAATTAGCTGCTTCTAAATAATGCAGTGAACCCTAATTCTCTTTGATTAGTAGTGAGTTGGATGATGGCGACCCACTGAAATTGGTCATCAGCATAAATAACGAGCAAATGAACTGATAAAATGCAAAGTCCTTGGTCGTCATAAATCAAATGGAATCTACTGGCCGTGGAAGCGGGTGGAATTAGAAGTCCATGCTCCTATTAATTATGTTGCCTTCTGAAGGCGACAGCGTGATAAATCAGCGCTGAAAGGCCCTTCACTGGCTGAGCCTGAGGAGTTAGACTGCCTGCAAATTGCTTTGTGTACGCTCCTAATTGTTTCTTAAATAACCCACCTTTTTGAGTCAGGTACTCTACCAGGACGGGTCAGAGAAGTCAGAGCTGCTGCCTCTCAGTGATAACATCATGAAAATTAATCTTTTTCAGACTGGTGTCATTGATATGCGGTGAAAAGTGCAAGTTTAAATACTAAAATAAATAAAAGATAAAGTATTACTAATGCACTCAAACAATACCCAGAGTGATCCCATTTACCAGCTGGACTATATTTCATGAAAAATGTACTTTTTATGTACCTCACTTGTATGCAATTGGCCAAACCACGTATGTGAATCAGAATCAGCTTTATTGGCCAAGTGTGTTGACACACACAAGCTATCAGTCTCTGGCTGTTTGGGTCTCTCTAATATACGTACATAAGTGTGTTAACAGGACCGCACTTTAATTTGTTCTCACTTTTTCATTCGTCTTAACTTTCATCAACCTTTTTTCATGAAACAACTTCATCTGCTTCATTAAAAATCCAGTTGATTCATTTGAAATAAAACAAACTATAAAAACAAGTCTTTTATTATGTAGTTCTTACTACATCTGGAAAGTTTTATCAATTTAAAACTGGACATTGTGGTGTTTCAGACTTTAAACTGCACTGAATGCTATGTAGTCCAACTAAAATCACATGGAGATTAACTTAACTCCCCTCCTTTCTGAGGGTCTTTAGGGTCCTTGTTTGCTGGGCTCACAAGAGACTTTTCAACCATACGTATTTGTGCATATATGTTGTGACTATGTGAGTGAATTAGAGTAAAAATGACTGGAAATACTTTATTGGAAATCTGATGTCTGGGTTTTAATTTCATTGTTATTCTATAATAATCAAAAATACTTCCATCAGTCAGGTCATGTCTAAGTTCAGTTTAATTTCCCCTCTTGTCTATTCTCACATCCTTCACAAACGCATGCCAGCTCAGCTTTAGGACTACTCTTAAGTGAATTTATTATGCCAGATTAATTTGCGTCTGTGTAATTTTTTCTGGCAATGAACTGTTTTTATTTTTTGTCAAATCAAATCAAAAGGATTAAATTAAATTGCTTCCAACTTTTGGGGCATGTAATAACAATCAGGACTCTGAGGAGCATGTCATTGATGGCAGAACTGAGGCAGTCATGAGCCATTGCTCATTAAGGTAACCAACTATAAAACTCGCTGCATTTGGCTCAGGAACTTCATTTGTATTTGTAGAGCAGCAGTCGTCATCATGCATGAAATGTCGAGTTTCCAGGGTGTTTAGCAGGAATGTGCAGTAAAGTTAAATTGTGTGTGCTGTCTGAAATGCCAGCAGTCATTTGATATCAGTGTGTAGTTTTATTTTATTTTATTTTTTTTTTTTTGCTTCTGCTCTGAAAAGGTTTTGTGTTTGAGTAGTAATGTACGGGCCAATTATTGTTGTTTAAAAGTTTTACACAACTATTATTGCCTTCTGCAAGATTACAATGTACTATGACCAGTTCTTCAAAGAGTTATTCATATATTGTATTAATTTAGATGTTGTTTTTGCAGCTATCCTCTATAGAAAAATATATTTGTATAAATATATATATATATTGTCTCTTTCAAGTCACTCCTAAAAACCCACTTTTTCACTCAAGCGTTTAGCTAACCATTTTCACCATTAATGTCAGCCTACCTCAAGTGTAAATGCTCATCAATCCGTGTTTTTAATTATTGAACTTACGCCATATTTTTCCCTCCTGCATTCATTATGTTTTTGTGTATTATTGTATATTATGCCCTGCATTGACCTTGTGTTTGATTTACAATTTTTAGTAATTTTTTCTTGATTTGATGTTTCCAATTTTTCGTTGCTTTTCTGTTTCGTTTTATTATTTCCACCATTTTTATACTGTTAATGATTGTACAGGACCTTGTGAATATATTTCTGTGAAAGGCTCTTAATAAATAAAACTTTACTTACTCACTTACTTATATTTTATTTACTATAAATAATTAATTGAGGAAACTGAATGCAAGGACTAAAAAATGCTAGAAATCTTACCTGGTCATTTTCTGTAAACTTTTGTAAACCAAAGAACTGACCTGTATGTCCATCTTTCTCTCCATTATTCTTTCATTTGTGAGCAAAATCCTGAGCTACATAAAGTCCTCCACTTGAGGCAGCACCTCACTCTGAACCCAAAGACTCATGAATCTCATGAATCACTGAAATAATTTTAATGAAACGTTCATAAAGTAATTATTGGCTACACATCAATAACTAATTAACTTTTCAAGTCAACCCAATTCAAGCTGGTTGCCACAGGTAATTAACCTTAACCTGCACAAAAGGAACTATGCTTAAATGAATTTTACAGATATTGAGCTCAAGTTTGGTGTTTGTAGCTTACAGTTGTTCACAACCATACACTTAGTGCTAAGTCCTGTGAGATAATCACAATATTGAATGGAACTGTGCATAATGTTTTAAAGGTTTGAGCACAATGACTATAATATAAGATGAGCTTAGTCTAAAACCTGGACATTAAATGCAGCAGGTCTTTAATAAACCAAAATGTAAAGAGCGAACACATCATATGGTCAGTTTGATCATAATTAATTTTTAAACATGTGATAACTTGTGTGCAAAAGTAGACCTGTATCTGTGAGGAGTGTCCTTCTGCTGACATTCAGCCGCTGGTATAGGTTTGAGTTTAAATAATGTTCCCGTGGGGTTGGAGGAATAATGGTGTGGACTCTCGTGACATTGCGTCAGTGCCAAGGTGACTGACTCGAGGACTGATTGCTCCCTCTGTCTCTCTCGCTGTCCATTCCCCCCTTCTCACCCTGTCAATAAGCATCCTCTTGTCTGATGGAGTCACATCAGGGCAATGCAGCTGACACCATAGTGTCTTTATTTCCTGCAGCAATCCTTTTACAACACACATCAGGGGTGATTAATACACTGACAGCAGCCAGGATGTTAACCCCCTGCTGCCAGCCAGCCACGGCTACAAACACAACTCACCTTTATATTTAACTGCAGCCTCTTTCTTTTACGTCAGCGTATTGTTGAGATAAATTGAATAAAAAAGGCAGTTTTGCTTTTTCAAAACTGCCTTTTATATAAACCAAATTGTTAGTCCCACCTGCAGCTGTCTGCACCGTTATTAAACTGGAGGTTTTACGATTTAAATTTATGGCGCCCATTATGCAAGAATTTTACATGTCCAGGTGTTGCATCTGTTTGGCTTCAGGTTGGGGTCACTTTGATTTATTAACAGCCACGGTTTCATCTGCCAGCCAATCGATGACATATTGTCACCGGGACGGCTTGTCTCTTTGTCTTTAACAGCTGTGACAACCTGTGTGTTATTAACTCCTCGGCTGATTATGCAGCGACACAGACCGAATGTGCGAGCGTCTGTAGGGCGAGATTAATGCTTGTAATAGCCAATAAACAGCAAATCATAGACTTGTGGCTGAATGTGGATCTTCTCATTATGGCTCATCAACACCTGCTTTAGAAATCTCATGATAGAAGAGATAAGTTAGCAGTCTTCAGGGGTGATGGGACCATCTGGGTCATTCAAAGCCATATGTTCACACTTTGTCACTGTTGAACAGGTTCGTTGGAAATGTTTTCTGTTTGCCTGTGAAGTGTGTTCTGTAGCTGCACAGCTCTTTACATCCAGTAGTCAGTGCAGAACACATCTAAAAGAAGCAGAATGTAAATGATTAAAGAAATGTTCAATGTAGGAAAAGACAATCCTTTGGACATTTGTATTTATATTTCATTGACATTTAATTAGATGTAAAAGTTGACCAATTTTTAGAAGTCAGAGCTGCTGACACCTGATATGGAAAGCTGATTATTTCATATACTGTATGTTTGTTTTGAATCTGTAATTATTATAGCAATTTAAAATTCATGCTCATTACAATTTGATCAATTTAAACAAGAATGGTGAAATGATTGATTAATAAAATTAGGCCAATGATGAGATGATAGTTGTAGTAAAGCACCTTTCAAAATATATTATTGTCCACCATCATGAAAATCAGGTGATCGTATAATTGCCTATGTCTGTTTGTGATGGACTTGCAACCAGTCCAGGGTACACCCCGCCCCTCGCACAGTGACTGCTGGATATGATAGATAATGGATGGATGTCAGTCTGTTTATTCACTTGTCTGTTAGCAAAACATCTCATGAACCTGTGAATGAGTTTTAACGAAACTCTCAGAAAGTAACATGTTCATCTACAACTAATTAGCATTTGATGACGGCTGCCAGAGTCAACTGACCAGTAGCTCAGTTTTACAGTACTACCACTTTGACCAATGATTGGGCCAATGATGAAAATCTATCTGAAAGTCATCCCCAACATCTGAAAGTATCTGAAAGTCATCCCCAACGTATACTCTGAGCTCTAACTGATTGTACAAGATCCTCGTTTAACACTTTGGTATACGAGGCGATTACTTTTAAGGAAATTTTGATTCTGAAGCAATTTTTATTTTATTAAATTTTGTCACCAATAAAAAAGCATCATTGTTGTGCAGAAAACAGTTGACACAAGGGTGTATTAAGTCTATCAACACTGTTCTGCTTAATGTATAAACGTATACTCAGGTTTTGCCAGTTTTAAATAACAGTAAAAGCTATTCGTGATCTTTAGTAAAGCTATTTTTCTAAACCTTTATAAAATCTTTTTGTGATCACAAAAGATCCTAAACTTAAAAAAATAGATATAATGTGCTTTTTGGCAACAATCCAGGCTCAAAGTGGCAGATAGGCAACACCTAACAACAGCTACAACCTCGTTTGGCAGCACGCATCAGTCTCTCCACTCATTGTACAAGACAGCAGGATGGACCACTGAGGGCCAGAGGTAGCTCAGTTGTTAGGATGTAGCAAAAGTCACAGGTTGAGGGAGGAGTTGTACCCTGCAGACATGCAGATGCTGCTTACACCTCTCATCATTAACTCTCACACTGAGTTCACAATTAGAGCCTCCTCCTGGCACAAAATGGATCCTGAACTACGTCCGGTTTTCTAAGTTTTACTTCTAATTATGTAAAAACAATCAATTGAATTTTTTGTGTCCATCTGATGATTTTAGAAACACTTTATTGGTTGAGGTTTTGGTGCAGTTGCTTTTAGTTCTGTCTCATAGCTTAGAAGTTACAGCACAAAATGTATCACACTTAGAGGACTTTGCCATGACTCATATAAGGTCTTAAGCTGTTAAGTCTGACTTTAGCCCCCTGCTCTTCAAGTACCAGACAATTATACCCTTCTCTTGCTGCAAGAAAGGACATGTTAATTGGATTTGACAAGGGCATATTATGCACAACAAATACGCATAATTTGGCAAAAATGTAACAGAAAATTGTGAATAAAAAAAGGAACAAAGTAGATTTACATGGTTGAGTTGTCTGAATGTCTGGTGTCGTATTCTCTCCTGCCACCTGCATAAAAAGGCACAGAACTGTAACAATGGGTATCAGTGGAAAGTGCTTTAAAGTTAAAGCTGATGGATGGCTTGTCAAAAAAAATAATTGCACTGGTTGGAAAATGGGCCTGCGTGCTTGGAAGAGGGAGAGCAGGATCTACAGAGAGGATGATGGGAAGTGACAGTGGTCTGTCAAGACGCAGTGGCTGCCCAGAGTAGTGTGAAACCCCATGCTAGAAGGTGGCAGAACAGAGCGGGCTGTCAGAGCGGGAAAGTGCCTTTTAATACATCGAAAAGAAAAGGAATCCGCCTGTCAGACCTGCTCAGCTGGTCCAGGAAGGAAGAGGGAGGATGGCGGGGTAGGTGTAGATGTGGTCGAGCTGGCCTGGGCCCAGCCATGCCACTGGCCTGGCTACAGGTACATACCACGACGCTGACTGAGATGGACTGTCAGCTGCTTGTGGCTGCTTCCAGTTCCAACTGAATCCCTTTGCTGTGACAATTCATTAATCAGTTTGACAGATGTGGCCTTATTACATGGAATAGAATATTTGACACTTGAGCAATTGGATTGTCTTCTGCATCTTATTATAAAAGCAATTCAAAGTGAATTCTGGTCTTTCTGTGTAATGCACAAAAGCAGGGGCTGCCCCGCAGTGACCAGGTGAGAGAAACACAACTTCTTTTACCTAAATGTATCAACTATTTTATAAAAAAGTTGCATTAATATGCCATTTTTTCATTTCTTCTCCGTGCACGATACAAAATTGTCTGCTTTTGATTTGAGGAATGATATATAGACTGACCTAACAAAGGATCAAGTGCCCATAAGACAGACAGCTAATAGATAGTGAAGCAAGAGGAGGCTCATTTAGAGAGGATGGTCCGTTTGCGCTGCCAATATGACAAAAGAAAAGTCGACAACCATTGATCTGCGCTCACGGATGACAGCTTAAAAATTCAGCAATAATCATGACAAACGAGGAGAGGCACTGCAGCCAGAATATTATCAATAATCAGTGGCTGAGAAGAAATGCCAAGGTCAGAGAGAAAAGGCTACTGAAGTTGTCTGTAACAGTGGACTCTGCCAGGTGATATATTGGTAAAGATAGAAGCAGCAGCCTTTAAAGCAAGGTAGAAGTTGCTAATTAAGTTTTGGATCCCACTGGGACACAAATGTCCCTCAATATGGATTCCTTGCAAGAGCCCAGTGAATGCCAAGGCCAAAGAAACCATTATGTAACGGAGTTTCTGGTGGCTTTGATCTCTCACAGGGGAACCAGTGGACAGATTTAATATATCAATAACTCCATCTCTTTTCTAAGGAAATCTGAAGAAGGCTGAGGGATTAGCAACATCATTTTTCAGGACAAGTCAGTGTCAACGTGAGATCTTACTGAGGGTATTTATACAGTTTTGAGCCACCTGTCATAGTCAGGGTCACGATGGAAAGAGGCTGGTCTCTGTGCTGCTTTTATCCAACATGTAGTTCTGGATAAAAGGCAAACTTGGGAGAATGTAGCGTCAAGAGCTGAAGCTCTGACCTCGAAAAAAGGTGATGACCAAGATGTGTCGTTAAAGTGTTTCAAGTTCTCTCTCAACCAAGAGTTCAATAATAAAAAGTTTTCAAAGTGCTGACATTTTCACTCCGACAGCCAGCCTTCATGTATTCTGTTTATATTTTGATTTAACCACTGAATAGAATGGATTTTATTGCTCTTTGTACAAATTAAAAAAACAAGAGGTACACTGGAATTCTTGTGTGTTACTAATCAACATTACAAAAATGGCTAAACCTTAGGCAATTCAACAGATATTGAGCTAAATGTTGGTAGCTGAAAGTCATTTTTAACACATACTGAGCGTTACATCTTATTATAAAGCATAAGATAAGGTTATTTTTCAATGTTTAACCAAGAGGACTACAACTCTGTTGTTAACATAAGACCACATTAATCTGGAACCCTATGAATGGCGACCGGTGTGCCTTCTAGGTATTTAACTATTTATAGTGCAATAACTGATCTTTATCTCAAATTGGTTTAAAAAGTTTGACTTAGTTTCTTTTCATTTAGTATTAGCAGATTGCATAGCACTGATGTCTTTGGGGTTTAGCCACTGATCATCTCTAAAGTGTTAGAAAAAAAACTTGCTGACACTGTCAAAGTTCATTTCTGTGTTATGCAAATCGTGTCATAGAACTGTAAATCAGAAAAAAAAATCCCTCATGCAGGATGTTCAGCTAAGGTTCAATGGGCTACGAGGTCAAAAAGACAGGAGAATAATTTACTAGTTGTGTCATGCTCTTGTGATTGAGTCGTCATCCTGCTTTTGGGACTTGATTTGTGGCCTCTTTGTGAAAAGTTGCATGTGGCTGTAGGTATGCACACTTCAGGGAAGGTGTGCTTTCTCACATCTCTGCTCCAAACTAGCACTGAGCTGATAACAACGTGACATATTAATCCTCAGCTGGTGAGAAATCATTATGCAGCAAAGAGGAGAATCCTTGGATGAGGTGCGAAACAATTAAGCGTCCGCTCCTGCTCATTTGTTAAAACGTGTTTGGCGTCCTTGCCAGGTCTATATAATGTTCACATCCATTCACACGGAGCAGTAAACTTTTTCAAATGCTGTTAGCATCATTATGCTATGTCGCCTCAAGAGGGATAAGTAATCTGCCGCCCTGACGCTGCCCACACACTTCCTTTGCCTTTGCTGTAAGAATAAAGCACAGTTCCTGTTTTTCTGGGAACATCTGTAAGAAAAAAAAAACAGCCCAAGGTAAAAACGATGACTGCAACCTGGCAGAAGATTAAACAGGCCCTCCGAAAAAGCCATTAATAATTCTCATATTTTGGAAACAGACCATACATACAGAATCTGTGGTATTTAATCTCCTCTCTCAGCGAATAAAAAAAAGGTCAAATGGGAGGGAGAGACTTTTTTCCCCTTCCCCAGCTCAGAGTGATGGGCCTGGGTTTTCCAAGGCACACCATTTGTCTGTCAGGACTGTGAGCAGGGCCAGTGATTTAGTTTCCATCACACGGAGCTCATGTCCGGTTGATGATACTGCCAGGCGGGATATAGGGTGAATTTGTCACCAGGAGCTTTGACAGGGAGATAATTGCTGATAGTTAGCAGAATAATAGGATATGTGCTTTTACTAGTTTCACAGGGTTTTATAGAATCTTTGTTTTTCACCCTTGAGGGGCACATTTTCTCATCTAATTTCAAAACTTGCTGTATTTGAATGCAACACCAATCCTGAAAATGTTGGGATATTTGGAAAATATAAATAAGAACATAATGCAGTGGTTTCCAAATCCCATAAAGACAAAAGTTATTCTCAATGAAACTTTGTAAAAAATACAACTAAACTGAGGAAAGCAGCTGCTGGAGGTTTTGGAGGAGAATGTTGTCCTGTTCTTGCCCGATGTCAGAATTTTGGGTTGTCTTTACTGGACTATTTGTTTCATAATGTCAAATGTTTTCAGTTGGTGAGAGGTCTGCACTGCAGGTAGTCCAGTTCAGGACCTGGACTCTTCTAATACAAAGCCATTCTGTTTATTATTCTAAAACCTGTGCATATTTTCTGCATTGATGGTGCGTTTCTAGATGTATAAGTTGCCCAAGGCAGAGGCACCAATGCACCCATATACGCTGATAATGCACTGTTAATAAACTATATAGTGCCTTTTCTCTTTATTACAAAGTGCATGGTGTTCCTGATTTCCAGAAAATTATTAAATGTTCTATATTTCACCATGGAACAGTTTTCCAATTTATTTGAGAAGATTTTAAATGAACTTTGGCCCAGAGAAGTTGGCAACTTTTCTGTACGATGTTCACTCATGGCTCCCTTTTTGCACGATGCAGCTTTAACAAGTTTTTGTGGATGACACTGTGAACTTTTACAGACAATAATTTGTGGAAGCGTTCCTGAGCCTAGGCAGTGGTGTTCTTTGTGTTTATTGTTTTTTGGCACTTTTCAAATCCTGAGTGACATAGAGAATATTCAAAGGTCAAAGGATAAGGGTGTCTCACACAACCTCAGCACCTCTGCCAAGCTGCATCTGCAAACTCTGCGTGGCTGAAAGATGACAATTCACAACCTAGAATAGAACATCAAACCTACCAGGAGTAAAAGCCATTTTGATCCAAGTCTGAGGTCATTTATGTTTTACTATTGTTTTGCTGACCCTTGACTGTAACCTCCAAAGAGCAATAGTTGATGGATAAAATGTGTGTAGTTTTATTCTGACTGTTAATTTTAATTGCACCCCATTTTAAAATTTTCAGTTTTGTAGCAAGCCTTGGAATTCATTTAAGGTCTTTTCATGTTTTGTCTTAAGGCTAATTTGAACACCTTTTAAAAACATTAATTCCAATTATTGCAAAAGTACAAACCAAGGTTGAATATTTATCTGAAGTTGCCCAAAACGTTTCTGAATTTGCCTTTCTAATGGGACTGGCACCCCACTGGGAGGGTAAGTATCGTCTGTTTTATGTTTTCTTCAGCTGTAAAACAATGAAGATCTTTGTTCACACCTAATTTGACCCAAATGTTGGCAGAATGCACACACAACCTTCACTGAGTGTCTTACAAAAGAGACGGGTCACAGCAGACAGCTGTAATAGATGGAGCAGCAAAAGGAGCGGCGCAGATAAGAGAAACGTGCCAGAAAACTCAGCTGTGGGGGTTAGGGAATAATCTCTCCAGAAATGCCAGCACTGGGTCAGAGAGCACCCCCCACCCCAGCCTCCCGCCCACCCTCCTTTCCTCCTGTGTGTTAACTAACGCTCACCAGAGTGCTGCTTGAACTCAGAGCTGGCAGAGCCACGGAGTTGGAACCGAACTCTCAGCAGCTCTGCGACCTGGCTGAACCTAAATCCAGCAGCAACTTTCAGTCCCGGTGAGGGCATTAGGAGGGAAGTGGGGGTGGTGGGACAGACTCCCGAAGAAGTCCTGTCAGCCAGCGGGGGGTTGATTTAGGCACATTTACCCCCCCACCCTCCCAGCAATATTACAACTTTTAAATAAAACACAAATAATCTCTGTTGGGACCATCATGAAATATTTATTGCTGTTGTTTCAATTGTTGCGGCTTTACGAGCCGCCTGTGTATTAGACACTCTCCATTCTTTTTCTTTTTCCTTTCAAGGATGCACAAATGGATAAATCTTTTCGCTATGCAAAATGTGACATTTTTATTTCTTGAGGGTCATGGACACCAGTTGTTTTCAAACACAGCTGTGCCTCATGTCATCAAATGGAAAGAAATGGAAAGTCATGTAGGTCCCACCTTGTAAAAGGACTGAAGCCCAATGACTTGCCTCATTCTAACTAGGCCTAATGAAGGTGGGGGGACACTTTCAGAAGTCTCGAGCACGCAGCCAGGCATTACCGATTAGGTCAGTGGAACGGCCGCTGGGCTGAGCATGATGGATTACCAGTGGAATGAGTTTCTGCCTGCAGTATTGTGAAATCTTTTCATTGTCACTGACAGGGTCTATGAAGGAGACTGATAAATGAGGGAGCAAGTGTCAGAAACGCCCTTCTTTGCCCTGCTATGGCTTTAATATCTCCCCAGCTACAGAGCAGAAAGTATTGATAAAAGCAAAAGTTTAAAAAAAAATAGAGCGGTCGATGAGAGCCAGATTGAGCGAGGTGGAGACGATTAGAACAGCTTGCTGCTTTACTAACACAAGCTTCGTGGCTGTAAACACCACAAGAGGCCAGTGGCCATACTGGGAAAAGGGAGCAGGCTTTTATGTGAAGTGGGTGGTACCTCGATGACACAGTGCTGTGATGAATGCTTTGCCTCCATCTGGTTTCAACACATGTAATAAATTTCTGGACTCATGTTTGACCTCTCTCACTTAGCAGCTACATCTTTCACATCGGGAACATCCAGGAGGGAATCACAGTTACGGGAGAGTGAGGAGACTGCATACCTAATTTTCTTTTTCTTTTTTTTTCTTAGTATTTTGTGCAATGATATTTAACGACAGGTAGTAAATGCATCAAGCCATAGTTTGCATCAGCAAGTTGAATATGAGACCAGATTATGCAAATACACACAGTAAAATTAAAATATATAAAAATAAATCTAGTTGTGTGTTTAGAAATTATTAAAACATTACATTAAAGGCCTAGCATTTCTTGAAAGAATGCATATTACCTGTCACCTTTAATGCTTTTATTTTCTTATCACACATTGAGAATCGACCAAGTTGACGCCATTTTGGTAAAACCTTGAAAAAAACAATTGCATCTAACATGTTACGCTCAATCTATTTGTTGTAAATAAACATCAGCTATAACTACATTGAATTTTAGCTCATTATCTGTAAAATCTCGAGTTCTAGCCATTTGTTGTGCTAATGTCGATTAGCCATGGCAGCCATCTTGAATTGGGTTTTGACATCAAAACTTGATGAATTATGAATTTATATCAAATAACTTACTTAAAATTGTAATAACAAACATTACCAGATTATTTAATGAATAATAACCTAAAGCAGTTTATAAATGATCTGTGTTAACTGCTTGTTATTTTTTATTTAATTAACAGATCATTAATTGTTCTTGACGGTTTCAGTATTTTTTTCTGTAGATCAGAAATATTGCCAAAATAAAAATGAATACAAAAAAGTGAGTAAAGTTAAACATGCACCCAGGCGCAGCGTTTCCATTATTCCCCTCTTCCTCCAGCTTTGTGGTCTGACCTTGCAGCTTCTCTGCTCCATCCATCTTGGGCTGTTTAGCCATTTCACTGGATACATACTGCGCAGATTAACACAATTCATCACCACAATCATCCTCGATTCATCACCCCTCCCTATGAATGTTTTGACATCTAGTTAATTTTCTGCTGATGATTTATCAAATTATAATTACCATACTCTGAAGGAGTCATTCATTTTGTTGATACATGATAATGATGCCAAAGTGGATTGAATTTTAAGTAAGTTCTCTGTGGTTATAATATATGCGTTATTGTGAGTAATGCCTTACAATTTGGTTGCCTCCAGCAACAGAAAGTCTGTGGCGTTTGTTACTGTTGTTACAATCAATCCAGCTACTAGTGGGTTATAAATTCTACTTTTTTTCCATGTGAACAAATTGTTCAACAGTTTCATCCAGGACATGTGAAAGTACTGCGTTTCCAACTCGTGATGAAAAGTGTTTTGTGCATAAAAAGTGCAATAATTCAGTCTGGGCTGCTGCTACAATACGTAGAAGATAAGATTTGAATCACTTTATGTTTAGCTGCAGTGTTTAGGTACTTTATTAAGAGGTTCATTAAGCTGGGAGATAACGATCAAATATAACAATTTTCTTATGAGCGTGATAATTAAACAAAATGGAAAAATGCAAAAAAAGGACTAATTCAATTAAACAGATGTATTTTTTTAATTCATCCTGATGCATCTCAGTAAGACATGTGACATGTTTCTTCACAAAGTGCTGTTTGAGAAGAAATTTTCAAACAAAAAGTTCTGAATATTTTAAATATTAAAACAAACTTTTAGGGAGCAACTGATTAGACTTCTGTCTAATTTTGTGCTCCTACATTTTCAAAGAACAACCTGTCATTTGACATACCCTACTGAATACAAATATATTGCATATTTATTAGCATTCATAAATGAGCATGTATTTTGACGCAGGAGAGAAAAGATGCACGTGTTGGCGGTTCACCTTGAGGGATGTTAAGTCAAAGTTTTCACATGAAGCGGACTTCATTCCTCTTAAAAACAAAAGCAGAAATAGATTTAAGTTTCATTCCTGACTCTTCTACCCTCTCACCTTCTGTTTGAGGTTTGTCCCTTCCTATCCCTACTTACCTTGGCCTGTAAGAAATGCATGGTGGACAACCTTGTGAGGGTGCGCCTCTCCACTCCAGACCTGTCAGCCCTAATTTTCCGTCATTTGGTGTGAGATATTTGCCTTGGTGGAGGGCTCTCAAGGTCAAGGCCCGGTAATTTATGTTGCTTATTCATCACTTTACCATGTCTGTTCTCCCCGCCTCCTTACACAGCGGGGATTGTTTGGATAAATTGTTTAAGGATTTACTGTAGTTCTTAAGGACCCTGAGAAGTGTCCCCTGCTGCCCGAGCTTAATATCTCTGCCTTACTGGAGGCCCAGAGCTGATGACACACTGCTGGTCTTAGACAGAGATCTGTTGTTGTTGTTGTTGTTTTCTCTTGACAGAGTGAGCATTTCCTGTCAACAACTGGAGCAAAAATACACCTCCAGAAAAGTCATTTTCTCTTCTTCTCAGTCTGTAATTATCATTACAGTATAATAAACTAAAAGAAGGGTTACTTATAAATGCAACAAGCTTCACATTAACTTTAAGTTAACACTATTTGTTTTTCACGACTTCTCACAGATTGCCGATTTTGAAGCAGAAAGTCTTGACAGTGGCACAAAGCTAGAAAAATAAAACTTGAACATGAACTGAAGAGAATCCTTAAAGCACATGGAATGTCCGTTTTCCCCACTTCCTGTGCCACTGTAGTGCTGCGTGCCCTTGACGCCTGTCACCCAAGGTGCAAATAAACAATAGGCTCATTTGAACACAAAGGAATGATTATGGGGGACGTTTAATCCCAGCTTGACATGTCAGCAGGCTGCATGGGCGACAGGTTTGAAGTGAGGCTTTGAAGTGGCAATCTTTTTCAGATTCTTTGGCTCGTTACACAATAAAAGACCACTTCACATGAAACTGAAGCAGGCTGAGAACTGATTAATGTTTTTTGTGGGCCTGCAAGTTACTTTAAAATGTTTTATTTAAGAAGGTCAAGTGAGTCCTTTTAAATTATGGAGACAAAATGAAACGGGAAACTCTTGGTCACACAGGATGTTTTTTTGTTGTTTTCTTTTTTCTTTTTTTTGGTAAAAAGAAGAAACTCGTGGGAAAAATTACAAAATACTAATGAAAATCCCATGAACCAAAATTTCTGTTAGTTCTTTGTGAAAAAAATAACTGGTCAGTTAAATTATAGTAATTCAAGTCATAACAATCAAAATGAAAAAGAAAAATACATTTTTCCACATAAATGACCTAATACTCCTTGAAGTACTGGATAATACTGGCCATTTTATTGACAGAGTTCTAGATTATCTTGTGTTGAAAAATAACAGACTTTTAATAGTTTGGCCAAAACTTCCAAACACCATTAATTGTGTGAGGATCTGCTGGGAACAACTCTCAGCTACTCCTACTTGAAATAGCTTAAAATCTGTTAAATCCATTAAAATATGTCAAAGTGTGGCTTCTACTTTAAAACAGTTGTAGATGTATATTCACTTCTCAAAAGCTTCAATAAAATCCATCTACAGGTTCCGGAGATATTTTGCTAAAAGTCTATTGACTCAATGACAAAATTTGTTGGTGCTCACATGTCAGGGATCAGTCTGTTACTATCTCACTAAATCTTAGATCTTTGTTGTAAAACTAACTTAAATTACTTACTTTTGGGGTCAACTTAATTCAAGATGGCTGCTACATCCAAGTTGTTGTAGATGTCCATCTAACAACTACCAAATGAGGCGCTGCACACCCCGCCCCCCCTCCAGCTTCCTGATTGGTCCTTTCTAGTTTGATAGAGGAATTTATAATTATATAGCGGCCCAGAAACTATTAATTTACAAATTAGTTAATTAAAACATGTCAACAATGGAAGATTATCCAGCCTTACATGTTGGAACCAAAGTCTGACCCAGAGCCGGAGGAGAATGACGACCAAATTGCAGTTGTACAAAGTAAGTCCAGGCCTTATTAAGCAGTTCCGTCAGAAAGAATTTGACACAATAGTTAGAAAATGTTATAGAAAAGTGAACAGGTTGAAAAATACGACCCAAACAGAATTTAAAGATATCTTTGCAGCACCAGGAGAGACCAAATTCTAATTTTCTGCATTCCTAGAGCCTCCAGGTACACAACAAAATGCATTTAATGGCTAAAAAAGTGGATATTTGTATAATACGTCCCCTTCAAAAAAGGTCTAATTCATGAGATATTTTGATAAGAAATGAAACATTACTGCTACCTTTTGCCTTTTAGCAACAAATTTTTTTTGCTGATTTATAGAAAAAGCTTAATATTTCAGATGGTTTTCTAATATTAGCAATAAAGTCTGTCAGTTCACTCTTTTATCATCTACAAACAATAGTCCTGACCTCTTTGATCATGCTCTGTGAACAAGCAGAGAGAAATGTGAAGGACATGCTCACAGTAAACATAGTAAACGCACCTGTGAGGACAATGTGCTGTGGAGGAACCAAAAAAAAAAAAAACAATGCACACAAGGCAGCTGGAAACCTTTTAATTAGTGCTAATTACCTTAGTAGAGGAACATTGTGAGGCTTGAAAGGATTTGTGTCAGCGGATGAGAGATCAAAGATTGAGGTGGTCACGTTTTGTTCTGCTGAGTCAAAAACTAATAACGAGGGTGATAATGGGGCCCTGGAGAATGACGACCCAGGAGGTGGTGTTTAATTCCCCTGCAAGCCTAATTCCGCTTAAGCGATCACATTTTTAAGTTTTCAGTAAATCCTTTAAAATAAAGCTTGACATAGAGTGTCTTGGAAAATAACACTTAAATCCAGCTTAAATTTCAGTTATAGTTCTACTATGATTACTTAAATACTAAATGATTTATTATGTGGTCAAATTTCCTTGGCATCCTGCAAATTTCAATTTTATGATTGTTTAAAGCAGAAGGTCTGCAAGATTTTCAGTCACAAACCATCAGCGCAAGCTGTGTGATGGTATCTGCAAGTTTTTTTTTAAGGTGGGTCAAATCTAGCTTAAAAGTCAGTCCCCTTCACATCCAATTCACTGTCACATTTTTACCTACAGGCAACCTCTGCTGAGCCCCGGTCATTAATCAAAGCGGAGTGCTGTCCTGACCTCAGCCCCTTCCCTTTGAAGTGCTATGTCCTCTGCAGCATGAGGAAATCATTTGCTGCCTGATTCAATGAGCCATCAGTCGAGCCAGCAGACCTAATGACATGTGAGAATATTAACCTCCTACCACCAAGAGTGCTTCTGCTTGGGAAGCAGTCTATTATTCATCCAAGGTTTTACGTAAACCCTCTTTTTTTTTTCTTACAGCCCTCTCTATCTGATACAAAATCTGCAGCAATGAATTGCTCAATTGGGATATTAATCTATATAGTCTTGCCTTTATATTAGTTTGAAAATACATTTTATATAAAACTTTCAAAGGTGAGCCATTCTAAACCCAGATGCAAAAGAAGCCTTTCTGTTTATGGCCTGTTTAAAAGTTAAGAGTTCTTTTTGACCAAAAAACAACTTTTTTTTCTTTTATGATGAGTCATAAGACACAATTGTTTTTTAAACTTGAGGAAAATTTTACATCAGACCTCAACAAGAGATCATTAAAATTTTACCAAACCTGTATTATGTCTTTTTAAATGAATGTTAAAAACATTATTTACTTACAGCTGTGCTCCTGTGTGCCATTCATTATAGTTTCCTATTTTGACAGGCAATACTGTGGAACATCCAGTCCATTACACACATATGAGCCCCATCACTCTTATAGTATTGACAAATTCATCAGGCGTTTTTCCCTGGGCTCCCCGAGCAGAATTCAGATTTGACTGCCATTCCCCACCAAGAATGGCCTTGTTAGGGGTAGAAACAAGACTTTACCAGTCTGCAGCTTGTTGGGCCCTTTTAGTGTGATAAGCCATTACCTGTCAGTGGACAGATTATGGCCTCCAGTTTGCTCTGATTTGGAGAAAGCATATCAAAGTACATTACGTCCTGCTAGAGCACTCCAGTTGCATTGGTTGGAGTCATGTTTATCTCCATGTTGAAAATGGCTGAGCAAAGTTTGTGGATCTTTATGGAAGATTAAATCATTAGAAGCTTTACAGTTTGATTATTAGCATGTTTACAATTTGGTGCATCTCGGTGCATCGTTGCGTGCTAAATACATAAATTATAACTGTCACATTTTCACGTCGAAATCGCAGTCAGACCAATGTGAACATTTCTTCATATAATATGATAGAAATGAATGATATATTTTCCTATATAAACGTTTTTTTTTTTGTATTTGTCTTAAGAAGATGGGTTGGCAGAGCTGATTTCCCTAAGGGCTTTTACAGCCATGTTTATTAAGCTCCTCCCACAGGAAAACCTTCTTGTCCAGGTTCTTGTGGAATGGTTCTGATGATGTTGCGATTGCTGGAACATAAAATTTTTACCTGAATGGGTTATTAGCCCAAAGAGAAACCCACAACATGGAGGACAAGGGTACACAATTTGGTCTGAACTTTACCCACAACTTGTCTATAACAATATGACCCACCATCCTGCACAGCACAGCTTTAATTATTCCATAGTGGGGAGCTCTCAGGTAGTGAGGTGCAGGTCCATACTGAAATATCCATACCACCAATACC
>NW_013952445.1:2231771-2241707 GCF_001266775.1 Austrofundulus limnaeus
TTATGGATCACTTGGATTGTTACCGACATCTGGTGAAAATTTCATGTCATTAGCACCTCTAGTAATATATTTACTGAGAAAATTGGTGATGTGTTCAATACTTATTTTACCCGCTGTAGCAAACCCTGAATAGATATTAAAAATGCTTGCATGTCAAACCACAGTAGGAACATATGAAGTCCTCATGGAAGTGTTATGTGAATTAAAAAAATAAATAAATATTTACATTCTTTAATCAAAAATGTTTTGTTGCACAGAGAATTCATGAAATAGTAGAATCAAGTCCATTTCAGTTCATCATATGCGTTATCTGTCCATCACTGTCAAATATCAAGACCGCCTCCCTCCTTGTCACAAACAGTAGTAGAGAAGCCTGGATTGACACCAAGTGGAATGCCATCTGACAAGTGATAAAAAAGTGTTTTGGCATGTTACGGGCCTCGTGGGCTGGCCTTAGTACGCCACGGTCGTGGGTTGAGGACATCCGACCTGAAATGCATGCAAACTAATGGCCAGCATGACTGACGTTTGCACCAATGAGCCCAAAGTGTTCGTTCGTTGTCAGCAGGAGTTTATCAATAGGCACGTCTGCATATGCAGTCGTCTATCGATCCATCCATCTCTGTCCGCCTCTCTCTGCGTCACTATAGCTGTCGGTTGTCATTCAAAGAATCGGCTGTGAGGAGTGATGGCTGCAGAAGCCTGCATTTGCAATCCTTCCACATTGGGGAAGGGATTTTGAAATAATGACTGCATCAGTCAGTGAGATCATGAGAACCCCTCACCTGTTTTTGACTCAGTCTGTCTTTTAAAGCCGTCTTGCTTTTAGCATAGAGTTTTTTCAGGTTTTTGCAACAAGATTCAAATATCTTGTCTTTTGTCTTTGTCATCGCTTTTACCTTCATTAATGAATGCAAAGTAGCCAGATCTTGTTTGCACTGATCGCCCATGGAGACTGACTTGAGTGTATTGGTAACAAGGCCCCAGGTTAATTGCAGCAAGTACCAGAGGCCTTGTCCCTTCTGATAACACGCAGCTTTAGAGCAGAAAGATGCTTTGTGATTAGAGAGAGGGGCCAGGTAGGTGACAGAGGTGAGGATAAAGGAGCCAGATCAGGTCTCTAAGGAGGGAAAGGTGCAAGTCTATTGAGATCTGAGTTAAACAAGATTGTACCTGTGAATGAGATAGACGCTGCTGCCCTTGGGTCATTACAGCCCTTCAGGAGCCAAAAGGCACTCATGCAACTCAATGCCTAACAATGTCCATGTGATAATGGGCCCACTATTCTGCCCTAAACTGTCATCCAGTCAAAGCGATCTTTCATAATGAGCCCACATTCAGGGGCTACAAGGAGCAAGTGGAGATTGAATTAATGAAACGGCTGCTTTTATGCAATGAGGCGACACAATAACAAGTCCATCCCGTTTGGTTATGCAGCATTATTCAGTGCATATATATGTGTCTTATGCTCAGAAATGAAATGTAATGACAGGTTCATTGGCAATATATTATTATTACACCTAAAGCGTTAAACCTGGCTCGAGCCGCAGCTCCCATGGCAGTGAATTTAGCTGATTAAATCACTGGGTGCACACAGCGGTGGTGACATGAAAACAACAATTAATAAGCAAACCCCCAGTGCACAGCGGCTCCATTTTAACCAGGCTGCTAATAACATTACATGGCAAAAATATCCTAATCAGACAGGTGAAAAGGGATTTGGAAGCAATTTTATTTTCTTCATCAGACTGGGCTGTTAGCCAGTAGCCACAATTATGTGTTTTTTAAATTATAATTTAGGAAAACTCTTATGCTACAGAAGAGATTTCTGTTCTGTTTGTATTGTAATATTTATCTTGACATTTTTCTCTCTATCTCAAGCATTTCCCCTTACCCCCAACCCCCACTCCCTCCCCCTTCAATGCACAATCCCTCACAACGAATGCACATTAAAAAGGATTTGTTCCCCAAAGAAGGTCGGCATTTGTAAGGCTACTGACAGATTTAAGTGTCAATTAAGATGATGTACAGTGGGCACATTATCATACAAGGTTGTCAGCCGGGGCCATTTGAGAGAAACAAATACCCAGAGCGTTACACCTTCCGCGGCTTGAACTTTGTATGGACCCACAGTTGCTATGAATGTCACAGTCAATCATTTATCCAGTTGGCAACCTTTTGCAGCGGAGTGTGTTGATATCAGGCAATTTTATACAAATAGCAAACGCATACACATTTACACACACACACATGCAAAAAAATCCTGGTTTCCAAAAATGCCTTGTCATACTCGGTGAGGTCCCATCCCTGGCCTGTTCAGGGGTCTTAAACTCATTACTGCAAGGGGGGAAAATTATACCTCAGTACAAGGATGATGGATGACAAGTTAAATTTGTGTCCAGGGACTGAAGGTGAATGGTGACAGAGGTATTTATCTTGAGAATGGAGGTTAGGGTCAGGCAAGGCTGGGTGCCTTAAGGCACAAGACATTGACAAATTTATCCAGTGGACCCCATTGCGTGGGCCTTTTCTTTGTTTTGAATCCTGGCCACTTGCTAAGTGACCCACATCGCTCATGCTGCCAGCGTGTGAAGAATGCTCGCGCCACGCCGGGCATCCCACCTCTGCCGAAGCTTGTTGTTCATTCTTCTGTGAGGCCCGAATCATTGACTCGCTTTGAACAATGTTTGTTTGGGGTTTTGGGGAAATGTTAGATTCTGGGTCACTGGGTTAATTCGAGTTCTGAAAATTACAGAAGATTTGAGAAAGGTTTAACACGGCAGAGGCCCCATGCATGTTTCCTGTTTATTGATCAGGTCCAATTAAATTCAAAATGCTTCTGACATTTATCATATGATTATCCTTCACCCTTCTCCGAGTGTAGGGAGATAGAGGATGGTTTGCATGTGTTTTAAGAGGGATGTTCTATATAGAGAAACGGGATGCCATAGAGACCTCTAGTGGAGGCAGAAGAAGCTTTTTTAAAAGTTATTGTATTTTTTTCTTTTTATATGAAGTCTGTTTTGAAAAAGTTGCATCAGGAATCAGTTTTTCTAATGTAGAACATGGTGAGAAGACATGCAGATCCAATTAGAATCAAATTAATCACAGCATCAATCCACATTTTACTGTCAAAACCTCAAAACCCCAAACTATAACGGAGTCTTGTCAGCAAGTAAAGTTTTGACTTAAATGTGTCAGGTTGACAGAGTCACAAATTTAACAAAAAGACATGAGATAACTAACCAGCAAAAACGAATAATGAAATATATAAAACAGTATGATCGAATTAAAGACATTGGCATAAAAAACAGTGTCTGGACTGTGCTATTACTAGGGTGGTGCAAAAGTTATTAAAGGAGAAAATCGAGCAACTTTTTCTTCCCCAGTCATGAGTCTAAAGGCTGTTAATGATAACAGAGTTCGGAGTAATTCTTGAAGATGTGTCTCTGGGAAACATAACAGCACTTTGACACAGGTCCACTCAAATTCCTCAGTTGAAGCCATGCACTCTGTGAGCTCATGATACGACAGAAGGAAGACATGGCTTCTTTCTCTTCCTCCTCCTAAGTCTGTTGTTTGAACCCATCCTGTTTCCCCTCATTGCATTGCTCCTCCTAAATATCTCTGCACTTCATTCTTTAAATTTTACAAGGATGTCCCCTTTGTGTTTCTGCAGGGGATGTCCTACTTTGGCTCCAGTCATCATGAAAAACCACAAGGGCTTAGAGCATATAGGAAAAATGAGAAGCAATGTAGCCAGTATTTACATAGAACTTAAATAAATAAATAAACAAAATTAAAAAATTTAGAGCAAAATTTAATGAAAAGGCAATCATGGTTAAACTGAATAAAACTACTCATTGCACATTTACCAAACTTCAGTTTCTCAAACTGCGGCAGCAATTTTGTCCCTTTTTTCTCTTGTAGTAAAGAAGAACTAACCGACGGTATTGTATGAAGTACCTGAAAGTGATACTTGAGTAAAAGTATAAGTATCTTATAAAATTACTATGGTAAAAGTTAAAGTTTCCTCTAAGAATATTACTTGAGTAAAAGTCTTTAAGTATCTGATTTATTTTGTACTTAATTATCAAAAGTATATTTCTGAGATAAAATGTATTTAAGTATTAAAATTAAAAGTATTTAGTAAATGTGAATGGTTAGATTTTCCAAAACACATTTATTGGGAGGTGATCTCTCCAAAACATACTTTTTCTAATGGCGTGCAGCGTTGATGGATTGTGTACAAACTAAATACAGTAGAAGAATGGTATATTTATACTTCTCATCTAACCACATTAAAATTTACTCTATCCAGGAGCCACAATTTTTCGGGATAGTATTTTTTAACAATAACAAGACAAAATGAAATAGAAAAAAAAAACTTTCTACATCATATCTTTTTTAAAAATGTGAAGAGTAGAAAGTACAGGTAATTGTGTAAAAATTTAAAGAGTAGAAGTAAAAAGTAGGCTTAAGTACAGCAACGAATTATTTGTATTTAGTTACTTTACAACTCTGCTAACCGAAGCTGCTGATGAGTTTTCAAAAGTAGATTGGGCTGTGTTGAGGTGA
This sequence comes from Austrofundulus limnaeus, assembly GCF_001266775.1. Taxonomy (NCBI): domain Eukaryota; kingdom Metazoa; phylum Chordata; class Actinopteri; order Cyprinodontiformes; family Rivulidae; genus Austrofundulus; species Austrofundulus limnaeus. The sequence goes on from NW_013952445.1 coordinate 2,236,350, forward strand.
GTAATAATTTTAATGAAATAATTAGAGCATTTCTAATATCCTTCAACACTTTACACATGCTAAAAAAAATAGGCTTTCTACATTTGTTTTCTGGGAAAATATTTTACGGCCAGTTTGTTGGTAATGAACACTCTGACGTTCCATGTCTAGAGGATTAATTGTGTTTGCAGTAATACAGTTGAAGGAAATCTCCTTAAACTGCATCTGTGGCTTTTTGTTATTGTTCCAAGGTTCTCAATTTTCAAATGAGGAATGTCTCTGTGCTGCATGTGATGTGAAGCAGTCATTTGTTTGTGCTTTAAAAAAAAAACCCTAAAACGTTTTCAGAGCCTTTAAAATTACTAACCACTTCACCGAGCTCCATCCATCATTTTGTCAACACGCTAATGTTTTGGACTCACCAAACCTCAGCTGAGGGAGGACGGCAACTAGACAAAACAGTTAGCTGCTTTGGCAAAGTATTTGAACTCCCCTCTGTTGAGGGACCACCATTTAAAAAGAATTTGTGAATTCTAAATGACAGGAAGTAAGTGTTGGTCAAACAACCCACATCTTAAGCTAACTGCTTCTGCAGTTTCTGCTCAGTAGTCAGCATGAACAAAGCCTGGTTTTGGTGTAGSTGTCAGATATTGCTTTTTAGTTCACGCGACTTAAAGACTGACATAGTTTCAAACTATTGCCATAACAATCATAGCTCATGTAATCAACAGTTAAGCCATGTTGTACTTCAAATATCTCATCTTCACCGTTAAAGTCTTTGTTTTCTATATGAGATAAAGATGGAAATGTTTGATGATTAATTGCATTGAACAAAGAGTACAGTTCTCTTTCCATTTCAGCAGTCATGTGACAAATGAAGGCTTTTATTCTTTTAATAACAGGTTCAGTAGTTTTTTTAGTGCAAAAAAACATTGAAATAATATTTTTAAAAGAAACATCAGATGCTTTACTGCGTCATGTTAATCGGCCTTTCATAGTTTCTGAAGGATGTCATGACAGATCTGTTCAAACACTCCCGAGCCCCTTGTATCCATTAACAAGCCTAGACATTAGTATGCTTTCAGGCAGCCCTTGATAATGCTACGAGCTTTTTCAACATGACTAATATTTACTTTAACCWGTTCCCCCCTTAAGTGCTGTTTTTAACAATGTAGGCACCATGAATGATTTACTGTACAAGAATACCTTAAAGGAAGCGTTTGCTTTGGAGACGTCTGTGGTTGGTTTGACGCTCGTGAAAAGCATTATCTGAACGACAGCATTGCGGACTTTGCTGATGCAGTATTTATAATATGTCACATAGCTGTGCATTGGGCCAAAAAAGGGCTGTTGTTTCTAAATTATACACAAGTGGCTGATAGTTGTAGGGCAGAGCCAGGGCACGGGTTGTTATGTCAAAACAAATATAAAGTTTTAAACTCTAACCACAGTGTATGTATGTATGCAGGGGAGAACATTCTTAAAGTTTAAACAATTAAAACAGTTAAATATTAGGAATGTAGGATTAAAAAATAGTTTGTTCAGTAATTGATTGATTGATGATGCCTTTGTTGTCATTGTACAGGGCACAATGAAATTACATTTAAGAACACCCATTCAAGAAGACACAAACATGACAAAAACATGGAGGAACAGGTGTACAGGTCATGTGGCAACCAGCAGGGTTCGCGCTACCTTTAAAAAGAAAAATGAAAAAAAAAAAAAAAACCAGAAGGTTAGATGAGGAAAACAAAACATCATATTATACCAACATAATGTGACACACGGTGCTTATAAAAAAAAACCTGAACAAGCAAGAGCACATTTATTAGCCAGAGGAGTAAGTGAGTTTAGAGGGCGTGCATCTGAAACCATGAATGTTGTATGCACTTGTGTGAATATCCAAAGAATCCAGTCCCCAAAAGGATAAACCCCATAGTTCAGCCRTTGTCCAGAATATTGGTAGTGAATTGTTCATTCTGTGCAGCTTCAGGTTGTMCTTCAAGGGATCAGATTACAGACAGGAGTGAGAGGGGCAAATCTGTAATCAGTTGTTTGGGAACAGAAGAAAATGTTTTCGGTCAGGCAGACAATAACAATTTTYCATCTGCCTTAATGTYCGCTGGTACATCCCAATGTGGCAAATCCAATCAGACAAATAGTGTGGGCAATCCCGCCGAGCCGAGCGATCACCTTCTCCCAGATCAATTCCATCTGGCCAGCAAAGTCCAGGGACTACAGCCGGCCCCTGACCCTCAGCAGAACCGCTTGCAGACCGGGCTCCAGCTCGCTCAAGGCTAAAGTCTGAGTGCTGAGAGAATGGCAATCCTTCATATTGGTCAGGCAGCCAGGAAATGGCCTGAATAGCCACCGACGTTGTTTTGTAGAACGCCAAGCCAATCTGTAGAATTCAATGATCAGAATCCAAATCCAGAACAGAGCAGAACAGAGGTCCCACCTTTGACATGTCCTCCCATGGAAGAAAACTTTGTTCCAAAAATTTATTAAGAGACCAGCTAACCAAATCCATAAAAATAAAAATATCCATAATTTATGGTTTCATCGTAGTGGAGGCTCCCGGCAGCAAAGCAGGGAAGATAAATGAGGGCAGGAGAGAGGGAAAAAGTGTCTTACTCGTCCAAGAGCAGGAACAAAAAAATAAAAAAAATAAAATAAATAAAATTACTTCAAAATCTAAAACTAGCCAAACTATGTATTTAAAAGCAATATTTAAAATCTTTAGAAGTGGAGTTGTGTGGAAGTGTTATTAATAATTAATGTACCCATTGTAGATAAAGTTGAATTTTGGAATGACCAAAAACAGCAGTAGGGTACAAAGTACTGATCCTATTGGTGAAATATTACTCCAATAAAAGTAAAAGTAGCTCTGTCAAAGTATTACTTAAGTTAAAGTACTGGAGTATRTGCTTTCAAAAATGCTTAAATACTGAAAGTTCTTAAAATTTTGACGTATTTTTAAAAGCATTTCACTTGCATGTAGTTGTGAATAATTGGTACATTTTTTTCTGCTGTAATGGACAGATTAGTAAGTCCATATATCAATGCAGTAGTCTTATATAGTACTTAAACAGTCAAAGATGCTCTACTTTTTCATGTAGTATTCCTTTGCTTCTCAGTCATACTCTGTGGTGGAGGTGTGGCTGCCATTCTGTGCCTACGGTCCCTCCAGACCACCACGATCACACTAACAGATGTGTACATGGGGAGGTTTGGTTAAGTGTCTTGTCTAGGGACACAATGACAGTATGCACTCAGGCAGGGATTTGAACTGGCGACACTCTGGTTGCAGGGAGAACGCCTACCCCTGTGCCCCTGAAATCYATATTTTCCTAATTATACCCATTTTACAAGAACTATCAGCTCATTAGTCTCTACAAAGTCACCACTTYGACAAGACTTGGAACAGTTTTGATAGAGCCTAAAATGAAATGACTATTTGAGTTCTTTGGGGGAAGCATTTCACTCTGAGCATTTTGGTTATTTGTAATATTTGTACTAGTTCGCTGAATTGAAAATACTTATTTGTTACAATAAACTAGAAACATTTTTTAATACAAAACTATTTTACAGTTTATTTGGTAGAAATCCATTAATAGAACAAAGGAACTAAATCTAAAGCAATCTAACTTAGGTCTCAGATTAAATGAAAATCAGCAGGACTAATCAGGTTCTAAACAAAGTACACAATAGTGCTGAAACATGTCTAGTATRCCTAGTGTTTTTCATGAAATGCAGATGGGGGGCCGGAAGTAAATGCAGCCCTGTTCTGTAGATTCAGCATCTAAATRCCTAAATTCTSTGCCAGGAGKAGGCCCRGAGGAAAACCCAGGACACGCTGGAGGGACTATGTTTCTCGGCTGGCCTGGGAACTCCTTGGGATTCCCCCGGATGAGCTGGCCCAAGTGGCTGGGGAGAGGGAAGTCTGGGTCTCTCTGCTTAGGCTTCTGCCCCAGTGACCTGACCCTGGATAAGCAGAAGATGACAGAAGGACTGTCCATATCTAAATTTCAAATGACTTGCTTATTTGTGGAGCCCAAAGACCTCTGACGAGAACCAGAAGTTTAAAGTGGAACTGAACCAGTTTTTTAATATGAAAAATAATTTTTTCACATGGCATAATTCTGTTTTATTAACTTGTATCTAGATTTAATCGTATTGTAATTTTAGACTTTTAAAGCTTTTTTTAAACAMATTTAAGGTTTGTTAAAATTATAAAAGAAACCACAATCAAACTGAATCATCATGATCAAAGTTTGCAATCTTAAAAAAAAACATTAGATCAGCTGTAGGTCTGATCTGCTTTGCTGCTTTTCTAACTTCCATCGTCCTCCTCGACCTGAATGATTAAGAAGAGTAATAACTGTGACAGAGGGCATTATGTGTTCCATTTTTTTCTTTTTCTTCTCACATTGCTTTGTTTATACGTGCCTTCCTGTCATAATCCCACACAAATCTCCACGGTAAAATCCCTTTGAAGAAATTGCCTCTCGTAGCGTGATATCCCGTGTTAAGGAGTTCTTTTTAATGACCAGAATTTGACCTCATTCCGTATGCACAAGCCTACATCAAAGTCGACAGCATCCGTCGAGACTGTGCAGTGTTCATCTGCTCGACAGCTTTTCACATTGAAATGACAAAACATGTTCATGGGGGTCGTAATTGGTTAATTAGGTTCAGGCCATTCAGTTTCACCTTGAACTGACCTTGATGAAGTGGTCTACAACTGCCATCAAGAAACATACTTTTATATTTCATCATCATTTTAAAAATTTGTCTGCTCAAAGTTGTGTTTGAAATATTTTTGGATTGTTAAATTCTGAAGTAAGGGTCAGACATGCTCATTCTTTGAATTTGATCAAGCTATTTTGTTTTATTATGGTTAAGAAGAAATTCAATTTCTTCCTTGAAGACTGAGCTGCCATTGCCAAAAAAATCAAAACAAACGTGATATGATGGAAATGATTTTAACTCTACTGTGTCACGTAGCCAAAGTCAGCTTTTTAATAGTGGATTTAACTGTGCTGTCACGCTGCTGCAGCCAAAAATCAGTAGATAAATAAGAGTCAGAGAAGTGAAGTTGAGGAGTACCTGTTACCTTTCAAAGGGAGTGCTTTGACCTGCAACTGCATACGGASTATTGTTTTCATAATAATGCTTAATAATCTAAAATATAAAAACAAATGTTTAAGAATAAAAACGAGCATTAAATTATAAAAGAATTAGCATCAAATACTCATTATTTTTTGGTAAAAACTTTAAGAACTTCAGATTCCCTTTGTATAGCACCATGTTTCAACCTATTGTAATTTTTCAAAGTCTGGGTCTTTCATTTGTTTTCAATAACACAAAGTCCTCATT
>NW_013952445.1:2241885-2249510 GCF_001266775.1 Austrofundulus limnaeus
ACATTAAATAGACTGAATAAGGAATGCCAGTCATGCCCACACAACAGTTATAAGTACATGCTGATGAGAGAATAACTACAAAAACATTGAAACCACATTACTTGTCCTAATTGAAAATAAAAGAGAGGCACTATCACCAAACATGGTCTGAAAGATGTGGCTGCACAGTTGTCTTCTGGAGATCTGAAATCTACATTCTCTTAAGCTCCACCTGCAGCTCTGCAGGCACATTTTTTCAGCTGTTTGAAGTTGCTTATTGACCTTACGCTGCTCTTGCTGCTTTAAAAAGCAGCCCACAGGTTAGGACCTCTGCCAGGTACTCTGTCTTTTTGGCAGCCCTTTGATGCTTAATCTGTCCGTGAATGTTTGACTGAACCTTGATGAGATCATGGGGACAGTGAGTCCAGCTGTTTTGGTCATCGGAACAGCTGGGTATTAACTACTGACAAAAGACAACTACACCATTTTTGATTCTTTTTGTTTTAGAGGAGCTTTTTAGGAAGATATAAAGACTTTTACAGATACTGAAGCATATTTCTCACCTTAGCCTAACATTTAAAATGCTAAAACTATAAACACTCTTTGTCAGCATAACACCAAGCTGATTAGAGTAAAAGAAAACAAACAGCAACGACAACAATAAAACCACAACTTAACTGTGTTTTAAGATCTGAAAAGTCAGAGGTGCCTTGTAATAAAATCTATTACTATTGCACACTGATCAACAGTGTTGGTAAAATATTCTTGATCAAGTTTAGCAGAGTATCTGATCGAGTGTTTCCTTTTTGGCTGCAGTGTCAAGTTTTGGATTTATGCTGCAGCCTGAGCCTTTAATCTTTCCATCTCCGCAATCTAAAGCGAAGCAGGAAGGAGTGTACAGTATGTGCAGAGGTCACAGCTGGGTCACTCCTCACGAAAACAAGCACAATTAGCGCAGTGACTCAACGTGCTCGCATAATTCACGCAAAACTGCACCTCATAAAGCCTACTGTTAAATTTAAAGCGCACACAATTACTCATAATTGCTCCAGAAATTGATTTATTAGCTCAGTTGTGAAGCTGTGTGAGCCGAGTGCCATCTGACCTCCAGCTGAATGAATAATCAACAGGCCTCCCGAGCTAGCAGATGTTCGAGAGTGTTGCTGTTTTATCAGGCCTGTAATATGAACAGGCATGAAACCAGATCAAATTAAATGATGTGAGGACAGACAGCTGCAATATATTTGGACTTGGCTGTTTTGACTCTTATGGGCTTATGAGAAGTTTGTGTTCCCAAACATAAAATATGTCTTGGTTTATCTGAAACTATTTATAGAAAAAGGGCAATATGAAGAAAATCTTGAAAAAATCTAAAACGTAACATGCCCGACAGAAACTGCAGCAAATCCAAAGCTGTTTTTTGCTCAGTTCCAGCTGGCTGTTTTGTAAGACATGTTCTTCGGGGACCTGAATCGTGATCCCTTAACTTCAACTTTTTTTCTCTAATTGCCTCTTAATTTCTTTGCTTTGCACTTGGTTATGGGGTGTAGCTGGCCTAAYGAAGCACAGATGAGTTGCTTAAAACTCTGCTTATTGTCTTGTTAGCACAGAGGAGTTTAGACTGTGTGCATGTTGTTTCTTTTATCAGATTCTTCTCTGACAGCCTTTTAGAGTTTTTTAAAGCAGCATGCAGAAATGTGGTAGCTATAGAGAACACCTGATTGTTTTTTCCTCTGTTTTGTAGCATCCAAAGTGATGTTGGAAAGCAGAAAATGGTTGAACTGCATGCTGAAGTTGCGCTCATTGTTGCGTCTGCCCTCAGGAACTGTCGACTCGAGTGTTTCTTTCCAAACTTGTCACACATTTCAGGAACAATTAGAGAAAAGAAAGTAAATTGTTCCCATGCACTTGGATTGTCGTCCTTGTGACATCTGCCACCGCAGCACGGATGATAGATTCCTCCTTCATTAGCCAGGGGTGTGGGATTACCCAGCAAGAACACATTAATCACCACTTTCTGTGGCAGCCTGAATGCGCCGTGCTTTGTTTGGAAAAAACTTTTCTTTTTTTTCTTCGACGTGTCACTCTTCTCCTGTGACAGGACCGCAATCAATCATCTTGACTGACAGCACTGATAGGTTACACTGTTTACACAATGTGTAATGAAAGATCATGTTACCCACTATTGTTGTTTCTGAGACAACTCTTTTGGTCTGGATATGAATAGAGTGGGTGCTTTAGTACAAATTCACACAAGCTTGTTTGCTTTCGCTTTTTGTTTCCACAGTGGTTCCACTTTGTCCTTCACTCGCTGTCTCTTTCTCTCTGCAAACACTCCACCAAACGTGAACAGAATGGGTGGGTAGAGCCTTAGTTTGAAGAAATGCTTTAACTCTGACCAGACTGACAAGCTAATGGCTGCTTTAAGTGAGTTCAAAGCCGCAGTGGATTTCTGGCGTCTTAAAACAACCACAGTCTCAGAGATTTAATAGAGATTCATCTAAATTCTATCATGAACTTCCACATCATGATTTGTTTTGCATTTTCACTTCCAGGGTAGTTTGAGGCATCTCAGACAGAAATATCAGATTTCTGATGGAATAACTGTTTAAAATGAAAGTGGAGACAGTGTAAAGGTTTATAAAATAGCATCCACAAGTTAACTACAGGAAAAAATAAAGTTATTTTAAGATGACATTTGGCCCGTTTTGGTTTGCACCATACCTAAACTAACCTCACTTGGACAATCCTATTAGAATTCTTGTGTTTCTCCAAACTGAGGCCCTTCCAATATTTATCTACAACAGGTAAGATATTTATTGTTCAAATCCACAAAACCCCATTTAAAAAGACTGCAACATAAGGAACTGGGGTTGTTGAGAACCAGACTAAGGGAGCAGCTTGCAGATTTTTGCTGCTTTGTGAGTTTTTACAAAACTGGTCTGGACTGCTCCGCTGCTGGATGTGTAAATCTTGTTTAAATAAAAAGCTTTGTTGCTTTCAGTTTGGACAGTGAAGCTTTGTACTCGCTCTATATTCCTCTGTGTGTTTAGTCTCATGGTGCCGATTTAATTTGCAATCCCTAAAAACGTTCTGTTCTCCACAAACTGAACTCACTGCTTTCTGAATTTAATAAACATGTAAGAGTCCATACATATGTTGCTTAAAAACTCTATATTCTTAATCCTAAATGTCTCAAATTTGTTACTAGAGTCTGCTAGAGCACACCCACTGGCCTTCAAAATAAAAACACTGCAGTTTCAAAATTAAAGAACAGATTTCAGTTTTGTTTGAAGATTAATTAATATATTATTTTATTTTATTTTTTTGTTGTTGACTACCTGCTGTTCATAAGATACTTATGTGTCCTTGTAGTTAGAAAGCAATTTATGTGTGCTGCAAAGGCACTTTTCTGTAGTATAGGCAAAAGACAATCGAAACTCTTACAGCAATTTTGAATGCCTTTTATATAGAAATATGTCACCTTTTGGAACCAATGAACAGGTCTCACTTCCTCCAGGGCATCAAAGATAAGCTGTATTATTTTACATCACCCAAGCAGCAGTGGTGTCTTTCATTTTTTGGTATTGAGACACTTTTTAGAGAGTTTTATACACCCAATCATTTGATACTGTAAAGTACCTGTCTGACCCACATGAAGGTGTGATACTTTATGTCCTCCCAGACAGACAGCTGGGGAGATTGGTTTGCAGAAATATGATGAGGGAACATAAAAGCTGCTTGAACTCACCGCCCTTGTCTTCAGAACATGTCCTATATCCTATACAGTTATATTTTCATCCTCAGGTCTTCTTTTACTTGTTATACAGTGGTTTGCAAAAGTATTCATACCCCTTGAACTTTTCCATATTTTGTCACATTACAACCACAAACATAAATATATTTCACTGGAATTTAATGTGAAAGACCAACACAAAGTGGTATACAATTGTGAAGTGGAAGCAAAATTTTACATGAATCAAAACATTTTTTACAAATAAAAAACTGAAAAGTGCGACGTGCAAAAGTATTCAGCCCCCTTTTCCCTGAGTGCAACCAATTGCATTCAGAAGTTGCCTGATGACTGCTAATGACTCAAAAGGGTCCACCTGTGTGTAATCTAATCTCAGTACAAATACAGCTGCTCCGTGACGGCCTCAGATGTTGGTTAAGAGAATATTGGGGAGCAAACAGCATCATGAAGTCCAAAGAACACACCAGACAGGTTAGGAATATGGTTTTGGAGAAGTTTAAAGCAGGCTTAGGTTATAAAAAGATTTCCCAAGCTTTGAACATCTCACGGAGCACTGTTCAATCCATCATCCGGAAATGGAAAGAGTATGGCACCACAGTAAACCTGCCAAGACAAGGCCGTCCACCTAAACTTACAGGCCGAACAAGGAGATCACTGATCAGAGAGGCAGCCAAGAGGCCCATGGTGACTCTGGATGAAATGCAGAGAGCCACAGCTCAGGTGGGGGAAACTGTCCACAGGACAACAATTAGTCGTGCACTACACAAATGTGGTCTTTATGGAAGAGTGGCAAGGAGAAAGCCATTGTTAAAAGAAAACCATAAGAAGTCCCGTTTGCAGTTTGCCAGAAGCCATGTTGAGGACACAGCAAACATGTGGAAGAAGGTGCTTTGGTCAGACGAGACCAAAATTGAACTTTTTGGCCACAATGCAAAACGCTATGTGTGGCGGAGAAAGAACACTGCACATCACTCTGAAAACACCATCCCCACTGTCAAATATGGTGGTGGCAGCATCATGCTCTGGGGGTGCTTCTCTTCAGCAGGGACCGGGAAGTTGGTCAAAGTTGATGGGAAGATGGATGGAGCCAAATACAGGGAATCTTGGAAGAAAACCTGTTGGAGTCAGCAAAAGATTTGAGACTGGGGCGGAGGTTCACCTTCCAGCAGGACAACGACCCTAAACATAAAGCCAAAGCTACAATGGAGTGGTTTAAAAAAAAGAATATTCATGTGTTAGAATGGCCCAGTCAAAGTCCAGACCTAAACCCAATTGAGAATTTGTGGCAAGATCTCAAAACTGCTGTTCACAAACGCTCTCCATCCAATCTGACTGAGCTTGAGCTGTTTTGCAAGGAGGAATGGGCAAGAATTGCAGTCACTAGATGTGCAAAGCTGGTGGAGACATACCCTAAAAGACTTGCAGCTGTAATTGCAGCAAAAGGTGGCTCCACAAAGTATTGACTCAGGGGGGCTGAATAATTTTGCACATCGCACTTTTCAGTTTTTTATTTGTAAAAAATGTTTTGATTCATGTAAAATTTTGCTTCCACTTCACAATTGTATACCACTTTGTGTTGGTCTTTCACATTAAATTCCAGTGAAATATATTTATGTTTGTGGTTGTAATGTGACAAAATATGGAAAAGTTCAAGGGGTATGAATACTTTTGCAAACCACTGTAGTTGAACAAAATTAAATCTGGTGGGAGAAGAAAAAAATAGCTTCTGTTTTTTACATTTAGCGTCTCATATTGAAAAACCATGAAAAGAACAGTGCAGATTTGCTCTAATTGGTCCTCACACTGGGCAAATTAGATTTTGGCACATAGTTCCAAGACAAAAAGCGACAGTAACCGATTGAGTGCGGACAGGAACAATGCTAGCTTGTTCCCTCCCATGGGGCTCCAGGAAAAGTCATCAATTCTTACCTATCATCCTTAGTGCAATGCATAGGCTCATTACAATTATCTCTGAAATACACACAGTGCATTAAAAGCCCCATTAAAGCAATCCTCCTCCTCTAGTACTGTAATGAAACTCTCTTATCCATTATAGAAATGGACCATACTGTCAAGGAGTTTAGTTTAATTCTCTGCAGACACAGAGGATTAAATGTGTTTTGATTAAGCTGAAGATTATCACAGTCATACAGTCTTTTTTTGTAACCAAAGACCCCACTCCATCTCTTGGGTGACCTCCCAAGATGACTCTTTTTTTTGTCTACACGCAGCCTGCTTGCCATTGTGTAATACTGACAGAGCACAACAGCAAGACATACGCTCCTGAGGAGAGAGCAACAAAACRCACTCTGAAGCCTGAAGCTCCTGGCGTCTGCCTCGCTCCTTTAAAGAGCCTGTTAAATATGAGTCAGCTGTTGTGCTCAGGACTCCAACAACTGCTTTAATTCCTCCACCTCCCCCTCCCGCCTTTGCTTAAAAAGGGGGCTTTGTGCCTGTAGGGCCCCCATCAGTTACCTGCTGACAGGCCGAGCATGACTGATGAGCTGCCTGAGGCGCCCCGGTATACTTTGTCAGCTGCTCATAATTTATACATCTTATCTGCGTCAGAACAAAAGACAGAACGTGGCTTTATGGAAATAAAAACAGAGACTTGTTTAGACTCCAGCATGTGGAGTGAAGTGGGGTGATCACTCTGATGGTTGTTTCTCTTTGCGAGCAAGACAAGCTGCCTTGTCTGGCTCTCAGCACTCCACACCCATTCTGTCTACCCACACCTTCACTCTTTGTGTGTATGTGTGTGTAGCTGTGGTGACCTCAGAGGCCTTTTGAGGCTGTTGTGTGTCTGGCTCTAGTTGGCAGGTGACAAAGACATGAAACATGGGTTTATTTTAAAGGGTCAGCTGTTTAATTTTYTTGCTCTACATTAAATCAGAAATCAGAACATGCATACACAATGTACTGGCTTAGCTTTCAGTCTTTTTTTATTATTTGGCGGTGGTTAGAAATGCCCTAAAATATGCCTAAGTGATACCAGTGAAGAGCAGAACATCATGTTGAACAGGAAATTGAGGTGGACCATGAAGGGAAAGACGATTCATCACTGCCACTATAGCTCTTTCCTGTGGAGGGTGGATTTCTCTTCAAACGCTGTGCTTTGGTCTGTGATATTAAGAGTGATTTATTCACTGACTCATCCTCCAACGCTTTGTCACATTCAAATTGTCCTGCCAGCTCTTTTTCGTTGTTGTTTTTGGTTTTCTCACGGCCTTGAACAAAACATGGGATATGCTTTTACTTGCAGCATCTGCCAAAACRCTACTCATCCTGCTTTTGTTTCGCTTTGGGTTTTTGTTGCCCCTCGGTAATGAGATACACAGAGCACAAAAATAAGAGCTGGTCCATCGGTTTATTTGTACAGCAGGTCTATTTATTTTTTACAGTGTTGTATAAAAGTACCACAAAGTGATACTTGAGTAAAGGTACAAGTATCTTACAAAAAAAAATACTTCGGTAAAAGTTAAAGTCTCCTTTAGGAATATTAGTTGAGTAAAACTCTTAAAGTATCTAATATTTTTTGTACTTAAGTAAGTAAAAGTATTGATTTAAAATGAGCAGTTAGATTTTCTGTAATGACATTTATTAGGAGATGACCTCCCCAAATACATGCAGAGAAATGGTATAATCATATTAAAATAATTAATTTATGTTAAATTTAGGATGCACTAGTCTAGCTGTTTCAGTTTATATACATATATCAAGGCTGAGAAAGCTTTTCCTCAAGATGAAAATCTGTCCAAGGGCTGCGGCCAAATGTAATAATATAATTCATGAAATACAAATACTTCCTAGGTACACTCCTTTTATTTTAATGACTATGTCCTGCTGGAGTGTGACATGATTTGTTTGTGTACAAACTAATACAGTATCATAA
>NW_013952445.1:2249715-2251738 GCF_001266775.1 Austrofundulus limnaeus
TATACTTCTCATTCAACCACAGTTAAATTCACTCTAACTAGGAGGCACAATTTCTATGGATAGTATTTATTTTTTACAAAAACAAGCTGGAATGAAAACAAACAAAAATTAAATAAAAGTAACAACTTTGTACTTCTTGACTTTTTAAAAAATGTAAGGAGTAGAAAGTACAGATAATTGTGAGAAAATGTAAGAAGTAGAAGTAAAAAGTAGCCTGAAAAATAATTACTCAATTAAAGTACAGATACCCAAAAATTCTACTTAAGTACAGTAAAGAAGTATTTGTACTAAGTTACTTTACAACTCTGATTTTTTATAAATTTTTTTTTAGAAATATACTCCTATGTCTACATAACTTTTAACTCATTTTTGGTAGGTTTGAAAAACCTAAACATCATACATGAAAAAGATTAGAGAGAACTTTAAGACAACCTTACTCAGATTAGAATGTCAGCTAAGACATTGGCAACCTGATTATCCAGCTTTCATTTTTACTTAAACTTTTCATTTTGCATTTTATCTGCGACAGGTTGTTTTGTTTCTACAATAACTTGATGGAATTTCCCAGTTCAGAGCTGTAACAGTCAGGAGGAATAAGCAGATATCTAAACCATTCTGATGGTTTCCATATCTTGGTGTGATTTCTATTTGTTCTCTTGGAGTGGGCCAGACGGCGGATCATTTGCACCACAGTGACAAGTACATCATCATCCGCCTGTAACCTTAGCTCCAGGAGACGATGCGGGCTTTGTTCTCCACCAAGCTCACTTGGGGATGTTTGGCAGTGTGCTGATAGATATGCTTATCCTAATGTCAGTRCAGAGCACCATCCCCGATAACAGATTCTCTCAGTAGAATCCACCCTGCTTATCTTGCCGCGGTGCTGTTAGGCAGCGCCTGCCTCTCCATGCGGGTACAAGGCATGCAGTCATTCCTTTAGCTGCAGCCTGGCTTCAGAACGTCATTCGTGACAAATGTTTACAAAATTTATTCTTTAGAAGCAGCAAGTGTAGAATAATGTTGCAGATATAAACATTTACAAAGATGAAAAACCTTTTAATTTGCACAAAACTAACAAACCTGCAGGTTACTTACCTACTCCACTCTGTCAGCAATTACTTCAGCAGGCACTACAATTACTGACTTCAGAAATGCACTCTATTGTTCGTTATTTGGTAAAAACCTTTTAGTCTGATCTGCTCAGGTTGCAATCCTCCTCCAGCTCAGGATTTTATTTTCTTTCAATGTCTGATTTTGTTGATGTTGAATCAGCGTTTATGCAATTTTTCCCTCTTTTTTTAAATTTTCTGTTCATTGTTTGCAATCTAGATACTGCTGTGCAGTTTACTATTTTAAAAAATACTAGTTTTAATAAGGGCAGAAAACAGGACGCGTCTACATGCCTTCGTCAACTGCTGACGACGGCATGTAGCCGAAACGCATCCTGTTTTCTGCCCTTATTAAAACAATAGTATTTTTTGGAGTGCTGGTTATCCCATTTTTTTTCATCCTTCAGAACCAGGCATCCATTTACTCTTTCTCTTTTTATAAGGAAATTTGAGTTGTGCGCACTAAAAAATTTTTCTTAGTTTGCTAATTTAGCCATTTATATATTAAAACAGATGGTAATGTGGGGCAATGGTTAGCTGTCCCCTCTCAGCAAGAAGGTCACAGGTTCACCGCCCAACTTTTAAGTTTATTGTTAAAATGCTTTAAAAAACAAATTTATTAATATTTTCCTGTAGATACAACATATATGCAATTCCTGCAGAAACATTTTCTTCTTCAAAGTTTGCATCAACAGACTTGCTTTAATTGTCTTATTATAGTACTTTTAGCTTACTAATCTAACTAATCTTTTGACGCTTATTACCGGTAAGCATTTGCTACTTTTAGCTTGAGGTTAGCATTTTGTTACTTTTAGCTAAATTTTAGGTAGTTTTTTTTTTTTGCTTGTAGTTTTAGCTAACTACAGCGGGTAAAATAAGTATTGAACACGTCACCATTTTTCTCAGTAAATATA
>NW_013952445.1:2253417-2270548 GCF_001266775.1 Austrofundulus limnaeus
GTTGACGTGTTCAATACTTGTTTTACCCGCTGTATATATTAAACAGATGGTAATGTGGGGCAATAGTTTGAGCTGTCCCCTCTCAGCAAGAAGGTCACAGGTTCGCCGCCCAACTTTTAAGTTTTGTTGTTAAAATGCTTTAAAAAAAACAAATGTATTATTTTCCTATAGATACAACATCTCTGCAATTCCTGCAGTAACATTGTCTTCTTCAAAGTTTGCATCAACAGACTTGCTTTAATTGTCTTATTATAGTACTTTTAGCTTACTAATCTAACTAATCTTTTGACGCTTATTACCGGTAAGCATTTGCTACTTTTAGCTTGAGGTTAGCATTTTGTTACTTTTAGCTAATCTTTAGGTAGTATTTTTTTTGCTTGTAGTTTTTAGCTAACTATTTGCTACTTTTAGCTACTCTTTTCTTACATTTGACTTTTAGCTAGGCTTTTGCTAATTTTAACTTTTAATAAGTGTTTTGATATTTTTAGATAGCAGTTTGCTACTATTGCTTTTAGCTTTTGGATCGCAGTTGGCGTATTTTAGCTTGTGTTTTGCTACTCTTACCCTTAAGCTAGTATTCTGCTTTTTTATCTGCTCTGCATTTTTAGCTTTATAACTCAGTTTCARATTCCTTAGCATTAGTTATTCAGCACTATATGTTCAGATGACTTTTTTAATTTTATTTTTCTATTTATTTTTTCAGRGAAAGTCTAGTAGTTTTACATTTTGTGCAATTTTTTTGGTTTTCTTTATTAAACAGTTCTATTGTATTAGAATTTGATTCAAGCATGTGGAATATTCCAGTTTGAAGCAGAATTATCTGTAAAGGGGTAATGCACATCCTGATGTGTTGGTTGTGCTGGGGTGGTGGGGAAGTGTTGACATTGCATCAGTGGTAAAATGAACGTGGAGGAGGCCTTAGGGCAAGCAGAGCATTCTGCTCAGCTCCACACAGCAGCCTGCTGATTAGCCTGCAGGAGAGGACTCTGTTTGCATATTATAGCGGAGAGATGCGACCGGAGGCCTCAAAAGGCAGGAGGATGGTGGTGGTGGTGGGGGCTGCGTTGCAGACCTGGGAACGCCAGCTGCCAGACAGTTCACCATGTGCAACACATGTCTATCAGCACCTACTGTTCCACTATGCACCATTAAGATGACAGAACAGTTCATATCCTGCACCGGGTTGATAGATATGTCATATCTCTGAAAACCCTGTTTGTCTTCCACAGGTGTACAATCCCTTTYTCTCTCTCTCTCTCTCTRAGCAGACAGCACACATGGCACTTTTCGACACTCTTTTCCTGATAGTGAGTCGGCATGCAGACATATCAAAGGGGAGATCTTTCCCATGCAATTATGGCAAAACTAAAGGTGATGAAGTGTGCCAAACAAAAGAAAGCAAAAGATCAAAAGGCCTGGAATAAAAACTGATTACAAAAAAGGCAAAAGGTTTCACACACTGAATGCCTCAATGTTAAAGAGTCAGTAAAAAAAACAATGAACAAAAGTGCTAAAAATCCTAACTTTTTTTTTTTTTGGTAACTGAAACAGGAAATACTATTTAGAAGAGTTATTAGAATTAGATTACAATTTAGAAAAAAATAGATTTTTTTTAAGCTTAAAGTACAGATATATGTTATAGATTTAAAAATCATGTCCATATGTACAACATGTGAGCTGATGCTGAGGAGCTACAGTATCGTAGCTGTTACGCTGTTTGGAGCCCGTCTYAAGTAATGTAGGATAATTCTTCCCGGCTGTCAGAAATTGCATGTAATTGGTAGTGAGTGGCCTCTCACAAAGCAGATCCTGTATTTTCTCCTTTTTTATTGCTAATAATGCATGATTGTTCTCTGTAATCTGCAGCGCTGTTTCTCTTTCATCTCAACAAGAAGATTAAGAAAAGGTGGGGGCTGGTCCGGCAGCGCCATGCCATGCTTAGGTGGCTCAGCTCCCAGAGGAATTATCCACTGTTGTTATGACTATTACTGTGTGGATTACATGTTAGYAAGGGGTCACCTATCGCTTCAACTTCCTAGAAGTGAGACTTTTCAGCTCTTTTTCTTGCCTCAACATGAAAATGTACGACTTGTCAAKGTGGTGAATGACAGGGTGCATTCGACATGCTCCTCCAGATCATTTGCCAAAGTCTGACTTGAAAAGCTTTCTCCTTTGAACTGGGCTCAAACCTGTCAGTTCCTCTAATTCAGAGCAGAAATCTGCAGCTGCTGAAATAATGAATTAGGCTGATGGACAGAATTATAAGAGCCTGCCTACCTAGCCGTCCAATGACACCCCGCTGCTCTCAAATGCTGCCAGTGATTTAGCACCTCAGCTGGGCAAGATGAAGAAAGTGAATTTATTCACAGGAGGGTGGCAGCTAGCACTGACTCATAGCCTTTATGTGGTGGCGCATGTCCTAATTCATCAGCAAACATGTCCTCCCTGAAAGGGCAGAGGAAATTAGACAAGATAGTTTCTCGGTTTTGGGTCAAATTTTGAAAACCTTTGTCAGGAGGTAATAGACAGCACAAAATAGTTTATTTCCTTTTTTATTTTATCTTGTCTGATCTGCATCCTAACTTGTAATACATATTTTTATTTTTGAATTTTCATGGGGTTTTCAGACTGCTTAGCTCCCCCCCTTAAATTTCATAAACTCCTTAAAGGGTTGATAGGTTTTAGACCGATGCTTAGCAACAACATTCCTGTGCTTTAAGTAGCAGTAAGCCCCTCGCTGCACCCTTTGATGGGGCTGTCAAGGCAGATTTATTTCCTCTTAGCACATTGTCTTCATGTCCACTCATATAAATGGATGAAAGAAAGAGGTGTTTACACTTTTTTTTAGTTGTAATTAAATTGTGTTGCTCATGATTTCTCAGGTGATGTGAGACATACATGCTGGCRAATCATAGGGGAGGTCTGACAAAGCTGCTTAATTTGATTTCACCAGCTAACGTGTGAAAAGTGATGTCAGGCTCTTTAAAGCTGAGGCCTGCTGTTCCAGGTAACCAGAGTTGATGTTTATGTTGAGATCTGGAACATACAGTACAATGTTTTATTTTTAAGAGATCTATATAGTTGGTGTCCATAATATATAATATGTTGAATATTCATTCTCTTTGGCACATAAGTGCAGAACATGCTGATTCAGTTTTGGGCATACAAATACCCTATAGTGTATAACAGTCAGAATAACGTGGATCAAAAGTGCTTCGTACCGGATTTAAAATAACKAAAGCTTGGCAGATATAATATTGTTCTTTCAATATTTTGCATAGTGGTGTCTGCTGATGTTTTGCCTTAAATACACTATATTAAAGATGGTTTTCATTGAGTTGCAGTGGTTGGAGACTACATGACAGCACAAAGTTGCATGAAAATTTAAAAAAATTGCCACATTTTCAAAAATAAATTAAAATTAAGTAGATCCTCTGGACAAGTTCTTTAATGAAATAGCTACCACTTTACAAAAAGGCTCCCCTTATAGATGGCTTATAAAGAGTTTATAGATAGGTTATAAATTAATCTCTAAACACTTTATTAATCCTTAATAAATGTTTATTATGCAATAATTAAGGACAAGAAAGAGACAAAACTGTCCGGTTTCTTACCAAATAATGAGAAAAATCTGTTCACGTACATGTTACATCTAAAGGTGCTATATTAAACATTTCAGACTAGGTTACTATACATTGTAAGCACAATAACAATAAAAAACACATATTTTAATATATTAATATTGTACTGTATTACTGCATTATAAATATTCACAACTGTCCAAGGGAGATTTATCGTAAAGTGTAATACAGCACACTTTTTAAATAATGAGAAATAAATATTTAAAAATGCCAAACATTAGTGTTTAATGTGAAAAATCCTCATTTTTAAAACTTGGTGTTGAATATCAGTATTTGAAATTATTGCTCAAACACGTAACTACTGTCAACAATGTAAACATACCAAATAGTCCCACCCCATCCAAAATAGTGTACAGTTTTACACTTTAAAAAAAGAATCCCTTTAATATTTTTGGATATTTATAATGCAGTAATACAGTACAATATTACATGTTAAAATATGCATTTTCTAATAATTATTATTATTAAAAGTTATTATTGTGCTTACAAGGTATTAAACTAGTSTTAAATGTTTACTACCAAACAGAATTGGCTCAGTATTTGGAAAGAAACCAGTTTAATCTCTTTTTTGACCTTAATTAAGGCATTATAGATGAATTAATAACTTATCTATAAACTCTTTAAAAGCCATCTATAAGGGGAGCCTTATGGTAAAGTGGTACCATGAAATGTTTAGTCTCTCCTCCAAGAGACTTCTGCAGTTTGTTTCAGGTGAACTCAGCTATAAGCACTGCCTCCACATGGTGTTGTGGAGGCCCATTTTCTGTTGAAATCTTGCTGAATTCTTCATATTTGTAACCAAATAACTATCAAGCCCCACTTGCCTTTAGTTTTGAAAATCTATTTTTATTTGCACAGCTTGAAAAATTGCATTTTTGCACACTGTTTTGTTGTTACCTCCTCCCACATCTTACTCATCAAGGTTTGTTTTGTACCTGCATTTGAAAGCAGTTGCAAAAGTTGGAGYGTACGGTGGAAATAAACACATGCATTTTTACAGTTGGACAGTCTGCATTAGTTTTTTTAGTAATTATTATTTATCATCAGCATGTTTTTTAGACCTGGACAACAGCCTTGGATATTTTCTGTCAATGGAGAGTTCCATGCAGAGGTCAAAAAACAGCTTTTTGAGAAGGGTTGCCCACAACAAAATGCAGGTGCTTTTAAGAAGTTTGAACTGACCCTGACTATTTTAAGAGAAATTTTGTTTCAGTTTTTTTTAACATGTTTAAAACCCAAGTAATAGTAATATGTGAGGGACTTGAGAACACTGGGAAGACATTCACTAATATTTTTTTCCTAACCATTGAGATACTACCTTAAAAGAGGTGCTTTTTATTCACATTTAAAGACATCCTTGATTGTGAGTCCACCTAATACACTCAGATCTGGCTGATGCTGATTATTATTAAAAAAAAGCAACAATCAATTTGATTATTGAGTCAACTGATTATTCAGTCTGCCTCTCTAGTTCACATCAGCTCTTACAGTTCACTTCAGATGCTTTACTGACTACYTTCTATAGCTGATATATTTACAGAAACACTAACACGATGCTACTAAGAAGCCTGCTGTGAGTGAAGCAGCTTGACATGTGCTTGGCCGACCTCCACAGTGCTGATCTACAGCGAGCTCTGACTAACCCTCCACGTGTTCTCATCGCTCTCGCCTGGGAATCCAGCAGCTGGAAAAGCACTTGTGCTTTGTTTTTTTGTCAGACAGCCCACTCTGTCCTTAGCCACATGTCCGTGGAGGAAATGTCCAAACGTGGCACTGCACCAGGAGTTTCTCCTGAAGAATTAAACGTCTGTTCGGGTGTTTGGCAGCGGACAAGAAACGAGTCATAAAGAGGTCTCAGGCTCCCTTACTTGCCATTTACCAGTCCCACACCAGTTTAATACAGTTATCATCAGATATTAATATGCTGGTTGTAAGTATCTTAATGAAATATTTACTCCCATATATAGCTCAACAACTTATGGCATCTTTTATGAGTAATATGTGGAGAAATAATTACCTAAATCCAGCAGGAACATGTAAAGTGTTGTACTTTGAAAAAATATTGTTATAATGAGTTTTTTTTATTATAAGTGGATCCTCTGGTTTATGTCTTTAGTCTGGCTAATTTCTAGAAAAAAAGTGCCCTTTTTAGTTTTAGCTGTCACCATGGTTTTAAACGAGGAAAGATTTTGCTTGGCACCTTCATAATTCTGGCAAAGATTTTGAGTTTAAGTAAAAAGGGAGTTTTAGAATTGCTCCTAAAAACTGCTCAAATGTCAATTCTTAATCTTTTCACCATACGAAACATGAGTATTTATTTGCTGCTCTGCTATATTTATTAGATTTAATACTTATAATAGCATCTTCATTATAAAGAGGATGAGTGGCGTATTATTTACTACAGTGCACGTTTAAACATAACATTTATAAATCATTCCAGGCCTTTTCATTTGCTCTGTCCCAGAGGTGTAGTTTTTGGTTGAGGTCATGATCGTTGCAAATAATCAAATACATTTGTTATTCACTTTGTCTTCTTCTGCAGGAGGTTCTTAAAGTTTAAAGCATCATCACATATTTTCCTGACAGTCTATATTCCCCCAAATCCAAGGCTTTGATATATCACCGTGAGAGTTTCTCTCTCTGTAGAAAAATGGTTTCTTCACTCCCTCTGATAATAACTTTGAATGCTGACAGTGAGCTGAGGTTGGCSAACTGATTTTCTGCGCAAATTCTTTGTGCATGAGCAGAGAAGGAAATAYATCATTCTCTTATAATATGAAGAAAGCGAGATAAAGATAAATTTGTAAGATTAGACTGATTTAGCAGTTTAGTTTGGAGATGTTTCTTATCAGCAGTGGCGTCACTAGGCCTATTTTAGGGGGGCTCCAGCCCCCCTAAAATATTTAAAAAAAACCTAAATTATTTTGGTGTAAATTTTTTTTAATTAATTAAATTTTTTTTTACAAAAATTCAATATGATGTGGTCAGAATAAATAACCATTTAATATTTCATTGTTGACTAAAATATATGATCATAAATCTGTCAGTTTCCCTTTAATTTATAATGTAAAATAGTTTTAATGTTCAGTTTTGGGGTATTTTTGATTTGATGTTAAAATATTATTTGGCCTTGAATAATTTAAAAATAACTATGGAAAAAAAATAATAATCTGAAAGTGTAGGTATTGTTCTCTAAATAAATGTTCCTGAAATGATACTTTGCACTGTACACGCATGCACACACACACACACACACACACACACACACACACACACACACACACACACACACACACACACACACAAAACAAGTATATAATATACAAAAATTCTGTGTGTGTCCTGGGGGCTTAGCCCCCCTTGTCCTTAAAGCCTAGTGGCACCCCTGCTTATCAGWAACAGAAAATCCAAAAAGTAGCACTTCATTTTGACCTACTTAAAAATCCTGTTGAGTCTTTAAAGGAAACAAACAAAACGTGAAATATTCTTATTGCAGAGATTCAGCTTATTCTTTATTTTTCATGTTACCAGTACTTTTCTATTAATGTTCATAGATTGTAAACATGTTAAAGCTGAACTAGTTTATATTAGGCAGAAAAAAAATCATGTGTTGCCTTTATGAGATGCTTCATGGTAAGGATGCAGAAAATAAAATAAAAAAGCAGCTGTGCCTCTTGGTTCTTGCTAACATTACAAATATAGTTCTAATAATTTACTGATGTGTTTAAGCCCTCCAATTTGTAGACCRTCCAAGACAAACTTGTATCTTTTGTCAAGCTCTGCAGCCCCATCTTCATAGCACAGCTTTGATTGTAACCACAAAACCAAAGCTCTTGTTCAGAGACGTGAAGGCCTAGGTTTTGGTTTGACCGTCCTCAGTAATTTCTCACCACTAACAAAGCTGCCTGCTGCCTTCTGTACAAAGTGGAATCTGAGATTTAGATCTGAAGGCCTTATTTGAGAGTGCTGGTCATGCATGCAAACAAGGAGGTGCTATGAAACCAAGCCCTTTGTCTGACACACAATAGCATTTCAAGCACTGGGGAACAGCTTGGATCTCCATAGAACTGGCATTACTTTCATGTCAAGTGACACTGAAGGCAATAGAGTGACCAACTTTTCTAAAAAAAAAAAAAAAAAGCCCTCACACATTCAGCCCTTTCACTCTCCCTTTTCTTTTCTCTGTTTTTTTTTCTCCCCAAACTGCTGGATTGGGACATTATTTCATATTCCTTTTAAAGTGGTGCCAAGCTATTCAACCAGCTGCAGCTTTGATCATGACTGTGATTTGTAGAGTATAGCTTAATATCTTAGAGTTGTGCTTGCCCTGCTAGGTGGCTGCACTTCTAGTCAAGTGTATTTAATATAACAACAAACTGGAGGCTTGTTTGTCCTCCGTCTACTAAACAATTGAATGGTTGTATAAAGGGTTAGACACCAAATGTTTTATAGTTGTTTAAATCCAAAGAAACCCTAAACTTAATCTGAATATTAATTAAAATTGGAAAACCACATCTAACTTATTAGGAAAATTAGACCCTCCATTTTTTTATACAATCAGTACATTTACCACCTCTGTCCAACTCCACAGAGGATGTAWAAAAGAAAATGACAGGTGATAAAAAGTGGGGAGGGTGGTTTGCATGGAGGGGCCATGTTGTTTGATCAGAGAATGGGGGAGCAAAGCTGAAAAACTCTTGATGCTGATAGTGGGCAGCATTTTAACCCCCAGAGTGATTGACATTTTTTTCCCCTCTCTCTCTCTTCATAGAGGGAAGCCCCTTCCTGGCTTTACATTTGCATCTGCCGGCCGTGGGTGGTTGTGTTAATAATGTGGCAACTGGGAAGATTAATTGTAGACAAGCAGCAGGATTACGAGGGTCTTTGTGGGAGCAAAGGGAGCACCGGGTGGAAAAGGCCTGTGATCTGTGAGGCTGAGAGGAAATTAGTCAGGGCAGGCTGGAGCTGCCTTTTAACTGCGCTACCTAAGGAAATGAAAGGCCTGTGCAAAGAGGATATTGAAATAAGTAGCCAAGAAAATTGTTGACATTCTTTAGAGGCTGGTACTGATAATATTTATTGTGGTAAAGTGAATATGCAAAGAAGTAAAGAGAAAACAAATTTTCTTAAGCTGACCTAACTAAACACTGCAGTTATTGTTTTAATTTATTACATGAAATTATTAACATATAAAAACTTATGTATCTTTTTGATATAATGAATGTAAAAACATGAAAACGGAGTCCATGTCTTGTTCATGGTTGGAGCAGAAGAAGCAGGGCAAGAGTCTCATGCCACCTGTTGGATAGTTTCCTCATAGCAGCACAAATTTATCCTGACTCATTTGACCTCTTGTCACATTTGTATAACAATCTAGTTGTGYTTGTGTACATGCCTGCCACATATCTGTTGTTCTGAAGAATAGCTTTTTTAATGTTTTAAAAAGGACAGGAGTGTTTTTTATGAAAACAGCTGTTTTTACAGAACCACAGATGCTGGAATGATTCAAGCATCAGGGCCACACAGCTTTAGATCAGCTCAAGACCCTATGTGGGTCTTGAAACACCAAGTTYCCCATCTTGAAGGTCTGCATCACGTGTGTCAAATTCAAGGCCACATTTGCTGCAAGAGCATTTTATGTGACCTGTGGTAGCTTTAAAGTTGTATTAATATCTGAAAATAAGCATATGATGCTTTAAAGCCAGTATTGACCAGAAACTGCAGCTCTTATTTTTCATTTTGACTATTTTACCTGCAAAATGAATCCCACTGATATGTAAGGTGCTCAGGGTTCAAAAGTAGCAAAATTCACTGCGTAAAATCTCCATTTTGCTACATTTTTGACGGCTGCTTTTGCTGCAGTCCAGACATAATGGGAAGTAGGAATTTTTCCACTTAAAAGTCGTTGATTTAAACTTGAATGCCCCTTCAGTGGGATCTTACTTTTGGAAAGTGGGAGAGTTCAGAATTCAAGATGGCAGCTACTCACCACAATTAAACAGTGAGTAAAATTCTTTTACTTTTACTTTTAATAGTATTTCTGTTTTATTTATTTCACATTACGTAGTACTTTTCAGTGTTTATAAGAAGACGTGTTAAAACACAGTTTGAATTCAATTCAATTTATTTATTTAGCGCCAAATCACAACAAACATCATCTCAGGGCACTGTACAAAAAAATKAAACGACAACAAATAAACAATCTGAGGAAGCCAGTAGATTGCTTTGAATCTTCACTTCATCACAGTCTCCTGTCCCGATTAGCTCATTGGCTACAGTAGAATGGAAAAACTCCCTTTTAACAGGAAGAAACCACCAGTGGAACCAGAACCAGGCTCAGGACAGGMGACTATCTGCCTCGACCGGCTGGGTTTGGAAGGAAAGGAAAAAACACAGAGAAACATAAACACAGAATTACATGTCAAGGTGTATTTTCCTCTGGAAGAGAGACAAATAAAACAGGTTATTGATAGAAATAATTACAACAACAAACATGTAGGGAAGTGACTAATGGCAGCAGCAGAGTGAGGAAATGCAGTCAGTTTGTCCTCCAGCAGTCTAAGCCTGTAGCAGCAGAAATAAGGAATAAATCAGRAAATAGTCTATGGCCTAACTATAGGATTTATCAAAAATTAAAGTCTTGTCTAGACCTGAAAGTAGACAGAGTGTCAGCCTCACAGAAAGAATTTGGAAGTTGGTTCCACAAGAGAGGAGCTTGATAATTGAAAGCTCTGCCTCCCATTCTACTTTTAGAAACTCGAGGAACCACAAGTAAACCTGCAGTCTGAGAGYGAAGTGCTCTGTTAGGAAAGTATGGAACAAAGAATTACAGTAGTCTATCCTTGGCATGATAAATGCATGGATCAGTTTTTCAGCATCATTTATGGACAAGA
This sequence comes from Austrofundulus limnaeus, assembly GCF_001266775.1. NCBI lineage: Eukaryota > Metazoa > Chordata > Actinopteri > Cyprinodontiformes > Rivulidae > Austrofundulus > Austrofundulus limnaeus. The sequence goes on from NW_013952445.1 coordinate 2,263,952, forward strand.
TGTTGCTAATTTAGTGATATTACAGGAGGAAGAATGTGGTCCTGGTAACTTTTTAAATATGTGGGTTAAAAGACATATCCTGATCAAAAATAACACCAAGGTTCTTTACATTAGAAATGGAGGTCAAATTAAYGTCATCCAAAGGAAGTGAAAAGCTRCAAAATTTAGTCCTAAAATGCACAAAATACCACTTATAGCTCAGTTATTGTTTGTTCAGTTGTAGCAATGAGACAAGAAATATGACATTTTCTGTTTATTCATTGTTAAACAATAAAAAGTCAAAGTTACCGTAATTACAACAGGCCTTTTGAGGGCAAACAAAACGCTTATGCGGCCCTCGGTGAAATTGAGTTTGACCTCCTCTGGTCCACACAAATCACTTTAATGTGAAAATATGATCATTAACATAATTAGTCTTAACTGATGTAGAAAATTATATACGATGGTCATAAATGGATTAAAATATAATAATTGATGGGGTTCTTTGTTACTTTAGCCATTTTTAATGTATAAAAGATTGGTCATATCCCTTTAAATGCACATTTTTCTTTCACCCACAAGAGAACTCTCACTTTGGGACCAGCTCGCCTTCATTGACGTTTGGCTGTTTTGCTTGTGGCTTTCTCATCAGTAATCATTTAAGTAAAAATAGGAAGGCATCTGGACATCAAGGCCTACTAATTAAAATACCGCTGTTTTTCCAGCGTAAGAGAAATCATGAAAAATGGCCTGTCGGGATGAGTTTCGGAAAGCCGATCAGGGCGCTCAGTGGCTGGGGAGAACAGGAACACCCTGCTTAATGGTTGTTAATCAGAAATAATTGTCCAAATTCAAATCCTGATGCTCAAATTGTTTAACTAAAATGTTTAGAGGTTTTAAAAGCAAACTGCTATTTCCTGTTTAACYATGATTAACTGCAGGTATGCTGGCCAGTCTGCACTTTCATTTCTTTCACAGTTCTATGAGGAAAAGAAAAATCAATGCAAATACCCTTTTAACAATAATATAGAGAGCATTGGATATTTGGATTTTGCTGGGTAAGCTAGTCCACCTGGGTGCAAGAATCTGAGAAATATTTTGTTTGACTGTAAAAATAGACGGCTGCAAAAGTGCGTGCGTGCGTGCGTGCGTGTGTGTGTGTAACATGATGTGCCTTGAAATAAATTTCTGATACTCTGGGCCTTGATGATTTGTAGCCTTAGTGCTGAACATCTGAGATGTAGTCTTTTATTTCAAGTATGTTTTGAGTTGTGCCAAGATGTTGCACCACTCATTATTTCCCTCATTTTTCTGAAGCCCCATCATTTATCAGACAGATTTACTGGCATCTCCACTCCCAGATGTTCTGAGTTGTTGTTTTTTTTCCCCTCCAAAAAACCTGGGAGTCTGTTTGAAAAGTTAGACCAAAAACAATGCTGTACAAATTAATTTTAGTTGGAGAGACTCAACGTCCTCCTAAATGCTTCAGAAAGATGTGCTTTTCTTTCTGTCAACTCTGGATTGTTTACTCCTAAAATACATTAAATCAGAACTCAATCTTTTGTGCCAAACATAAATATCCCCACATCACACGCAAACTGCTGAGATCTAAGATAGTAGTTGGCAYATTGTCTCATTCTCTCTGGCACAGCAAAAATGCAGGTGCGTTTTTAAACATGGTTCTTCCGGCTGATTGCGTCTAACACCACTTTAATCACATAAACAAACAAATGATTTGCTGCCAAGTGAGGTTTTATTGAGTTAAAAGGACAGTTTAGACATTTTTGATGTGATGTTCTGTCCGATAGTTATCAATAGTTAGTCGTTTATCAGTCAGGGTATAGAGTAGCTGGAGTCTTCTTCCGAAAAATGTAGACATTTTAAATAACTAACTAATAGTTAACTAGCTGTTCAAGCTAGTTAGTTATTTTACAAAACTGTGACATTTTTGAGAAAGAGTTGTTATATAAACCTGAGTAGCAATTTTAAAAAAACAACTCTTGGTGTCCAGGCCATTAGCTTAGCCTGGAGGAACACTACTGCCATTTTCTTCATATTTAATGCTCTGATTGTTACAGCTAATAATGCATTAACTATTAACTATTTGACAAACCAAAATCACTTTAAAGTTGTCCAGATTATCCCTTTAATATGTGCTGTTAGTTATTTTGATAATTTTGAGATCAAAGGTTTTGACAGATTTTTTCATTGTGTGAGATATGTGATATTTATTTATTAAATTTAAATTGAATTAGGGCCTCAAATTGTCAATTTTTAAAAGCAACTTTTTAAACGACCAATTTACACTTAGTCATAATCAGTGGGCACATTAAGTTGAGTAGTGTTTTTAATGCAGAAAAAGTCATAAGCAGGTACAAAAATGAAGTAATTTGCATGGCAGTGCATATCATTAATAGAAGYTTGAAGACATGACTCACCAAAGATGAGAAGGAAATCTTGTCTTTCTGTGCGATGATTAATTTAAAGTGAAAAAGTGACCTCTGTTCACAAAACAGCCAGATATAGCTCTGATTAGTTGGATAGTAAAATGATAAAGCTGCTGGACAGAAGCTAGAAAACAGTATTTTTCACCTGTTTTATGTGAGGTTTATTTGATCCTTCAGATACTGTTTGAAGTTTGAGCGAGGCTATTTTAATGCTCAACTGTTCAGAGGTAAACCGCTGCTTTGAAGGAGGCAACATAAGAGTTTAGTTACTGAAGAAGAAAAACAGAAGCATTTGTTTGGCGATGCTGAAATAACCTTTGGAGTTAAGATAAAAAAACATGAACCTATTTTTGTTGTGGCTAACAAAATGTGACATTTGGCCATTACAGCTGTTTCAAGTCAGCATGCATAAGAAATTTGTATTTGAACAACAGGCTCTTTCCATCTCAGCCGTCTTGAACGAGCAGAAACAGGTTTGTCCTGGTGCTTTTAGTGGATGTATCCATAAATTATCATCAGAGAGCGTGCTGCTGTTATTGCGCAGCTTCACATTGAGTTTCAGCTCATGTTCCACTCCTCTCCCCCCTCATATCTCAGCTGTGACTTTGTCATGCAGCCAAGCACGTAATACGCTCTGAGCTCTGTATCATGTCCAATTATAATTAGCTTTGTCAGGCCTGAGCCCTACAACCCTCATGCAGATAATATGATAATATGTCTTCATAACCAAGTGACCTTACACGTGCAATATTTCTCTCCTCCTGAAGATTGCATGTCAATAAAGTAATGGAGTCTGGGAGGTGGTAGCAGAGGAAGATTTAGATGATTGGGCTCTTAGGTACAGTGATGTATAACCATTATTATTCTACCTGTCGCAGTTGTATACACAGCTGGGTGCAGCTCAGTGGCCAGGGAGAAAGGTAAAGGCTTCAGTAAGACTTTAATCCTTCGTTAAAACCCACCGCTTAGGGATGAGTTCTCATTTTCACTCTGTACATAAGGATATAGAGTGATAACAATAACTTCATGATGAAGGGGCTGTGATTTAAAAAAAGATAATAGAGATATTTTAGCCAGGTTTATGATTAGGAATGTAGCAATAGATGCGTATTTCAGGGCACAAATGGTGTACATTGTTTATAAAAACATGACTAATATTCACAGGTTCTTGCTTTTCAAATAAATAAAATGTGCTGCTTTTTTATTTAATCTTCAAAAAGTCTATATTTGCTGTATAATCTTGTTTCTGGATTCACAAATTGAAATATAAATAACACCACCTGGTGACAAAGGCAGTGTAGGCAAAGGCCATGAGGCTACAAACCCGCTACAAATGAGGAACAAAAAATATATTTTAGAGTTTTTTTATGAGTATAGTTAATTTAGTCTGAAGAAAAATCACTGGTTACTCAAGCTTAAGAAGGTAACTTGTTCTGTGGGTTTCTCAGCCTGCTTTACTACAAAACGTTATATGGTGCAGGGGATATTTTGTGATATAAGTATTAAATGATGCAGTCAAGACTAATAATTTGTGCTCTGTGTATAAATAGAAAACAAAATAAGGATAATGGAAATTTCACTTATGATCGATGGCTGGGAAATGCATAGTTTTGAGTAGATCTTTTACAAACCTTTCTTGGGGAGTATACCCCTGGACACCCCCCTAAAACTGCTTCACTCCACAGTTGCTCATTAACATGAACAGGTGCTCCTCGTTGCTCTCACCAAATGTTGGCAGGTATGAGGTAGACTTCTGGTACTCTGTTTCAAATGAACTATATTGTTAACATTTTATTTGGACAAGCTGGTTTCTAAAGATAAAAATAATATTACAGAGAAAAGCATTTTATTTGGGATGTGAATGTATGTAAAATAGCAGCGAGGTTCAGAAAATTATATCAAAAAAAAGGGTGCCTTGTGAAATCTTGCCTAGTGCGGCAAATTGGCTTGGGCCAGCCCTGCTCATTCCATATTTACCAGAGTTAGAAGGAAAATATGATTGATACCTTAAATTGCCTTAGGGAGAGTGATATTAAGTGGTAAGAATTAGCATATATGTCAAAATATTTGAAGGAACTACCAAGCTTTAAGATGAGCCTAAACATTTTTTTCCAGGTTCTAAAGATGGTGTAATACTCCAGTCAGTTTTTTGTTTTTGAGTTGGCTGATGTTACAAAAATGACACCTGTAGCCATAAAATCACTTAGCTTAAACAACAAATTATGAATAAATGTTTATCTGTGAGTTTTCCATGTATCAGTTCAACATTTGGTCCTGTTTTGCACCTCATATTAGATAAAAACACCTGAACAAGAGAAGCCCCCCTTTGAAAGAAGAAGGTGCTGAACTCCTGACAGGCTGAGGTTTTACTAACACTGACGCAGGGTAATGAGGGAGCCAGAGGTGAAGCCCATCTCAGCACGTCTGTGTAGATTTCCCTGAGTGATTGATGTGGTCCAGTCAAATGAAGCAGTGGGCTGAGTGATATGACACTTGTCTCGCTTTGACACACGTGTTCACGGCTAACGGTTATTGGTGTTGATGGGCCCCACTCAACTCAGCAAGTCAGGCACAGTTATTTTGATCCCTTGTTCTTTTATTTCTGTCCCCCCTCTTCCCTGTTTTCTGTCTCCTTGCCACATCAAATTATAGTTTAGACACAGAGACAGGACCCCCAGGTATTAGTTTACTAAGCATCAGGGGATGAGATGAGATGAAAGTAATTATGGGGACCAGAAAGCTGGGTGGGCACAAAGCATCTCATGTAGGAAGTGACATTTTTTTTCTTTGGTGGAAGGATCCAGAAAAATGTAAATGTCCTAACATTTAGGCTGGTAGAGAAGACAAGTCAGTATGATTGAGAAATTACAAGTATTGGTGCTCCAACAGAACAAGTGTACTAATGTCCACCAACATATAATTTGTCAGCGGTGAAGCATAACAGTTTGTAATTTAGTTCAGGATAACATTTTTATATTTGATTTTATAGTTTGCCATGTGAGTCTTTAAGTTGAAAGTCATTTAAAGGGGAAAAATCAAGCGAAATCCACTTTTTTAGCCGTTAAATATGTTTTATTGTGTACTTGGGGTCTCAAGGAGTGCAGAAAAGTAGAATTTCTCTTGGTGCTGCTTAGATCTCTTTATATTCTGTTTAAGTCATATTTTTCAGCCCGTTCTGTTTTTTTATTTTATTTTATTTTTTGTATGACATTTTCTGAACCATTCCGTCACAGTACTTGACGAAACAGACATAATTTCTGAACTTATCAATTAGAGTTTGTTCGTCTTCGTTCTTCTCCGGCTCTGGCTCCAACATGTAAATTTTCTGTGCTGCTATATAGCCATAAACCCCTCTATCAAACTAGAATGAACTGTTCTGGAAGCTGGAAGCGGGGCAGGGTGTGAAGCACCTTGTTTGAATTTAAATAGACAGCATCAAAATGAGTTGATAAGACACACCTCGGAAAACGAGTAAAAGGGGGGCTTGTGGAGTTACATTAAGGAGGAATTCAGACCAAAGCACTGCAGTTTAACTTTATTTAGACCCCTACTGAATAATTTAAAAGTTAAACAGGAGGATTTAAAAGCATTTTTTTTTCCTTTACACAGATCTAAGATTTGTTTTACATGAATATAGTGTACAGGAGTCACATTTTGTTACCTTTAGGCCAAGTTTTATATCCGAGGTGCACAAAGGAGCGTTATCGCAGATCCTTCCTCCCAGCAGCTGTCAGACTCTATAACCAGCAACATGCCACAAAATAACAATAAGTGTTTACACACCTGCTGCTGCTGTTATTATGCATTGTTGTTGCTCTTCTGAACAATCATTTTGCACTACTACTCATTTATATGGCTAATCTGAGCAATCATTTGCTCTGTTATTAACCATTTTAAACTTTTAAATAAAATTTCTACTGTAATTGCACATCTGTGTTTCTTATCTGCACTGTCATACTTTGCAGTTAATAAACTGATTGTTTTGCACTGAAAAATAGGTAAATTCTAATTTCTATTGTCAAATTCTGTTAGGTAACTACAGTGTCTAAAACAAAACACATCTTTTTATTCTTGCACAAACTTAGTATTATATTTTTTATTAGTAGTAGTATCATTGCTAGTTAGTGGTAATTTTGTTTTTTTTTTGTGCATTTTCTATAGTTTGTAAACG
>NW_013952445.1:2271807-2274214 GCF_001266775.1 Austrofundulus limnaeus
CAAAGACATACAAGGATGCCACATTCCACTCATACCCCCGATACACACTCTATGCCCCCCAGGTCCAGGACATGCACCCACCCCCTATTGGAGGCAGCACACACCCGAACCCAGGAGGTAGACCCAATCATTCTGAGGTGGAGAGGATAATTGAATTAAATTGATTCCAGCGTAGTGTTGGAATCTGATTCAGAAACCACTGTTCCTTCACTGAAAGCTACAGTTAAATTTAAGAACTTTCAAATCCTCTCTGTGTGCTTCCTGGTAGATGTGGGTGACAGTTCCAGTGGTCACAAGACGGTTGCCATCAAATACAATCTGCCTCTGGTCTCTGTGACAACTCTCATTATTGGAGGCCACCGAATAGTTACCAACTGATAAAGGCATATCACACAGTAGAGGAAATTGAATTCTGGAGGACATAAATTCTGACTGGGTTGAGATCATAGTCAGAAGCTAATTTAAGGAAGATTAAATTAATTTCAATGACATCCCTTCTATCTTGACGAAGTCAGTACATGACATAATGTAGCTCTGTTGCCTTGAGATAAGAGGATAGTCATTTTAGACTGGGCACAAGCTGAGGATGAAGCCCTAATCCCATTGATACAACATTTTTTAGGAAACATCATGGAGGATACAGAGTGTGTGATAGTCATTATTCAGTAAGGGGATTTTTGTAAGTCTTTCATTTTGGTGTGATAATTTAATTGACTGCTGTCCCAAAGCCTGGGGACACAACTTGACTTCACAAACAGCCAGCTCATTGTTTGTTTTCAGTCATATTTTTAATTTAGACTCACAAAAACTGTCTTTTCCAAGGAAACAAGTCATTCTGTGTCTCATAGCTGAAGTTTAACTTTGAACTTTACAGTACAAATACACACACATATTTGTTGTCCTGTTGTTAAGAGTTTAAATGATTTGATTTAAATGACATTAACAGATTCAATTTGCTGAAGGGGAAAAAGACATTTACACAGAATCTTTGTTGTAGGGGGCTGCAATAGCTCGATGATCAGTGCTGTGGTCTTGTCATCTTTTGGCTAAATGTTTGAGCCCAGGTTGCATCAGGTAGGGCATCCGACATGAAACAATTGCCAATTTTTTCATATGAGTTTGCTCTATGGCAATCCCTAAAGAAGAGACTAGTCAAAATAACACAAAAGCTTTATATTCACCAAATAAAGAACTACTATACATGCTGTCATAATCTAATCACTCACTAGTACCCTGACAGGCTGACAATAATGTCAACCTGTCAAGGTAACAAGCTGACATTACCTGTTACAGACACACATGTTTCCTAACAAACATGTGTCTGTGTAGTGTTTGTCTGAGGAAAATACCTCATGAATCAGTGGCCTGCTATTTCAGTTTCACTCCATTTTCATTGGCTACTTTTGCTGCACGTGGACAGAGAAGTGGGTATTTCCAACTTACAAGTGGTTAATTTGAACTGGAACACCCTTCCAGTTGGAATTCCCTGTCAGAAATGGAGAGTGTTTAATTTAAGAAGCTACTTATCACAACTCAACAGTTAGTACAACTCTCTAACGTTCACTTTTAATTAACTTTCTGTATTATTTATTTCACGTTTAGTTGAACACGTAGTACCTTTTTTAGTGTTTATAAGAGGACAAGTTAAATGTTGTTTCTACGCAAGAAATACCAGGTAGAGCTCAGTTATTGTTTGATAGCAGTGCTCAGCTTTCACAACAAGATAAGGAACGTGACGTTTCATGTTTAGTAGAAGTTAAACAAAAAATGTCAAAGTTTATTACAACTAGTGCTTTAAGGGAATCCATGATGCTCATGTGGTCCTCTATGAAAATGARTTTGTCACCTCTGATCTAAACTTTGGTGTGGTAGTATGAGAGTCATCCCTGTTACATATTTTGAGCACTGGCAGATTACATTGAGATCTTTGCTTAAAACTTTGGCATTATATGCTGCTGTCAACCCTGTTTGTCTGTTAGCAAAATATCTCATGAACAACTGCGGATTTCAATGAAATGCTCAGACATTATTATTATACTTGCATATCTTCAATTGACTAACTTTTGGAAGCAGCTTGATTCAAGATGGCTGCTACAGCTAATCAACCGTGCATAACACAAAAAGGCAATAGCTCAGTCAATTTTACAAATATTGATGTAAACCTTGGAATGACAGAAGCTGAGCTATCATTTACATAATTTACACACTAACAAATTGCACAAGACTGTTGTTACAAAAGAAAAAGTTTTATCTTGTAAGGTGACAGACGATATTCATTCCTTCAGGTAATCCTGTCTCTACATTTAGCCCCAGTCAGTTTGAAATACAGTACATGTTTTTGTGTGCTGTGAAAGTAGTAGTCAGATTTTTCTCAAATTGGGGACTATTAAATGGCATATATATATAT
>NW_013952445.1:2279229-2329103 GCF_001266775.1 Austrofundulus limnaeus
TGACTAAAGCTTTAAAATTCAAAGCCATTTACAAATAACAAAGTAAGATATCATTTAAAAAATGGCATTTGGCTATAATTTTATCCCCATCAGCTCTATTATTGTGAAATTTGGTTTGTTAATCTTGGCACATCTGAAGTCATCTGAGATTAGAACAATAAAAAAGTCTACTCCTAATTGACTATTGAAGTATCTGAAAGGTCTTAGGTCATCTCACATCATTTGGTTTTATCTTCTCTTGTCATAATAATGACTCTAAAAGAATAAAAGATGATTATAAATGTGTTTGCTGTTAACAATAATCTAATCCTGACACTTTGGCTGGGCCTGCTTTGATATCTGTGATGTTTTCTCTGCAGAGATTGATAATCTGTTCCACCTGTGTGTGTGCGTGTGCAAAGTGCTTCATGTTTCACAATCAGAATCTTATATGATGTAAAACATTATGCACTAAAGACAAAGTGGTTTTATTGGCACTCATGTACCAGCATATATTTAGAACTGTAACTATAGTGGTTAAATTATGTAAATGCTTCTATGCAAGCAGTTTAATTGGCAGCAGATGACTATGACTGTCCAACAAGTGCAGGTTTTTTTTCATCTACACACTCCCTCCTTTATCGTTTCTGTTCTCATGATTTTTCCCCCCACTCTAATCCTCCTCTTCACCTCAGACATGATCTGTAAATCTGCAATCCCCTCATCTGTCTGTCTCTTCCTCCCACCATCCCTTTCCTGCACTCCATCTTTCAGGGCTGTAACCTACGGTCTCCAGCTGTGCAGGGAGCCCCAGAGTGTGTTTATGCTGAGCTGCACTTTATCACATGCAGCTGCACAGCTGGCAGCTTCACTCAGAGCGTATTCCAGCCTCCCTGCCTCTGGCACAGTTTTTTTTTCATGTTTTTGTGTGTGTGTGTGTGTGTGTGTGTGTGTGTGTGTGTGTGTGTGTGTGTGTGTTTGTCTCTCTCTCTCTGCTGGTCACATCCCAACACCACTGCTACATGCTGTTGTCTCCCCAGCTGCTGCCCTGCTGGAGAAGGTGGTTTGAACTGTTAACGGCCTGTGGAGTGCAAACACTGGCACTGCCCACCGCTGCCTCTGGGCAGGCTCAAAGCATTGCTTCCAGTGAGAGCACAAAACTAAAACAAACACCAACATCCACAGTTTTACCAACCTCCTCAATTTTTTTTTCCTTTTAGTTTTTTGTTATGGATGGTTTAAAGCAATAGTCTAGTCATGTTGAAGTGATGTTCTGTCCAATAGTTATCACACATTAGTACTTTATTATCTGTCACATCATGACTTCAAAGAATGAGACAGAAGTTTTTTTTCCAGGCTAGGTTAATAGCGAACCAAACAAGTGCCTTTTTTTAACATTTACAGGATTTTATATCATCTCTTTCTCATAAATGAAAAACAGATGTAAAAACATTTAATTAGCTAATATTCATTTGTTAGGTTTTTATTTTATTATTTTATTTTTTGTTTTATTTTGTTTTGTTTTCTCAGTTTTGACCAAACTGTCCTTTTTTTGAGTTTTGTTTTCTAATGATGTATTGATCATTAGTGCATCTATCAACTTTTCCTATGTTGACTTTTTGTTCTAACATTTTTGAAAAACCTGCTCATGTTTGAGGTTTGATGATTAGCAGCTCTCTTTCATGCTGACCTTGTATCCCCAGGCAGATAATTTGGACAACATCCCCCCCCCCTCTCTCTCTCATAGGTTCCCTGGTGTCCTCCCAGCCTATCAGGACAGAGAGATCTCTGTCATTCCCTTCTCTCTCCTCAAAGCCCATCCAGAGCTGCTGGTGCAGACTTTTATGCAAGGCGACAGCTCCTTACACTTCAGTGTTCAGATCACCTCAAGTAGCGCAGCTATTGGAAGAAATGAGCACACTTCCCAGCTAGATGACCAAATGTAGATTGACTCTGGCTGTCCGCAGGCTGCAGCGCCCCCCATCCTCATGTCCTGTCAGAGCAGGCTTGCTGGTAACTCTCTGCAGAAGATGTGGAAGAGTGTGGAGACACATCAGAGGGAAGAGCTGGCTGCAGACAGGAGGGGGAGATGGAGGGGAGCGAGCACTTTGAAGCCATTGGGTGATGTCACGTTTGTTTAGACTCAAGAGCGGTGTTTGAATATGCCGGCTACTAATACGGCACCAGTATCTCTGTCCTCATCTCTGTTTTCTGTCACTATGTACAGTCTTGGCTTGTCTCCCTGGTTCCTGACAATGTCCTTTCACATCATGTTATTGCGCACTCGGAGCTGCAGTCAGCAAGCCGTCACTCAGCTTCTTTGTCTGAAAGTCAGGCCCCTTTTTGCCGTTAATTCACTCGGCGCCTCTGTAGCAGTGATGGAGAGTTCACTATTTGTTTCCCTGTCAAAAAGTCATTGATGGTGAAGCTGGAAAATCACCCACATGTTTACTTTGCTTCTACAGGGATGAAGCTACCTGACAAGTGGTATTTTTCCTGAAGAAATGTAAGATGGCCAAAAGGTCCTTCARAAGCTGAACAAATTTTTTAACATATACATCAGATTCAAAAATAACCCCTCAACTTTTCTGCCATGGTCAAAACATATCTACTTGTTACAATTTCTTTTGAAGTGGATTTCTGAGGGAAGGTTATGAAGAATTATCTTACCTGCTGTAGAAGACTATTTGAAAACAGAAAAACCTCAAGTTTGAAGAAATAAACTGTATTGATGGGTGGATTTGTGCAAATTCCATTTTTTTCATTGTTACACTGTAGTAACTTCAATGTGCAAATAGCAGCAGCAGCTAGCTGTRGCCCTTCTGATCTAGCACGCCCACCAGGAATATTCATATTTTTTCTACAGGAATAGATGTATAATGAATAGCAGTGAAAAWTTTGATAATGAAATCATTTAAAGGTGACATTTTAGTCTTGTCTCTGCTTGAACCAAGATGTCAGAAATTTAATCTGTTTATCAGATTTGATCAAGATTACATTCATTAATCAAAACAGAGTGAAAAAATGTTGTAATGGTGAGTTTCACTTTGGTTTCATATTTGTTTTGATATTTTTTGGACTCGTGTACTCTGAAACATGTTAATATAACAAAACAATCTAGTCCAGATGTTTGAATGTTTTGTAATATTTACTAAAGCATTAACAGTTGTGCTGTCACACTGATCTGACAGTGCATGCTTCATAACTTCCTGTTGCTGCATCCAATGCAGCCTATTGACATCTAATCACAAAAATGGTACACATTAACTGGTCTGGTGTATGACTTCAGTCAAAGCTGAAACCCAAAAGTCAGATTTTAGTGCAAACTCAAAATTTAACCTTATTTAGGAAAATAAAGGGCTTGCACAACAGGTAAGATTTTATAACTTTTGCACAGAACCCCACAATAAGAGATCTGAACCATTTCAAGTAATAATTCCTGCAAATGTCACATTTTTTTCTCCCATCTGGTTTTGTTGATCTTGGTGCATTTAAGGTCAGCTTGTTCTGAAGAAAAGTAACAAAAAAACCTAATAAAACTTTTATAGCTCTTTTAATCAAAGGTTTATGGTAAAGTCAAGGCTCAGTAGGATACTCCCTTTAAAGCTGTCTTTCCTGAGGCAGCCACATGTTTTGAAGGTCAGACATAAAAAGATGTAATGTTCAACAGAGCAGCTTTAGATCACTGCTTATCTGAGTAATTTATAGATCAAAAAATAATGTTTTTGCTTTTTGCTAAAATCAAACTACAAAAAAAAAAACAAGAACTCGAGCAGAAATGGTGTATTCATTTGTGGAATTTCATCCATCTATGAGTTTATTCAGTCAGGTTGTTCACAGGATAAGCTCAGCCATCATGACATGGCTGCAGAGCAGTCAGACACAGCCCTCCAGTGTCTTCAGCTGACTCTTCTGGCCCTGTCAAGTCCTCCTTCAATCTGRGAGTCTGAGCAGTCGCGTGGAGGTTGACATGATTGCCTTTAAGCAGCCCCTCTTAGCCAGTGACACACAGCTGCAGCCAGGCACCTCTTCTGACAGTAAGAGCATCATGATGGATTGCCTTGCCAAAACTGCTGATCAAAGGAGGTTAAAGATCAGATGTGTGTCTGGATGTACAAGGCGTGTGCACTCTTTGCAGACGGCTTTTCCTGTTCAGATGTCCAACTTGTAGGCTTTTTTTAATTAATTTTTTAATCTCAYGGCTGAATCTGAGAAAGCTGCAGAGCAATTAAGGCAATTAACTGCAGGAAATTGGTAGAATACATATGTAAAAKATTAAAAGAATGGCAAAAATACTAGGGTTTAGATGGTTTAGCCAAGAACAAGCTTCATGTTTGATACGATGTCGATTTCAGAGCAAATCTAAATGCTTCAACCAGCTTTCAAACACACACAAAATACCATCTTTAGAGACGGAGAAGGTCTGTGCAGAAAAGAGCAGACATGTAAAAGTTTGTGACATGTGTCACGCTACCATCAAGACACCGTCGCTGATGTAGGTGGAGCTGACAGCATCCCAGCCACTGAAGATGGCTCTGGGACATACCAAGTTTGGTATGTGTCAGCTTTCATTGTTGTCAGGATTCAGCYGATGAGAAGTCGGAATACATTAACAGCATCATTAAAAGGGGGGGAATTTCTATGAAAAACTTTGGGTTGATTGACGGGAAAATGTTCTTGGTGTTTGCCCTGGTTCTTCGTCTAAACGCTTTGGCAGGAAAACATACTATAAACATTGAGAAAATTAAGTATGCAGCAGTCATTTAAAGTGTGTAGGCAGGGCTGTGGAGAAAACTCAGCTTTTTATAACATCTTTACATGAAGTGGGTGGCTTGAAGGCATTTCTAAAAGTGAATTTGGATGCTCTGATAAACAGTAGCAGCAATAATGTAAATGAGAATTACCCCAGGCTAATTTTATTTGATATTTCATTTATTTGCAGCTTGGTTGTTGTGTTGCAGTGGAACAAAGTCAGTGTGACATTTAAATGTTGTCATTGCAAACGTCTGTCTGTCCGACGGTTTGAAGGATTCTTCAGGTCAAAGTTTGTCTGAACTCTGAGGGTTAAAAGCAACTGATTGTGTTATATATGTTTGTGTGGTTGCTGAATTTATTAATCTATGACATCCATCTTAAATCAGAATGACTCCAAGAATTAATTGGTTGTATATTTTAGTGAGAGTTTAATTATAATCTGTAACCGATCATTTTTGTGTTTAGCTGTTGCGACCATCTTGGGCTGGGTTGATTTTTTGAGTTTTATTCAAATAAATCCTGTGGTTCCTAAGATTTTTTGCACACAGGTATTTTTTGTACATTATTGCCTAACTTTAATGTTGGCAGGAGATGAAATAACTGATTTTTAAAAGTGATCAAGTCAAGAGGAAAATAAGAAGAGTGAGGCATCCCTATCAGACAGTTTGATTTTGGAAACTTTTAAAGGCACGGAGTTGAATTTCTAGGCCAGACTCATGTTAGTGGCATTTATCACTGAGAGGGAAGATGGTATAATTAGCTTGTCAGTCTACTTTAGGCTGAGCTGGCGCTGCTTGAAAAGAAGAATGGACTGCAAGTCCAAAAGAGCCGACAGCCAGTCGATAATGCTGCAATTAGTGTCATAAAAAACTCCAAATGGAATCATATTAAAAATGGACGTCACACTGTAAAACAGGTTTTTATTTCCCATCATTTTATGATGTGTTCTGTTTGATACAGAACAGCCGAGTTTTCTCATTCCAACATATGGCCGACATCTGGTGAAGCAGAGAAGCCTCACAGGACATCTTTTCACTTAGTTATGTGTATGCTGATTCAGCATTCACACTAGTGTTTTCTTGCTTTTTATCTTTCCCTAATTGTTTTGTTTCTGCAGTCTTATCACTTCTACATATTATAGTTAGGGCTATTTTAGGCAAATATTTATCAAAGAGCATTTGCTTGTTCTTATTGAAAATTTAGCTACTTTTAGTTTTTACAGACCTTTTGATACCTTTAGCTTGTAAGCTATCTTTTGATACGTTTAACTACTTTTTTACTTATTTTTAGCTTTTGGTTTGCATTTTGCTACTTTTAGCTTTTACCTGTTGGTGCTTTGCTACTTCTAAATTCTAGCTTCAAACTTAGCGTTTTGTTTCTTTTCTCTTTAAGCTGGGATTTAGCTTTTTTTTTTAGCTTTGACAACGCAAGTTCTTCATCGAATTTAAAAAATGTCATTCAGTTGACATTCACTCCTCGTTTTTGCAGAAAACGCTGTTTCCTTAGTTTGGTTTTGACTTATGAACATGCGGTTTCTTATCTGAAACATCTTGTGCCCCAAACGGCAAAATACTGACTGTAAAACTGCCTTTGATCAAAACAATTCTGCTCCTCGTGTAACTCACTCCTTAAACTGAGTTGCGCTTGTGGAATGGGAGTAATTTCATGGCAGATGTGGTTATACAGTATATATCAACTGCTTCTTCTGGCCTTGGAAGGGTCAAGTTGACTGTAATATATAGAAAAGCTGTGATGGCTGAAGGTCGTGTCATCTTCTTCTGCATAATGCATGAATCCTGCAACTCTCTCCAGCTCCAATCTTCCCAACCTGAAACCTTGGGAGCAAAATTTTACTAAGTAAATCAACAAGCAGGTTGGCATTTTTATTAACTGCAGGGCGACTGACAGAAACACGAATCGCAGTTAATAATATCTCACAAACCACTGATCTTTTTTTTCTTTTTGCATATTTTAATGCTGTAATAAATGTACTGATCAATGTTTACAGATAAAATTTAGTCTGACTGATGTTTTAAATTAATGTGTGCTTTACATTTATTTCCTGAGGAGCTGTGTTTCTTCCATACAAAAGACAAAAAAATATATATTTGATAGTTTTGATTTATGCAAACATGAAACAAAGCAAAATTTGTTTCGTTTGTTTCAGTTCAGATAAAAGGTCAGTTTGTGAACGGTGCCTCGCAGGCAAGATGGATCCTAGTGATTTGTTCTTACAAATTCTCATCTTTCTTTTTCATTTTGATTTTCTGTTTCTGTAATGCTGAGAGGCATTTTGCCTTTCTCCCTGTCTGTGTGTGTACAGGTCACAAAAACAAAATAAGAGGAATAAATGAAGTCACAATGCCAGAAATGTTAAGTTGTGCTYGATTTAAATCCGATGCATCTTTGAGAATCTTTAGTTTGTTTTAGATTCTGTGTCTAAGCTCCCCTGCCCTCCTTCATCTCTGTATCAAAGGGGAAACTGATGCAAAATGTATATGGCTTCTGGCACAGAAGCTGCTGGTGCAGCTCGGTACAGGAAGATATGTGCTAAAAGCTTGGAACATCTGTGTAAACACATGGCTTTTTTCCAGCCATGTAGACAATGTTATCATAGCCTTAAGATAAATGTCCAAGGCAATACACCATGCCCTGTGGCCACGCTGGAAATGACTTTGAACATCTGAAAAACACTGAGCTTCAAGCAAATATCCCATTTTAATATTCCAGCTTGACAGCAAAGCAGAAGAGTTCAACCACTGGTTTTTATTTAACTCTTCTYTAGCTGTAAGCTTTGCATTGATTGCAGCAAAGCAGATTTTGGTTCTTTGTTGTTTTGTTCATAAATTTAAATGATTTTTATGTCAGGGTTAAGAAAGGCAGAAGCRAACAGAACAACAAAGCAGGAACCCTCTGTCTTTGTTGTTTTTTTTTAATTCTGTTAATAGCCCAAGGTAAAGATTTATCTGCTCTTGTCAATTTACCTCAGCCTCAATATAAAGCACCAAGGTCACTTTTCCTCGCCTGGCCCACAGGATTAAATTGTCATGTCTCTCTAATAGGCAGCACAGGGAATCATTAGTCCAGCTCAGCTGCCTGACTGATAGGCATTTCAGTCCAATCATGGGAGTGTGCCGCTACAGGCCAGCCAGTATTGACACTGTGTCAGGACTGAGAGGGGACGCCTTAATCAGCCGGGACACTCTCAGCATTGATTTGACAAGCTGCTGTAATGACCCCCTTGTTTTGGTAAMGGATCACTGTTTATCCAGGCTGGCATTGATGCACTTGAAGTGCTTCATTGTCATGGAAACTGTTATCACTCGTGAAGCTCGGCCAGAGTCATCTTCTGGGGCGACTGTGCACTTCTGTGTCGCTTTGTATGACCCACAGCTAGGATTCATTTTAGTTAATGTAATTCAGGGGGTTCAAATTTGGAAATTTGTCAGCTGAACTCAAAACACTTGCTCTGACATCTGTGCTGTAAGAAGGTGTTTTGCAACATTAGAGGTTCTGCAGAAATAATAATTTTTTATATGTACTGCATTTTGTGGAAAATTATTGTAATCACAAAAGTGAGTGTTTAGATTTGGTTGAATGGAAAATTTTGATCTGAAATATTACGCAATTTTTTTTATCAATACAGACGTGGATTTCCTAGTAAAACCTCAAAAATGTCACTGCGAATATGTTTGCTGAAAGTTTTTGAGGCTCAAAACAAACGGACGCTCATTGACGTTAAGTGTAACACAAAGCTGGTTTATTCTTAATGTAAGCAGAGACTTTTGCCATCTTTATTTGAAAAGTCATATTTATATTTATAAGTAGTGAATTATTACATAAAATCTACTTTAAAAACCCCTCATCTGTCATTCCTAGCTGATAGATACAGTAATCAGAACATTTTTAGAATGATGGCTACATGTTTGTTTACTAAGAGGTGACACCGCCGCTGGCAGCGGGATCAGAAACATCATCGGCCTCTCTGGGAGGTGTTAGACTGTAAATATTATTGGCATGCTGACAGTCTCCCACAATGCCACAGTGTGTAAAATCATTAACAAGCAAACATAATGGGCTCTCTCTTTCCCCAAGGTGTGAATGTGAACGAAGTGTTTTTATCAACCATTATCCAGAGAGGTGTCATTTGATTCCTTTGGAAAACAGAAACTGCTTTTTATGATCCTTATTTTGTTTGTTTTTTTAGTGCTGAAGATGAGTGTTCTGCTTCATATAGAAATCAGCTACACAGAGCAAATTTATAACGAGACACGCTATAGAACACAATACATCTGCTTTTAATTTGTGAAAATACAAAATGAAATCATGTACATTTTATATACAAGGCTATTTACACAAGACAATAAACTGTGTTTATGTGTAATGAAAGATATCTTAGGATCGCCATTGTTTTGATAAGTCGTGCTTAAAAAAAACCTGCACAAAATGATAGAAATTAGTCTGCAATGCTGAATGTCTCAACACCACAGTTACTGTCAAACAAGAACACACACAAATAATTACTTTACATGAATATGTACAGATTTACATCAAATGCATTGCTTTTTAAAATTGTGATGAAAAAAATCAGTTTTTAAGACATTTGGAAATTGTTTACCACAGTTGTGGTTAGACAGCTAAACTAGAAGCCCCTTTTCGCAGCAGTGGGTCTTCCTCGAGTCCTCCGTTGGCTTCAGCACTGCCTGGCACATTACTGGCACTGAAGGATGGACAGCTTGGATGTTCTCTGTGCCAGCAAAAATGTCACAACAGGTTTAAAAAAACATGGAACACAAATCCTAGACTAGGCTGTGATGCATCATCTGTGGATTTAGAATGTCACGGACTAATGTTGTCTTTCGTATTTCCGTCCCACTCACAGATCCTGAAGTAAAGTGACAACAGTGCCAATATAGCTATAATTCATTATTTATATAAGACATAATTCATTCCAATGACACTCTGCGTTCTGTGTATCCAGTTCAAAACATACTGCTTTAGTTTTATGAATATACAAAATAAAAAGAGATCATTCATGAAGGTGCTGTCTGAACACATGAAAATTGGTTCTATGATAGAGCTGTTTGTCAAGTATCCACAAAATGTAGCGACTATGGCGTTAAGATTGGTCATGGAGTACGATCAAGTTGCCTCATGTCCTCCAAGACAATCCTGTGTCAGGCAGTGCTTACAGCCAAGGGAGGACTTATAGATGCCCACTTCATGCGATATGTGGCTTTAACGTTCAACTTGCCTAAAGACTTTAAAGTACTGTGCCACGCTTTGTAGAAGCTGGCTATAGAATTTTCTGTAAAGCTCTTACATTGTAATGATGGGTGTGAGAGATCGCCAACAAAACAGCTCTATCATAAATGGCAAAACAATCTTCATCTTTGGAGACATTTTTGGGAGTTTGGTGACTGAAACAAAAAGAAGCGTTTAGAAACTTTAGAAGGCAAAGCTAAGACAAGTGTATATGGATAGAGATAAGGCTGGGGCCAAATGCCATTTAAATATGGCCGCTGGCCGTCGTAACTGTCACAAATGTTGTGAATTAGCTCAAAATGGCAAAGAAAGTCAGTCACCAACTAAGCCATTCTGGTGGGGTGGGGGTGGATGTAAAACAAAAACTGTACAGATTAATTCAACAATACTGAGTGACTTTACTGCAGTGGTTGTTCATAAACAACTAAAAAGGCGACTTTAACAGAATAAGATGTCTGGTAATGGTGATAATAACCTCTGGTAGTCTTTTTTTTTAACATTACTCTTCAAGTGACCCTCATTCTCGCATCAAAAACTAAAACTAGAGCATCTGGTCGATTTTACAAGGTCATTGTGCAAACTAACAGTTGACTGTGATTGTCAGCATGTTCAAAATTAGCTCAAATGAAGTTGCTGCTGCGGTGAAAGAAGAAGGAAAAGAAGCAGTTCTCGTCTCGTCTAATGTGAAGTGATGATTTCTGTTTGCAGATGAGATGTCCCGAATTCCAGTCTGACAGCTCAACACAACAAGTCCTCTCTGGGAGTCCAGGCATCAAGCTGTCAGCACTCGTCCTCTGCTTCTCTGATGGGCTGAATCAAGCTGCTTGTGGGTTTATTCTGACTGATTTGTTTGACGGCAAGGGTATTCACAGGATTGATCTGCAGGGTCCTCAGGTGGGTTTTCTCTGGCTCATCTATAAACCATGTCTTTTCTGAGAAACAGCCAAAATCATAGAGAGAAAAAAGGAAGGGGAAATATCAGATGATTAGTTCTACACGAAGGTTGGTTACAGTTTCTGTGTCAACAAATTCATTTGTCTATCTCACACACACACACACACACACACACACACACACACACACACACACACACACACACACACACNCACACACACACACACACACACACACACACACACACCCACACACCATTGGGTGGACAGTGAACTTGTGTTTAAATTGATGACAAAGAAAAATTATGACAGGTGGGATTTCAGTGGCAGGTTGACATAAATTAATATTTTAGTTCTCGCATCTGAAATGTCCTAAAATGTTTTGTGCAAAAGCTTGAAACATTCTTATTTTTTTAATACTTTGCTTCCAAACAGCCAAACTTTTTTTTGCAACCTTTTAAAGTGGTCTTGATCAAAAGTTCTTCAGGTTTTGGCTGCTTTTTCACTTATTTTCTTTCCTGTCATTGTATCTGACAGTGTTGTGCCAAAATGTGCTTAAAAAAGATGAGGGGAACAATACAAAAAACAGAAATGGAGCTTCATTTGATCATCTACTATAGCTCAAGTTTTGATTACTAGTACAAAATCTCTAAAGAGCCAGTGTTGAACAAGCTCTTTGCAAAGTTATATATTGTGTCAAAGCATTGGTTCATTACATGAATTGGAGCTTTTAGTAATTTATAGTTCCCTTTCAGTCAATACACTCGGTACAACATATCATGTATGGGAAACCACGCCCCTGTGTGTCCTGGCTAAAGCCACCTCTAATCACGCCTTTAGGCAGGTGACGTGATGACAACAGATGTCAGGCTCCGCCTACACATATATACTGTATATAGTGTCGCCATCACAGTCACGCCTTAGTTTATTGCTCTTCACCTCGCTAGAACCCCCACCTCTTCCAACCTAGCTAGTTAGCTGCAGCTAGTTAGCTTTGTTTGTTGGAAGGCTCTTAAAGTTAGCTTAACAGCTTTTGTTGGTGTTGGCCGCTGCTGCCTACAGGTAAGTGTGTCCGCCCACGGAGCGCTAGCTTTGAGTAGCCTTTCATTTCAACAAAATAGAATATTTTGTGGTTCGGGATGAGCACAAAATCCCCTCAAGGAGCAGAGGTCGTCGGTCGCCCCTGTGGGCGCGGCTTCTTGCTCCATGAGAGGGACCAGCACGAGTCTTGCCCGGTCTGTCTGGGGGTTGTTCACACTCAGAGAGCGTTGGTGGATCCCGAAGCATGTGCGTTTTGCTGCCAGCTTCGTCGCTCAACCCTGGAGGGACGGGTTAAGTCCTTAGAAAAAGTGCTGGGCGAAACTGTGGTCTCACGAAAAGACCCACTCCTCCGAGTCCAGTAACCTGGTTCCGTCCGAGTCTGAYGAGGAATATTTGTCGGTCAAAGTCCCCGCTTCCAGCTGGGCGGACCGAGTAGAGTACAGGAGGGGTTAGCCGTTTATATTGGGTTGGATGTTCATCTGTCGAAAGACAACGAGGAACCTGGCCCGGTCTAGATGCCCCACTGCTGCGGAGGCGGACCAGGAGGACACGTCTTTTCTCTCCTTGTGTCGTCATACGGTTCAGAACAAAAACCATTGCGGTTCGCGGGATTTTTCTCCCCACTGAACCAACCGCGATGAAAAACTGTCTTCCCATGTTCCCAGACATCGTCTCGGAGCTGACGTCCTGCTGGAGCAAACCTCTGTCCACCCGCGTCACAGTACCTGGTTATGGGCAGTATTTCTGTGTAGATTTTCTGCTGCGCAGCTTGAAAAATTTTACAAGGCTCAGACCACCACTGCTCGCGGTCTGAGCTCCATTAGCATGCTCCAGACATACCAAGCTATGTCTCTGGCGGAGCTCGGAGCTCTGGTATCGCCCGAGAGTCCTCTGTTACCTCTCTTTAACGAGGTCAGACTCACAGCGGATTACATTCTCCATGCGTCCCGCTGTGCAGCGCTCTCCATGGGCAGAGGCATCTGTGGTTGATGCTCTCTGATGTCCCAGACAGAGACCGAGCTGCATACCTGGATGAACCAGTTATGGCTGCTGGGTTATTTGGTCAGTCTCTCGACGTCATTCAGACGAAGTCTGAGCTGAGGGGAAAGCAGGCTGAAGCCCTGCGCTGTATTGTCCCCGGATGTGACGCGAGGCCGAAGACTTGCACACAGAAGCCGGCTGCTCAGCCACCTCCTGTTAAGAGAGAGTGCTGCCTGGGAGCCTGAGCACTCAGTCAGTACAGCCTCAGAACCGCGACCAACCTCCCCGCCATTCGGTTTGGAGCAAGGGCCCCCCTCTGGGTCTTCTGAAGGGCTCGACGCCTCGGAGGAAGAAGACAGTCCTCCTAGCTGTGGGACTGTCACTTCAGGGCCAGGGAGACATGATCGCCTGCTATCGGCTGCTGCCCAAAAGGTATCTTGTTTGTTTTGTTCAGGGAACCAGCCCCAAGAGGTGCTGCATTTCCCTCACACAGTCTCCCAAGCACCAGTCCCACCCCACTCACATAGTGTTTGCACTAAAAGCCCCCAATTTGGGTGCACTAAATGTTCAAAGCACAACTGTTTCTAAAGTTTGTGTAAATGTGTCAAAAGTGTCAAAGTATAAACTTTACACACAAATAAATCAAAAAGCTATGGGCGACAGTCAGGTAATGCTGCGCCTCTCTCATACGACAGAGGGCGCAAACACAAGTTGGTCGCCTAGCGATGCCACTCTCTCTCTGGCGCACATGCGCACCATCCCCTAGGGTGGAAAGAACTGTTGCCATGGGTTACCAGCTACAGTTTTGCATAAGGCCGCCTCCTTTCAACACCGTGGTAAACACTGTTGTTGGGATCAAAGCAGCCGTGGTTTTGAGAGAGGAAATAAACATGTTACTGGCAAAAGGTGCCATATGTGTGGTCCCTGCCTCGGATGTGAACAAAGGTTGGTACAGCCATTATTTTTTCGTCTGAAAATGACGGGGGCCTTCGTCCGATTCTGGACCTGAGAGTGTTAAAACACATTTTTACGAACATACAAGTTCAAAATGCTAACACTCAGGCAACTTCTACATTCTGTCAGCCCGGGCGATTTGTTTGCAACCATCGATTTAACAGGCGCTTACTTTCATGCAGCGATTCACCCGGACCACAGAAAATTTCTGGGGTTTGCGTTAGAGGGCATTGCCTACGAATACCTGGTACTGCCATTTGGTCTGTCGCTAGCACCCCGCACCTTTTCAAAGCGTGTGGAAGCAGCGTTAGCTCCTCTCAGGGAGAAGGAAGTCCACCTGTTAGCGAACCTGGACAACTGGGCACTAATAGCCAGCTCCAAGGAGCAGGCTACAGAGCATCTGTCTCAGGTTTTGTCGCACATTCAGGCTCTGGGTTTTTCTGTAAAATTTCAGAAAAGCTTATTGACTTCGAGTCAGCAGTTTTCTTTCCTCGGGTTAGAAATATTGCTCCCTGTCGGGCAGAGCGCGTCTCTCAGAGAACAGAGTAGCTGCGTTTCACCACTGCCTCGCTCAGTTTCAACTGGGACGCAAACTGCGTTTTTAGACTGTTCTGCAACTGTTGGGCATGATGGCTTCTATGATCGCAATAGTACCACTCGGCCTGCTAAAAATGCGCCTGTTTCAGCGCTGGTCTCGCTCTCACCGGCTGTGTGCATTATGTCACCGCCACAGAAAGCTAACGATAACTGCCTCATGCATGATGTCTCTCTGCCCTTGGAGGGAACCCGGCCTGCTGTGCCGAGCTCACCGAGGGAGAGTGTCTTTTCGCAAGGTGGTATCCACAGATGCTTCCCTGGTGGGGTGGGGGGGCTCTGTGCGATGGTGCGGCAGTGAGGGGGGTTTGGACTCTGAAGCAGTCCAGACTCCACATAAACTGCCTGGAATTGTTAGCGGTTCTGTTAACACTGAAACATTTTTATACGGTTCTGAAGAACCAACATGTTCTGATCAGAACAGACAACACGACTGTAATGTCATACATAAACAGACAGGGGGAACGCGGTCTCTCCCGCTGTTGGAACTGTCTCACACTCTCTTGCAKTGGTGCAGTGTGCATTTCCTATCTATCAGGGCCACTCACGTTCCTGGGAGACTGAATCTGGGCCCAGATCTACTTTCCAGGGGTGGGCCTCTAGTGAGGGAGTGGAGGCTGCATCCCTCAGTGGTGGACCAGATTGGAACCTGTTTGGCAGGGCAGCAGTGGATCTCTTTGCCACAGGGGTCAACACCCACTGCCCTCTGTTCTTTTCCATAGCGGATCAGAACGCCTCACTAGGGGTGGACGCTCTAGCCCACCCATGGCCCAACGTACTGCTGTATGCATTTTCCCCAGTGGAGATGATACTGCCTGTACTGGAGAGGGTGCACAGACAGGTTCTGTCTCTGATTCTGGTGGCGCCCCATTGGCCAGCGAAATCTTGGTGCGCCAAGATAATCAGCCTGCTGGCTGCTCAGCCCTGGTAACTTCCTCTTTGCCAAGATCTCCTCTCTCAGGCAAGGGGGAGATATTTCACCCACACCCAGAGTTGTGGAGGCTGCACACCTACTTGCTGAAAGGTCCTGCTTGCTAGCCAGAGGCCTTCCCCCGGCAGTGGTGGCAACTATCCAGAACGCGAGAGCGCCCTCCACTAGAGGTTTATATACCTACAAATGGCACACTTTCGAGCAGTGGTGTGAGGTTAGGTGCATTGTCCCGTTTCAGTGCTCAATGGTGGCTGTTTTAACATTCCTTCAGGAGCTGCTGGATAAAGGTCTGATTTTTCCACAATCAAGTCTACTTGGCAGCTATTTCTGCTTGCCATGTGGGTTTTGATGGAGTTACGCCAGGTGCTCATCCTCTAGCAGTGCGTTTTCTSAAGGGGGTCCGTAGGCTGCGGCCTGTTATTAAACCCAGTATCCCTACCTGGGATCTTACTGTGGTGCTCGAGGCTCTCTGTGACCCCCACTTTGAGCCCCTGGAGTCTATGGATTTGAAGTCCCTTTCACATAAGGTTGTGTTGCTTCTTGCACCAACAACTGTTAAACGGGTCGGGGATCTCCATGCTCTGTCTGTGAATCCCTCCTGTATTCAGTTTTCACCTGATGGCTCCAAGATGGTTCTGCATCCAAACTCAGCGTATCTCCCTAAGGTGATATCTTCTAACTACAGCTCCATGTCTATTGAGCTTTCTAGTTTTTATTCTCCTCCTTTGCATCTGAGGAGCAGAGGAGGTTACATTCTTTGTGTCCTCTACGTGCACTGCGTATTTACATTGACCGCACACAGGAGGTGAGGTCATGTGATCAGCTGTTTGTGTGTGTTGCTAACCCACTCGGGCAGGGCTCTGTCCAGACAGAGACTCTCCCACTGGATTGTGGAGGCTATCTCTTTAGCTTACAGCAACAGGTGTCTCCCAGTCCCATCTGGTGTGAGAGCTCACTCCACCAGGGGTGTAGCAGTGTCCTGGGCACTATTTAAAGGGGTACCTGTGAGTGACATCTGTGCTGCGGCCAGCTGGTCTTCACCGCACACATTTGTTCAGTTTTATCGCTTAGATGTGACAGCCCCTTCGGTGGCTCACTCTGTGCTCTCCGCTGGATCTGAAGTGCTGCACTAGCATGTTAGCATGACCCAAGTTTGGTGCTGCTCTGCGGGGCGTTTATAAATGTCCCATACGTGATGTGTTGTGTATTGACTGAAAGGGAACGTAATGTTATGCATATAACTACTGTTCCCTGAAGGAAAGGAACGAAGTACAACACATGGTGGCCCCTCTGCACATCTGGGCTCGGTGAAGAGCAGTTACCGAACTAAGGAGTGACTGTGATGGCGACCGTATATATATGTGTAGGCGGAGCCTGACATCTGTCGTCATCACGTCACCTGCCTAAAGGCGTGATTAGAGGTGGCTTCAGCCAGGACACGCAGGGGCGTGGTTTCCCATACATGATGTGTTGTACCTCATTCCTTTCCTTCAGGGAACAGTAGTTATATGCATAACATTACGTTTTCAAACGTGTTTCTGAAAAAGATCAGGTAATAGGCTAAAAAGTATTTAAAAAGCAACCAAAGTCCAAAAAAACATTTGGAAAGATCCTCAAAACTGGAAAAATTCTGCCTCCTTGGAAGCAAAATATCAACAAATGAGGGTTGTATAACTCATCAAGTGAAACATGCTGTTTTTTTTTTGTTTGTTTTTGGTCAGCAGGCATGCACATCACCAATTTAACGTGTCTTCTCTTATTGTACTCTCTATTGTACTGTACACTTATGCAGATACTTATTTTATGAAGAGAATCAGGCTTTTGACTAAATGCATCTTTCTTTTTCTGAAGAAAGAAGTGAGTAGTCTGTCTGTGGTCATGCGTTTTCTTTACTTAGACAAAAAACTGTTTTGGTACAATACCTTCATGTATGTCGGTAAATAAATATCACATGATATGGATTAAAGTGAAATAGCATCAAAACATTCAGTCGCAAACACGTTCTGCAGTCAAACCTACAGTGAGATGTGCTGCACAGGTTGTTAGATCCATGCAGTTAAACCTGCTGTGCTTCCATTCAGAGGGCAAAATGCCAGTGAGTACATGACCGTGCTCAGTGCATTATCATGCATAATTACTTAATTCCATACCTTGCCCCACTCTATTGATCCTTGTTGCACTTTAGAAAAAGAAAGTAGTACTACATGTAAGCTAAATGGGAACTGTGACCATTAATATCAAACTGCATAGCATGAGTAGGAGCAGTAAATGCTTCACGTCATTTAATATAAAATGTAGAGCAAGTTAAACAGTAAGTTAAATCAACAAAAATAAATCATTGTGAAGCGCTATTATTAGGTATTTAGCTTTTAAAAGGTGTTAAGCAGCTGTCATGTTTTCATGCCTGTGTTAAAGCAGCTGGAAGGATGTCCCATTTTAGGATGAAATCTGCTGTACAACCCAGAGAAGCATGCAGCCAACATGTCAAATAATATAAGCATCATTTTATTAGGTGTTATTCTTTAAATTATCACATTTAAGCAAATGAGTATTAATCAGATAGTTGATCATAAAAAGCTGGTGGTGGCCACTCAAACAGCTGTGATTTGTGAGTTTTATTTGTAATGAACAGAGTAAAAGAACATGCTTGTCATCTGCATACCTCCTCCAACTCTGAGTTTAAAAATTAAAAGCGTTGAGGCATTTGTAGACGAGACAGACCAGCCATGAAGACTAGGAAACTGGTCAACAGACAGCAATCACAAATTTACTTGGAATATTCTTTGCAAAAACTCCAAGTGAAAAATGTAAAAATATTCAAATTTACTTAGAGTAGGTAAAAATAAGTGGAAAATGTTACTTGACAACTGCACACACCAGCGTTGTTAGCTTGTTGAAAAACAGGGCAAGCTTTGCACTGAGCATATTGTGTAAAATAGTGACCATAAAATGTAATCATGTTGCTGTTTTGCAAACCAGTCAGAATAGAATTAGTTCTGATTTTGTCCTGTGTTAATAGGTGCCAAGTACCTCTGCTGCCACTAATAAACCTCCAGCTGAGATTTTAAGTGAGCTTCTTCTCTTTATGGCTGCATTTTACAGAGATAGGTGTTCTATAACAGCCAGTTTCCAGAATTGATCGCATCAATTTGGGGTTGAAATCAGAACGATTAGAAGAAGCTGTTTGCCTCAGACACTGGTCTGATTTAAACTTCTATACTAGTATCTTCTTGAACTTCAGTGCCTCGTAAAAGACTGGCCACAAGCAAACAACCTCGTGTAAAAAAATGACATTCAGAACAACTAAATGTCCCACTACAGCAAAACCCCTCTCAAATAAGTGCAAATAGAAGCTAAACCAAGACAGAACTTTGAGGCCTAAGAACTGGGTTAGTCCATCTTGTGAAGAACAGGCTTATGTTGGATTTAATGGTGTCCTCATCTTTGCTGGATTCCCTTTTTGATAAAGTACATCGTTTCTTGGTGGTCTGCTTGGTCTTTATTGTACAGCAAGGAGGCACTTACTGTATCTTCATAAAGCAAAATGTATAGTTGCCATGCTTTCTGTCCAAAACATTAGACAACACATGCAGTCTTCCATTTACCTCTGAAGTTAGAACATGATTTTGGAAGGATGTCACACCCAACAAGATTTGCCAGTTGTTGTGGTCAGAAAAACAGGGCATTAGGGAAGTATTACTCTGCAGCAATATTCAGCTATAGTGGTATGGTGTGCAGCTGTTTTGTTAAATGTTGAAGGTGGTGCAGGTAAACCTGTCTTTCGAACTCAGAATTCCGATGTTGGGAGTTCCAGTTGGTTTTCCCTACTTGCGACTCTGAAATTCAAACTTCAAAGTACAAAACAAACTAAGTCAAATACGCTTACTGGCTACGTTACTAATAGGTTGCACCCCCTTTTGCTATTAGAACTGCCTTAAATATTGCTCAGAGATGTTAGTCCATATTGACATGATGGTATTGGTACCTGTGGAGTCGACTGAAACGAGAGTCATTAGACCAGGCAAAGTTGTTTCCATCCCTAATAGCTGAATTTTTGTGGAGCCTGTTTGAACTGTAGCAACACCCAATGTGGTCTTCTGCTGCTGTAGCCCATCTGGTTTGGCGTGTTGTGAGTTCAGAGATAGTATTCTGCATACCATGGTGGTAATTAGTGGTCATTAAGTTACTGTTGCTTTTCTGTCATCTTAAGCCAGTCTGCCCCATCCTTCTCTGACTTGGGTGGCCACAGACACGTACCTCAATACCAATCAATTGAAAATGCTTTGACTTGGAATGAAAATGCTTTGACTTGGAATATTAACTTAAAGAAAACATATAAAAACAATTAAAATTTAGTTGTGACTTTATTAAGAATTATGACAGGTAAAAGTAAATCATTTTAATGTAAATAAAGGGATTGGGGGATAGGCTGTGCAATAATTCATAGACATGATTTAAGACATATTCATTCAAGTACAATAAAGGTTCAGCTTTAAGTAAAACACAGACAAGTCTTAGAGCAGAAGGTGGAAAAGTGATAGTCTGTAAGAAGACAGGCTTTAACACAAAATTGCAGTCAAGCTAAATGAACTTGTTCACTCAGTATACCTTTTAATTGCATAATTAGGGTGTTGTCAAATATAAAACAATGTTTTGCAGGTAAGGCCACTGTTGTAATTTGAAATGATAGTGGCTGATAATACAAAAATTATGTACACAAGTTGAATTACCAGGAAGTATTTATATTGAGTCTTTCTGCTCTACATGTGAATTTGACTCAAATATGTTGTAGATTTTAGATGCATTTCCAAGGTTTAGAAAAGATAGCTGACAGATGGAATAAAAGTGAAAATGTAAAGCCTGAACAGATACAGAAGCCTTGGCAGTTTTTTACTCAGACCTGGGTTAGGGGTCATTCTTAAACAAAGATGTACAAGTGACAAAAACATGCACATCCAGACAAACGTACATACATCAACGGCAAGTGGTATAGTCTGTCCGAACCCTGAAAGAAGACACACAAGACAACACTGGTGGCAGGCACGGGTCACAGACACAAACAGGCAGAGAGCTTTAGAGGGGCACATACTTTTGTTTGTCTCGTGAGTCCCTGCTTTTGGTGCGATTCGTTCGGTTTGCAGTTGTGATTGAGTGGACAGAGGAGCTCTTTTTGCTTGACGAATGTGAAGAGTGAGATGAGTGCGAAAGACTGGTCCAAGACTGGCCAGCGTTGTGGTCAAACTGCATCAGGCAGAATATCAGGTCTGACGGCACCAGCTCAAATGCATATGGTGGGTTGGTTATGACATACCTGGAAGAGAAACAGATTAGATGTTAAGTGTTTAAATATCTATTGAGCATATAGGAGTCGGGACCCTTACTCACCGTTTGGTACACTGGCTTTGTGTGTTCAGATGAGCATCTCGCAATCGATAGATGCCAAAACACAACATGTTGTACGTTTTCAGGGCTTTACAAAACAGGTCACCATAACAACCACCATCCTGCAAAAAGATAATTCAAGCATAGCTTTAAAAATGGCCCACCTGCAATCAGAAAACTGTGTTGCATTTTAAGTCCCTCCTCTGCCTACATCTCCTAGAATGCCGTGCGTTACTGGATGGAAATTCAGAGAAATGATCAACATTCTATTTGACAACTTTCCATTGACATTGATCATGTACCTATCATGATGCACATTATTATTTTCTATTGATCTTGAGTTAGTGTCCAGTGCATTATATCTTGTTACCACATTATTGCCTGGCACGGTATATGTGGTAGATGGTAGAAACAGTATGAAGTTGGCCTACGGTAGAAATTTACCCTCTACCGTCCCATCATCAGTTACGTCATCGCACCTGTGTCAACATGGCTGCGAGTGCAGAGACAACTGAGCAGGAGTTCGAAATATTCTGAAAATAAATGAAGAAATATAGTGTTTTAAAACACGTATAGAAAATAAATCCTCAAAATTTCCCCCTCCCGCTGTAAAAAAGTTATGTTGGGATTCCCCCCAACAAGATGTCTTGCCTGGACAAAAAAATAATGTGCATTGTGACAGACACATGATCAATATCAGTGGAAACACTGTCAAGTAGAATGTTGATAATTTCTCCAAATTCGCATCCAGTACCACACAGCATAATGGGGGATGTAGGCAGAGCAAAGGCTTTAGATGATCTACCTCTGTACTCAGCTAAGCAAAATTGGTGGCAACAACTAACTCACTCGCTCTTTGGTAGGCTAGCAATAATCAGTTGAGTAATCATGTTTGGCCACCATGCGGAATGAAAGGAGAAAATGAATGAAACAGCTAGAGAGGAAATTGTGGATAAAAGAGGAAAGGCCACATCACCAGTTTGGCAGAAATAGCCAGCCTTTTAACTCCTGGTCCTTATTTCCATTTAGGTAAAACAAAAACTAATCAATATTTTTATTTTATTAACCTGTATTTAACCAGGCAAATCTCATTGAGACCAGTGACCCCCTTTTGCAAGGGAAAGCAACCACATGCTTTTGGTCTGTCGGGGAAACTGGAGAACCTGGAGGAAACCCATGCAAGCACAAGAACATGCCAACTCCACACAAAAAGACTCCAGGTCTGAACTGGGGATCGAACCCAGAACTTTCTTAATGTGAGGCATCAGTGCTGCCACTAGAGTTATCAATATCAACTAATATGAAATGCTTATATTGTGATCTATTTTAAGAAGTATCTATCTTAGCCACAATCCATCAACTCTAGAGTAATGAGCAGAATACAAAGTCACTAACATGTGATTTTAAACTGATAACACAAATCCAAACTGATCACGTGGAAATTAGTGCATACAATCTGCAGCTGTCTAGCTTGAGAATTGGTTAAAGTTATGTGTAAAGTGCATCATTCTTTTAAGATATGTAATTTGGAATATTTCCTACAATTACCATGTTATACAGATTTAAACAATTAAACATCAAAGAGCTATATTCACTCACAATTGTTGCTTTGAATTTTAACTGTAAAACACAGCAAACCCTAAAAGTCTGAATCTTTCAATTGAAGGCATCTTCCATAATACAAGATGACAAAGATGGCCTCAGCAGTCGGCTGACAAGACCCCTCACTTACCCCGAGGTCAGCAAAGGGCCCGTCGTACAAGGCCAGCTGTGCCACGCGACACCTGTCCCTGTTCGCCAGGGTCTGTGGCGTGCTGTAGCCTCCACGTAATGCATTCTCCTCAGCCAGCAGCCCCTCGAGCTCCGGCGTCGCCCCGCCTGTTACCAACGTCCGGATCAAGGTGAGGATATTATCATTGAAGTATGTCTGAAGGGATAAAGTTAGAGGGAAAACATCCTTAAGCAAATGTCACCAAAGTCACAAATGAACCTTCTGAATTTTGGCTCGTACCATCTTACCCAGTGTTTCTCCTAGGATATTTTTCCAATCAATTACATGAAAACCATCCCTTCTCTGCCATACTGTGTGCTGTAGATGTTACCTTTCTAATGCCTTCCAGTTATTGGCTTGTTGATTTTAACAAGGGGAAATGTTTGCCCTTTCCTTTGCACTGTGGTCCCCCTTCTCCCCACGCTTCTGCTTCAAAGTGACATCTCCCTTGGCTGCTGACAGCACTATTGACTAAGATGATGGATGAGGGCTGTCCATTAGGTTGCATTATCTTTGTCTACACTGGAGCGCACTTGAAGGCAGCTTTGTTCTAACCTCACTCAAACTGAAAGGCAGACAAATGAAGCTATAATGACCACTACAAGTTCCAGCCTTGTCATTTACGATTTTAACTCCTTTTTTTCAGTTGTGGCGGAGGTACTCTATTTAAATCAAAACACAAGACATTTCTGTCTTTATCGTCCCCTTGTTATACTGATGGATTTGTTTGTTCACTAAAGCATTTCTGACTTACAGCACTCATTAAGGAGTCCAGCACGCTGACTGCGAATGCTGTTCCACAGGCAAAAGGCTGAGTGAGGTATAACTCCGTATCTGGGTCGTCGTCATCGTCTTGGTCCAGGAATTGAACATTGGAGTCATTAACTGTTGGCGAAAATATACATTTCATGAATTATTCAAAGTCTGCTTGTTTGCTTACTGTACACAAAAACATGTTCTTAGAGAATTGGTTTGGTTTCAAACAAGCATGGATCAAGCAAAGTAGTTGATTTGCATGAAAAGGAAGACACAAAATACAGTGGTTGTGCACAACAGGCAGAAGCTGCAGATATGGACTGTATTGGGAGTATGCACTAAATGTATTTGCTACAAATTTGAACAAATTCTCCTCATTTAACTGAAACCATGTTTGGTATTTGCATTCAACAAACTTGCCTCTGCCACATTCCATATCCAGGCTACTCATGCACATTCATGACACCATGCATATTGTCAAAGTTCCAGGCCTCAAATTCAAAGCCCTCCTAAGGTCAGAATCAGTAAAACCAATATGCTATTGTTTGCCTTGTAAATCCAAGGCAGAACTTCCAATTACTTGTACTTGCATGTCAGGTCAAATGAAAGTAACTCATTGCCCCAGAACCTTCTTTAAAGATATCTTTGAGCACAAAAACACATGCAGTATTTGGAAGAGAGTAATGATGTAAAATTTAGTTGGAGAACTGCTCCTTCTGTGAGGACAGAAATAAATGCCACTCATATCGACAGAGCCGAGATGAAAGGAGGGCACGGGCCAGAGAATGTGATCTGACAGAAGATGCTACAAAAACAGCCACAAGGACTTCTGAGGGTTCAAAGGCCCTGTAATTCTTAGAAAAATAAAAGGGAGAAATTTTGCTTTGAGATAAAGGGGGCCAAAACAAGACAGGCAATTTCAACCAGAACCAAGGGTAGAAAATATGCTCAAAGTGATGCCATGGGAATGGACCGAGTCTCTTGTGCAGTGAGAAAAATCAAAAGAAAGCTGATATGGAGGCAGCAGCAGTTACAACACTGCAGCACAGGACACAGGCAGTTCTTACCCAGCTCAGTTATCATTTGTATGCTGGTCCCACTGCTTTTATCCTGACTGAATGAAATCACAGGCACTTTTTTGCCTTGCTTTGCTAATGGTGCTAGACAAGTGTTGAGGAGAAACAGTTACTGGAACATGTCAACAAAGGCAAAACACACAGAAAAACTCTACTTTTACTTCTGTTAAGCACACATTGTTAGCCTCTATGACTACAGAAATAAAAATGTCTGATTACAAAAACACTTCAAGCCTTACCTAGTTCTGTTATGATGGGGATGTTTGCTCCAGTAGTGACAGAGGTCTGCCTTACTAATCCATGGACTGGGCTGTTTTCAGGAGAAGATCTATCCATTCCTGGTGGAGTAAAGCCTTAATGGACGGACGGACGGATGGACACACACACACACACACAACATATTATTACAATATTCAGCACTTTATCAGAAGATCCAATCAGGCATAACAGAAAAAACAATACACTGGGGTTATTTCATCCTTTCCCAGCTAGTGGTAAACTTGCTGAGTGTAGCGTTGCTGTATTCTTGTAACAGACCAATATTAGTTCATATATAATAGATGTGACATGCGGCTCATTTTGTTTTCCTTTGACTGTGTGTGCATGAAGATGGAAACCTTTTACACACATGCAGAAGAAGCATGTACCCTGTGCAGCCATGAAAGAAAATAAATGATGCAAGATTGAATTCAAATTGACTTGACATTTCTTGCTTTCCTCAGACTGACAAGTAAGCACATTAAATCAGTGATGTTGTATGTATTATACATGTACCATGTTTTGACATCCATCACTTACTGCTGACTAAGGCAAATGTGAAGTCAAATGTGTATTAGAAGAAGAATGAAATTGGCAGGGATTATTTGCTTCCCAATTAGGTCAAAAGGTTTCTAAAAGCATTTCTTTTATTTCTAAATGCTAACACTGAGGACCATCTGATGCTAACTGAATGCTTTAGTTGTCATTTTGAAAGCTCTAACATACAATATTAACAAGTTAAAAAAGTGATTCTGTACTAAGTCTTACCATATTTGGTGGTTTGAACATTGTGTAAAATGTAAATAAAAACTGAATGCAATAATTTACAAATCTCATCAACCCGTATAGTCTACTGTATTTTATTGTAAACAATACGTACTCCCAACAAGTCAAAGTATAAACAAATTGCATCAATACTACAGCATGGCTACATGTCTGGGTGCTTAGCTAGCCTGATGGCAGTCCAGGCTTCACATTATTTAAAAACATTTGACTCATTAAACTAAAAAGAATTGTCAGAGATGATAGAGGACAGCTAAGCAGCTAGAATCCTACATGGAACAAAAATGGGCCAAATTCTCTTCCACAATGTTCACCCTCAGTTCTCAGATCAGTTACATGTTTACAGACGGGATGCTTCACAGTGGTAAACATGTCCATTTCTTCCTCTTCTAGTTGTGTTGCTGCAATTAAACTCCATTTTACCTTGTTTTTCATCCTAAAACGGTAGTTTCTTATGTTTACTATAGTCCTGTTCTGACAGGATTAGTTTTACCTAGGGACCCCATGCTATTTGTAATAATTGCAGAGATTGTCTGTGTTAATCCCATGCGAATGGGCCATGTCAATAATTTGTAAAGTAAAAAATTCCCCCGCAAATTACCTACTATATTTCGTTGAACTCTGAGGTTCTGTGATAATACTAAATCAATGTGAAGAGGCATCTCTGTGATTTGGATGGGATTGGTCTGAATCTGATATGTAATTAGATTGTTTTTGTTCCCTGGGCACATTTTTATTTGCTTTTGGTGAAGAATGAAGGCTGGATTGGACTGAAAATCTTGTAGGTCCTGGGCCGACAAAACACGACCCCTAACGTGCAGCATCAAAAAGGAAAGGCTGAAGAGAAGGAGCAAAAGCAGATGCAAATGGTGGCTCATTGTGTGGCAAGAATAATTTTTGAATCCGTTTGTAGCCTTCTGGCTGACGCTGAGCTGTGGCCCTAGTGCAGCGCAGGCTGGGATATAGTGGCGCTTTGGATACTCGCGCCGGGCGCGCGCACCCTCGCCGTGTTCAACGCGTCAAATATACCAGGCTTCAATATCATATATCTGGGAGATGTACATAAATTTCAGCAAAATCTCCGGCTTCGGTTATCCTGTGTGAATGTTCCACTTAAACAGACTCGGGAGTAATTTATTTATTGCATGGGGTCCCCAGATAATTCTAATCCCGTGGCTCAAGTTCAACTGCAAACAAAATATGGATTTTATGAGATTAGTAAATGATCACATTCTGTTTTTATTTACATTTTACGCATCCCAACTTTGTTTAAGATTGAGGATGTAAGTCCAGTTACTGAAACAAAAGGTTGTAAATGGCAGGCAAGGTTTTGTGCCAGTGTTATGCATGTTCCCGCGAATAAGGTTTGGAAAGTAACCAGTTGTTACAGTAACCTGAGGAATAGTCAGTAGGGTTTACTGTCAACTGCAGCAACAACAGGTCAGCCATGCAGCGCGCAGTGAGAAATATTTTCTGTGCCGGAGCCTTGTCCCTCCCAGGCAGTGCATTGAACTATGATAGGGTGCTCCTTACCTTGAGAATTGGCCTGTAAGACCCCAATGCTGTCATCAAACTGCATGGATTTGATGTTGAGCGACGCCAAGATGCATTCTTTGTCCTGCAGTGATGCATCGTCAATATTGTTCTGATTGGCTGACAAGATGACACACATGTCACAGAGGTTTATGTTGACAGCCCTCAGATCTGCCCTGCTCAGCGGTGTACCCTTTGTGAAGAAGAGGAAAGAATTTATCTCACCTCCTGTATGCCATTCAAGAGATTAGAAGTTCTCAATATTGAGTTCTGTAAACTTTAGAGATGTAAAACAAAAATTGCTAAAGTTTGTTCTACTCACTGGCAGAATGGATACTTTGGGGAAATTGTGTAGCGTTTCCCACTCTCGCTTTAGATACTCCAGGGAACCAACAAACACAATGTGTTTCAGCTCATGGTAGTGAAAGTTGCTCGCTCTCAGAGGCATTACAAAGTTACGAAGACCAATCAGCGCAGATTTTACGTCTCCAAATATGCACACAACCACATGTCCACTTAGAACAGTCATGGCCGCTTCACTTCGGGTCTGAAAAGGAAAGAAAAGGCTGAAAAAAATTGCATTCATGACAGTACCAAATGTTTGTGCTTTATTTTTTTCCCTGCAGCCTGCTCACCCTGTGGAACATTATGCGGCTCATGATGGCAACAGTATATGAAAGTAATTTGAAAAATGGCATATGTATTAGTTCAAAAAAGTGTTCTATGTACATGGCCTCTGCAGAGCAAATGACATGTCAAACACCTCATTACAGTGTGTTTAAGTGCCCTGTCAACCTTTGGTGCTTTGTGACAAGACACATCTGTCACTGAAGAGTGGAGTGCCAAGGACAAATGAAGTGTGTTGGAGTGAAGAGGCAGGACCTACCAGAATGACCTTCTCGATGTCTTTGGATGGGCACCAGTGAAACATCCCCGTTGAGTCATATTTCTTTACGTTTTCGTCCATGCTCTCAATCTGCTCGCTGCCTGGGATGAGGAGTGGGTCATGTCTAATTGAACCGAAAGGCAAGAGAGAGAAAATAACAGATCATCTTCACACACTTCAGCTGGAGAAAAGTTACATATCATATCATTACCCTAACTATTTTTAATAAATAAAATATAAAAGATTTCAATTCTTGAAACAAATCACTTGTATTTTATTTTCTTACTCAGTGCTCATTGCTTGTCAGAGGTCATCAGTGGAAATGTCAACCAAAACTACCATGTCATCACCAGCAGCAGCAACCAGGCGGAAGGAGACGACAACAACAAACTGCATTGAGTGGCATGAGCAAGGAGATGCAATTATGCCCCCTTACCACATACAGCTTCTGATGGGAGTGTGCTGTAGGGTAAAAGCTTTAACAGACCAGACTTTAAATATTTCAGCAATTTGC
This sequence comes from Austrofundulus limnaeus, assembly GCF_001266775.1. NCBI lineage: Eukaryota > Metazoa > Chordata > Actinopteri > Cyprinodontiformes > Rivulidae > Austrofundulus > Austrofundulus limnaeus. Next base: position 2,307,582 of record NW_013952445.1, read on the forward strand.
CCGACTGCATTTGCTTTCCAAAGTGAGGGGTATTAATGTTTAATCAGATCATCAGAACGATATAAACTAATTTCACTGAGCATGGTGTTGAGGTCCAGCCTATCTGACACTGATCGTTAGAGAGGTCTGTCATCATGAGTGTGTGGTCAGACCACATTTGTTCTGGTCAGAGTGAAAAGATCTTTTCACTGTTGTTAAAATATACTAGGCATGTAACTTAAAATATTCATATGAGAACTTGTGACCTGATCCACCAAGAATAGTTTAATCTGCAATTTAAATACAACCAAAAAACTGATTCTAAACGAAGTTTTGTGTTGACATCTTGCATGCTTTTTATATCAAGTTAATGCCTAATTAGACAAAATACTAAATATAAAAGAAACAATTTCCAACAACTCCATAAAAGCAGTGTTGTATGTGACAGCAGTAACTACAGAGCTGGTTCTGCTCAACAATCCTCTGCACTATAAACTGTCTAAATCAGGTTCACGGTTAAAGATCTTCTCTGAAAAGTCAGACAGCAGCCTTCTGTCCCCGTCATAAACCTTTAAAATTGTCCAAATCATCTCCCCATAAACAAAGCCCATCTTTCCTGAGTACTTTAAAAGAATGCCACCTAAAATAACAAGTTAAGTATGCATGAAAGTGTCAGCTGAAACTTCCATCCCTCCGGCTGCAAGAGACTGAATCCAACCCCCCGCCTTTAGGCTCATATGGCCCGAGGCAAGACCTGGATGTCCTTTCTAGAACAGGCTGAGCTGAAGAACGAAATGTCTTTTCTGCCACTTTCAAACCTCTCAGCGGATGTGGTTTTAATTTAACAAGATTCTGTGCACACAAAATATTTTATACATTGAAAAACGTGAAATACTGTGTTTGAAAGGTGAACACTTTGTGAAGACTACAAGACAGTTTCTTTTTTAACACACTTTTTGACTTCAGGACTGGTGGTTTGCACAATGTCTACAATACTACAACATGTCACTGCTGCTTGGCATGAGTGATAACAGCTCAGACTGACTCAAACCTCTAACTTTAAATCCTTTGTTAAAAGAGGTTAGAGGTAATTATAGGACAATTCATTCTATTTGTCAAGTTTACTTTAAACTCAAGCTGTCCAAATCCATTAGAATTAAAACCACCATACTCTATATCACTCATTGTGAAATATTGTTTTTGCCAGGTATCTCTGTTTTTCAAGGTACAGTATAACTTCACAAATTTCACTTTTAATAAAAAAAAATGTTACAAGTAAACAAATAAAAAGCATTAATAATTTGGGGTTTAGCTCCAGTATCAGTAAATGTAACTGCATTTTATTTAACATCTCATTGCAAAAAAAATTTTTTTCAGCTAAGTTGTTTAACTTACATTTTTCAGTCCGTGATAAATTTCCAAGCTCTGTCATAAAAAAAGAAAGAAAAAAAATCTGCCATAAAATAAAATGAAAACCTTTGCTGTCAGTTTTCTGTTTAATTTGCTGACGGCGCAATGAATTCTGGGAAACTGTCGGTCGCGTAGGATACTCGAATGTAGCTTACAGTGAAGTAAGTGGCCGACAAAAGCGGCCGACGTCTGTTGCAACCCATGAATTGAGACAAAGCTAAGGTATTCTAAGCACAAACTAATGGCATGGGACACATTTTAAAATTTTGCCATTAATATTGTAATTAATTATGTCTGCTTGTCAGCAAAATATCTCATGAACTATTTTATGAATTTTAATGAAACACTCCGAGTAATGATTGGGTGTTCATCCATAGCTAATCAACATCAGCCAACTCGAAAATAGCTATAACCCAATCAATTTTACAGATACTGAGCTAAAACGTGGTGGAACTGAAAATGAAATGGAAATGTATGTGAACATCGTAAATTATAGTTTATGCTCTACTTCATCATCAGCTTTTGTTAAGTCTGAGACATTGTCCAATAAGAATGAAAGTACTTAGAGGTTTTACACCTCAGCTAAATATTTCATCAAAAGTCAAATGCTTCAGCACTCACTCAGTGGAGCTGCTGTCACTTCACTTCGTCCTTGTGGAGATGACTGGTGAGGCAGAGCTCTGCCAGGATAGCTATCGCTCACTGTCAGCCATGATGGCCCGTCACTGTCCTACACCGCCAATTGCCTCAGCAGCGCCATGGCAGACATGACGTGTATGTCAAGGCGCTTGGATGTGACCAAACACATTTTGACACGCCACAGTTAGATGTGTCTTATGACCCATCAAGGAGCCTGTGGAAGTGGTATTAATTTCAGAGAGGGCATCATTGCTAAGCACCAGACAGGAAGTGCAATTTGCTGAATCTAAAACCTTTTCTCAGAAACAACAAACTTTTGTTTAATGACACTGATTGTATTATTTTTTGGGAACTTTTAGAGATTTAAACTGGATGATTCAATACTTCAGTTTTTAGTGTGACACATTTGACAGGACTTCACACTTCATAATCGTAAAACCAAAGGCCAAGTGCTTTCTAGCTAGAAGTACAGTATGCAGTGACAGCTGAAAGTTAAAATAGAACTCGATCACATACTTTATGTAGATCTTCTATTTCATTATTACTGCACTAGCTTGCCCGAGCTTACACTAGCACTGGAGGAGTCTTTAAAAACCCTACACTTCATGCAAACCGACAAAGGCTTGCTCTTCAAAACCCACAGCCAATCTGTTGATCATTACTTATTTACAAAGGCCTTGAGGCCGCAGGTTCTATAAAAACACATTTGATATAGTATACACCCAGATGTTTTTTTTTCCTCTCTCTGCTTGTTGCAATGAAGTATCCCTTAGGCTACTGCAGTGAATCCCTCCACAGACAGCAGGTGCTGAAAGGAATAACACGTCCACCTGTATTGCAGTGTATTAGTGTGGCAAGTAGATAGATCAGTTTGGTGGGTTGATATTTAGCTGATGGCTATAGTGCTGGAAAAGCTTGGGTTTTGTTACCCAAGAGTCTGGAAATCACCTGCGGCAATTCAACTTGAACAGCACTTTGAAGTAAATCAAACAAGGGCAAACACCCACCTGAAAAACTGGAGGCTTTAGATCAAAGAAAATGCTAAATGATGCAAATAAATACTTTTATTTATAATGCAACAAAGCCAGTTTTCTAACCACAAACTGTTACTCATGTGTATTGTACAATACAGTATGAATCAATAAAGACATGTGGGTTTGACTTCCAAATGTCAAACAAATAGCAGCCATATTAGGAAAAGGAGCAAAAAGTCATTTGTCCGTTTTAATTAAATGACATCTCCACTACGTTGTAAACATCAGGCTGCAGGTCCTCCCTGTTGCATGGCTTCCTTATAAGCTGGCACTTAATGACAATGACTACTACTGTTATCATTCCAGTAATGGGTTCTTGTTGAATAACAGTGTTATCTCTAGTCAAGATCAATAAGCACTGGTTTAATTTCATGAGACAAGATAAAAGCAAGGTAGCATTTGAATTCACCTTTCATTGTGATGATACATATCATCTGTGGTCCTACGTGCTGAAAAGACCTCAGAGGGATCCGACAATAGATGAATAGCCTCAGGCTATCCGTCCTTAGAGCCTGTCTCTTTGCTAGGTGCTGTCATTAGTGCCAGACCTGTTTAAGAGCTCCAGCCTCTGTATGTCACATGAAACCATGTGGCATTGGCACAGCTGACTTTTTTTTTTTCTATGAAAGAGTGGGCACGGAAAATATTCTTCAAGATGTGCTCCACAAGATACTGGCTTCCTACCTCATTATCTTGGGCGAGGAGTTTGGAGAGTTTCTCATGCCTCCATTACGTTGCTTCTTTTTGGGGGAGAGCGTTGACTGTTGGTCCTCTTCAACTGCAACAGTGTACAGGGAGAAATGTTAGAAAACAAACCAAAGTACATCACGGTCAGACAAAAAAAGTTAGAAACAGCAGAGTATTGAAAGAGTATGCACAGGGTGAAATATACTGTGTAGACACATGTACATAACACTCCAACATTTGTACATGGTTAGCGTGACTAAATATGGAGATACAAACATAACAGTTAATTATAAACTCTCATGCTGATTACTAAAGTAATGTTTTATTTCCCACACATAAAACAGAACTACTTATTCACATACAGCGGGTAAAATAAGTATTGAACACGTCAACATTTTTCTCAGTAAACATATTACTAGAGGTGCTAATGACATGAAATTTTCACCAGATGTTGGTAGCAACCCAAGTGATCCATACATACAAAGAAATCAAACCATAAATGTCCAGAAATDAAGTTATTTGTAATAATGTGGAATGGCACAGGGAAAAAGTATTGAACACRCTTACTGAAATTTATCTAATACTTTGTACAAAAGCCTTTGTTGTCAATGACAGCTTCAAGACGCCTCCTGTATGGAGAAACTAGTGGCATGCATTGCTCAGGTGTGATTTTGGCCCATTCTTCCACACAAACAGTCTTCAAATCTTGAAGGTTTCGTGGGTCTCTTCAATGAATTCTGATATTTAGCTCTTTCCATAGATTTTCTGTTGGATTTAGGTCAGGTGATTGGCTGGGCCATTCCAGCAGCTTTAGTTTCTTTCTCTGAAACCAACTGAGAGTTTCCTTGGCTTTGTGTTTGGGCTCATTGTCTTGCTGAAATGTCCAGCCACGTTTCATCTTCATCATCCTGGTAGATGGAAGCAGATTTTTATCAAGAATGTCTCTGTACATTTTTCCACTCATCCTTCTTTCAATTATTTGAAGTTTGCCAGTACCATATGCTGAAAAACAGCCCCACACCATGATGTTCCCACCTCCAAACTTCACTGTTGGTATGGTGTTTTTGGGCTGATGTGCAGTGCCATTTGACCTCCAAACATGATGTGTATTCTGGCATCCAAACAGTTCAATGTTGGTCTCATCTGACCAGACTATATTCTCCCAGTATTACACAGGCTTGTCTAAATGTTGTGCAGCAAACTTTAAAGGAGCTTCAACATGCTGTTTCTTCAGCAGTGGAGTCTTGTGTGGTGAGTGTGCATACAGGCCATGGTGGTTCAGTGCATTACTTATTGTTTTCTTGAAACAAACTTACCTGCTAATTCCAGGTCTTTCTGAAGCTCTCCACAAGTGGTCCTTGGCTCTTGAACAACTTTTCTGATAATTCTTTTCACTCCTCTGTCAGAAATCTTGTGAGGAGCACCTGGTCGTGGTCGGTTTATGGTGAAATAATGTTCTTTCCACTTCTGAATTATGGCCCCAACAGTGCTCACTGGAACCTTCAGAAGTTTAGACATTCTTCTGTAACCGATGCCATCATTATGCTTTGCAACAATAAGGTTGTGAAGGTCTTGAGAGAGCTCTTTACTTTTACCCATCATCAGATGGTTCTTGTGTGATACCTGGCCATCATTTGGGACTGAACCAACTGATATTAACTTGCACTGACAAGGGGCAGGCTTGCTTTCTAATTACTGAGAGAGTTCAGCTGGTGTCTTGGCTTTCCATGCCTTTTTACACCTCCCTTTCTTCATGTGTTCAATACTTTTTCCCTGTGCCATTCCACATTATTACAAATAACTTAATTTCTGGACATTTATGGTTTGATTTCTTTGTATGTATGGATCACTTGGGTTGTTACTGAAAWCTGGTGAAAATTTCATGTCATTAGCACCTCTAGTAATATATTTAATGAGAAAAAATGGTGACGTGTTCAATACTTATTTTACCCGCTGTACAATTGTATGAAGATGCTATAGCACTGATCAACATTAACACTATTATTCCATTAAAGATACACATTTATATCTAAAATTGGATAACAGGCTTTCATTTAATTAATGTTAAAACCTGCAATTTTTCATTCAGCACTACAAAGGGAGGCCTATTTTGTGCCAGTACTGAATCCCCTTACAATTGCTGGTCTTTCTTCATGGGAGTGGTGCCCTTGGCTCGTATAATTAGGTTGGCCCTCTTGCCCGAGTGATTTATGTACAGCTGAGATGCCCCTCGGACATTGTCTTTATCACTTCACCAAACTGAGCTGTGCTGAGTGAAGGATATGTTTTACCCACGGGTCAAGTATTCAGGCAAATATTTTAACAAGGTGACATCATGAAGAAAACTACTCTCAGGCAGTCGCCAAAAGAAGAAGAAAAAAACAAGTAGCAGGAGAAACGGTTTCAGTAATGGCACTTTAACAGCCATCATTCAGTGGAAATAGCTTGTTACAGGTTGTTCAGGTGGTTAAAAACACACTTGATTATCTTTTTAGTGACGCTTCAAGCTGTGAACTCGTTTTTTTCTTTGAACATGGGGACAAACTACAAATGCATTCATTGGATTTAAGGTGAAAAAGATGATGACATCCTGCAGATGAACACATGTTTTCCTGCACTGATAGCATGACTAAGACTGACACCATAATGAAAAATGTTGTAATACACAGGGCGTCCAGTGGAGAGGGACGCTCCAACACTCGGGCCTTTCACATTTGCTCGGCCTGTTCAATATTTAATGTTTCACAGCTGACAGCTGCGCGGACTGGGCCATTAGTAAAGAATGTTACACATGTAACCATTCCAGCCTGGCAAGCCCATGCTTTCGTTGTGTTGTGTTTGTGTAGATTCTCAGTCATCCAGGACGTGGTAAATGGAGACAAAAATAAATTAAAGAACAAACAACAAAGTATCTGGACCTCGATTCTGTTAGACATTTTGTTTCCCATCTGGGGAGCTTTCTCAGTTTAAAAAAATGGATAATGTGGATTCTCTAGAAGATTTTAAACTGCATAACAACCATTAAGCAAGATAAATTCAAATGCAGATCAATTTACTGTCCACACAAAGGAGAGTCATTAGGATCTTTGTAGGCCTGGCTCAGCAAAAAGATGCTTTCGTCACATGAATGAAGGGGTTAATTAGAGTGAAAATTAGGTTATTAGGCTTAATGCTTCATTGTAGGTTTTAATTTGATGCAGTTATTTTTATACAGTATACAATAAAGTTGTCTTAGAGCATTGTGCAGAAACATTATAAAATGCCAATTAGTAAAAGTTATTTCAGGAAACCAAGATTTACGTGAAGGATGTCTGGAAACGATGTACGCTTACATGAGTAATGCCTTCACTATGAGGGGAGTGAGTTTAATCTGCATGTGAATCTAGCTTACAAAACAAAAGCTTTTCATGCAGTTTAAAAAGCTTGGAACTCCACACCTTATTTTTTTAATTGAGAAAGCTCTGTGGATGGGAAGTTAGGCACAGCAAGGGTAGGAAGGTGATGGCGGGGCATAGGCTTGGCCCTTACACTGTCTCTGACTGATTGTGGTATTGCTGGAGTGACTGGGATGGTATCTGTATTTCACTGGCAGGCTTTGTGCCCACTTCAGTTGGCTGGTCTCTTCGGCCAAACCTGGGAGCTTGCTGACCTGAGCCAGGTCCCTGGAGCCCCTGAGGCTCAGTCTCAGACCAGAGGTCTTRGTGGGAGGCAGTAGGCTTCCCTTGCGATTGTTTACCAAAGGGAGGGACACATCAGCAACTTTGTGGGGCCCCGGACAGACCTGGTTACCTGGGTTCTGGCTCAGTTTAGTTGATTTATGAGAAGGCGATGACCGAGTTAGAGGGCTGTTGTTTATATCTAAATGAAGAGGAGTCAAAATCAGCAGCTATGCAACGTGAAAACGCTCACCTAAAGCATAAAATCATAGACTTTTTAAAAAATAAATAAATGCTAGTTTTGTGATTTAATTGAACAAACCCTTCAGTTCCTCCAATGAAACAGAAAGTTGTGACTTGATTTAATCTGACTACAATAGGACCTCCAGTGCATGTGCTAATAAGACATCTTAATAATTCAAGGACAATCACTGGTTTGGGTGGATAACTCTTTCTGGCACAAGAATACTAATAGCTGAATAATTTAAGAAATATATCTCATTTTTCTTTAACGCCACTTAACCACTTCATATTGCCAAAGCTGTAATGTTCTATTTGACATTTACTTTGAAATTTATTATAAATATGAATTAATAAACATGCTTTCAGGTGTTAAAGCAATTGTTTTGTCACAAGCAAATGTAGATGCTGTGAATTACCAGTCAGAACCTGCTGTGTGCAGTTTATTTCTACAACCCCGTTCTGATGAAGTTGGGATGTTGTGTAAAACAAAAACAAAATATACAATTCGCAAATCGTTTTCAACCTATATTCAATTGAATACACTACAAGAACAAGACGTTTAATGTTCAAACTAATAACTTTTTTCTTTTTGCAAATATTCACTTATTTTGAATCTGATGTCTGCAACATGTTCCTCACCCCCAATACCAGGTTGGGTTTTGAAATTTGCACTGATAACAATCTGGACAGTCTCTTTCCTCTTTGGCTCAGAGGACAGATTTCCAAAAATGATATGAAATGTGGACTCGTCAGATCACAGGACACTTTTCCACTTTGCATCAGTCCATTTCAGAAGAGCTCGGGCCCAGAGAAGCTGGCAGCATTTCTGGGTGTAGATGTAGATGCTCCCTTCTCCCTTATACCCAATGATGACACTTTCCTGTTTCCAGTTAACCTCTTCACCTGTGAAATGCTCCAAACAGGAGTTTTTTTTTTTGAGCGCTCTTTAAATTTCCCACTCTTCTGTTGCCTCTGTCCCAGCTTTTTTGGAACATGTTGCAGGCATCAAATTCAAAATGAGTCAAAAAAAGAGAAAGAATAAATAAAACAAATAAAAACAATAAAGCTTATATGTTTGAACATTAAATAGCTTGTCTTTGTAGTGTATTCAACTGAATATAGGCTGAGAAGGATGATGCAAAAGAAGAGAAATAATTCAGTAACTGCCAGTGTTTCTAACCGAGGCAAGAACTAGTGAAAATAAAWACAATGAAAAAGGGATGCTTATTTAGTTGAGGGGAAAAAATGTCTTTGGGCTAAAATTGGAGGAGAGAGATGATTATTTTAACAGTCAGCTGTCTAGCAGATTATCCTCCCCATTTCAGACCTCCAGTATATATCTGCCTCATGTCAAACATGAACAACACTTCTTCAGGACAACACAATGTGGCACATTCTCTGCACAGACCCGGTTCAAGTGGAGACACTYAGACGATGGCTAAGCAAGGATAGAAAGTATTAGCTCCATTATTTTCCTTTTWAAAAACATCAATTTAGCTAGGCTCATTAGCAGAAATCAAGTGCCGTTTAATATACTTTTTATTTTCTAAATATTCACTTGAAATGTGTTTCATGATTTACGGTWATTCATCTGCACCAGCAGTGAAGCAGTAGCTCCATCTACTGCTGAGCTGTAAATGACACCCAACAGAAAACATTTTCCTAATGCTCTGCGTGGAACCTAGTGTACAGTAATGGATGATGACAGAGCAGACAGTGAGATAGAGCAGGTTAGAGACACATCAGGTGGTGACAGCTGAGAATGCACATGTGGAAGTGTGAGAGACAAAACACTAAAGAGAGAAGTCGTCATAACTTACTTGATTTGATATATCCATTATAGCTATTTTTAGCTGAAAAGAACAAAAAGGAAGACACAGAGTTACACATATAAACAGTTCATGGTGAAACCAAATTTTAAATGACAACAGCAAAACTGAAAACTGAAGAAGTTCACTTATAAGACCCAGGAAAAATAGAGACGTGCCCAGAGATCAATGTGGACCAAGCAAGGTAAACCAAAGCACAAGTCATTTAAGTACAGCAAAGCAAATTAAGAGATAATTAGGTGTTCAAGCTGACTTTATTTGAATTTAAATGGCCTTTTTCCTTGTAAAGATTATTTTCAGAAACAATCYACTTGGCAGTGATTATAATTTAGATTTCTTTTAAATATTTTAAATATGAAAAACTTGTGATCTAAATCCCAAGCTTAAAATTCAGACTTTAACAGTTCTAGTTTGCTAAAACAAAGCAAAAAAGAAATTATTCAAATGGGAAAAGGTACAAGTTTATTTTATTGTTCAGCTATTTCTCCTGATATTTCAGTTAGAGACTTGTTTTTATTACTTTACAGAAGTACAGAAAAAGACTGATTACAATTTAAATGTGGTTAAGATCAGATCAGTAGATGTGGTTTTCAGCAACAATAAAAAAACCAATGAATGATTTATGTACCAAGATTTACAAGGTGCTTTTGTCCACAATGTTTTTAAATCTGTGTGTGTTTTTCTAAACCAGCTTCGCTCAGGAGAACCTGTGTGGAACCTTCTGTGAGTCACTTCTTGGGGTTCGTGAATCCCACACTTGCTCATTAGTGACTTATTTCAACCTCTTGCTCACAATAAAGGTCACGTATTAGGCTTCAGGCAGGACAGTGACAGAAATGTTCAAACAGGGACCTTTGCTGGTCCTGGCATCTGTCGCCTGCAATCGGAGGGCGTGAGCGGAGTCGCAGGACTAACAGGCTAGCATCTGTCCCACAACCGGAGTAAAGCAGAGGGGCGGGGGACTTGGCTGCCTGGTGGTTAGGAACTGTCAGGCTGAGTTTCATGACAACCGGTAGCACTCAAAAAATGAAAATGCAAACATAATTTTCATGTCAGGCTGTATAAGGCCTTGTTCCGTGCGTCTTCCACACCGTGTCGACAGCAACGCTGGAGCTACGCTCGAGCTTTGGTAGCGGGCAAATCTCACAGCACACAACCCGGGGAGACGTGCTGAGGGGTGGAAATGCCCAGAGACCCTCAGTTCTGCACAGAATTGTCTTTGATCCAGAGACATTTACTAAAACCGTATGACAGTGTAAAATGTTTTCCAGCTAAATGTATTAACGCTGCCCAACCTCAGACACATTCTGCCTGCTGCCATGCATCAGAACAAAACCCTCAGGCTTTAAAGAGAAATCACATTGGAATTATGAATTCTTGCAGTTCATTTCAAATTCATTACTATTCAGCCATGTGTCACAGTCTTTTAGTCCTTCTAAAATCCAMCTCTTTTGCACCAAATACAGTCGAGTTACGACACATTTGACTCAAGGTCATGAAGCAAAAAGGTAAAAATACTTCCTCTAACTCTGACAAATGGAGCCCTGGTTTGTCCGTTGAATGTGTTGCTGATTCTACCCTCAGAGCTTGTTCAAGCWTTTCATCCTAATTTAATAAAGCCACTACATTAACCTCAATATGCACTGAAATCCCAAATGCCCCCAAGATCATCTCAAAAGCATTTTATTTTATATTATCAGTGCCATCTACTTAKAAAAATATTTCTAACCCTACATTGACCACTTTTTTCTAGAGGGTAGTGTAGTGACAGATTAAGATGATTTAGTTTATTTTGCAGAAAACAGGATGTTGCTCTCTCCAGTGACACCCTTGGAATAATTTTACACCAATAAATTATCAAATTTGGGTAAATGTAGTTAAATTCTCAAACACTATACGTTTAGGTTTTGCACAGATGTGAACTGCTTTGGCTTTTTATTCTTTATAAACATGTTGGTGATGTCGCTGCAAAGATTTGCTTTAATCATCAGTTGATCTCACTCAAACGGGTCCATTCAGACCAAAATGCTTTGAAGAAAACTACAGAACGGTCAACCAGCATGCTTCACAACAGCCAGAAATCACCTCCAAAAGTGGTGACACAGAGGGAAGAAAAGCACCAGCTGACTGAGCAAAGTCAGGAGGCCAAAGCCACACGTATATCCATAACAGTGACGACACAGCAGCTAGAGCCAGACAGAGCAAGGGCTGAAAAGACACTACACAGCGCAAACACCAAAGAGCACATGTCATGTTGACAACTTACAGGCACGTAAAGTGGCTGAGCAATCATTAACAGAGACAGCAGAGAGTGGGATGTTCCGTCGAGGGGAGTCTGAGTTACAACGCACATTAACCGGCATGCAAGAGCAGCCTCGTTTTGAGTGGCCGCTATCAAAACAACATGCCAGTCGCATTTTCTTGTAGTTGGGCTTCTTGGCTACAGTCATGGGTTCAGACGAGAGGAGAGGAAGARCGGGTTAATGTGGAGGCTCGTTCTGGAGGAGAAGTGTACAAAAGCAGACAAATGGGTGCAAACGACGGCTTCTGCTGGGAGCACCAAGATCTGCTTTGTTGYGACAGCAGGCACATGTTAAAAGAAAACAAAAATGTACTTTTCCTCCATTGTTCACATCAAGTCAAATCAGATTAGCTTGAATTTAATCACCAGCTGAACATATCAGGACTTCCTGGCTTCACCCCTTCCCCTCATCTAAACATGACCCCTAGAAGCTTGTGCTTGTTATATGATGAGATGCTGCACATGTGAACAAAATGCCATTTTAAAGGTTTAATGCTTTTACTACAGGCAAGATAGCTCATTTTTTGTTTAAACAAGKTTAGAGCAAATATAAGCAAAAGTATGAAAACAAGCTTATTCTGTAAAAGAATTTAAAAAGGGTTCAAATGTAAAAATTTTTAAAAAAATTCAGAAATTTGACAAAAATGGATGGAGAATAAATAAATCTCAAGACTCGAATAAGTTACATTATAATGATTGTTCAAAATATTTTCAATATGACGCATACTTAGAGAAACTGCAGTCATCTAATGAAATTGTCATTAAAAAAATTGCCATAAGAAGCAGAAATACTCCTTATTTCTCATCCCAGTGGCTCTCTAGCTGCTGCTCTTCTTGCCATCAGCCTGCAGCGCCCTCTGGTGGTGAGTTGGAGGACTAGAAACTGTGTCAACAATCATTTTGAAAGAAATGCAGCAATACATTGGACTTTTTTCAAAAACAAACAAAATACAATAATGTTAAATACTTTTTAAAGTTTTCATTTAGTTCCCAAAACTGGTAATATTGTTCAAATCTTCAATTGAAAAGAAATATAAACAACAAAGATGTGGAGTTCAGGCAGCAACCATCACTGGACATGCAACATTTAAAAGTGCATTCAAACAGATCGCGTCGATCAGGGGTGCAGGTAGCAGACTGTCATGTTTCCAACCCATACAAATCCTCATTACTCACAATATATCACTAAAAAGTGATTTTTTTTTTAAGTGTGGCACGTTCCAAAGCAGCAAGAAAGGATGACATAGAACATGAAGTTTATATGTTATAACAAGACAATTTGAAGCAAAAAAATATCAATTTTTTTATTTTAATCTAAAAACTTCCTCAATCCAACTACCTGTATTGTTCAGTCTCCTAAAGCCTGTGAACATCACCATTCAATCAAAACTATAATGATAAACAGCGTTACAGCAGAGAAAGTTGCTGCTGAATGAAAACAAAATGCATGAGGAGATGAGTGGTTTTATAATTTGGTTAAACGATGTCTTCAGAGAGGGCATTTCCTCATCCGCTACAGGGTTTTATGGAAAGAATCATCAATGCAGCAGCTAAGTGGTTTAAACAGGAAGAGTTCAGACATATAAACATGTCACACCACTGCTCCTCTGCTAACTTAGCTTTAGCCTCTGCAGGAATATTTGTGTGTTTTACGTGAATAAACTTACATTTCTTGCATCCGCATTTCTTTATTCTTTTGGGATCGGTTATATCATCGTGACAGGCCTTGCAGTAAAACAGCGCTCTGCAAAAGAAGATTTCACTTGAAGAGGAGGAGACCTCATTAAATGTAGATTCGGATTAATTTGATTCAAGGAACATTTAATTTGAAATAGTCTCAGGAACATTTTAAATCCCAGTTTGTCAAACACAAAGTGAGAAAGAATAAGGCAGTCTGACTAACTTAGTGAATATTATATTTTCTTAGATTATTTGTTGTCATGTGAAGAAAACTTTCACTAAAAGAACCGGGTCTCGTCCCTTACCTCTTCACTTCTTTGGCATCACTTGCAATGAAGAACCCCAATGTCCCCTCCTGCATTTTCACATGATTCCCTGGGTTGATCAGGGTGCTGCGAGAATTAGCAGACCCAAGATGATCAATCAGCAGAAAATTACTGACAGTGATATGTTGCTGTCAAAGTGGCTTGTATGACTTGTTTGGCAGGGTAGCTTTAGTTTAAATCAGATAAAAGAGACGCTTCAAAATGTAAAAATGAGAATGAAAACAAAGCTATTGTGTCTCCAAAGAAACCTTCTGCTCTCTTCCTCATCATCCTGTCAGAGTGAGCTGTGATGTGTTTTACTGAACCACTTCAGATGTCAGTTATCTCACATTTTGTAAAGCATTTGTTTATGATCAAACACGCTGATTTGAAGCCGTGTCATCACTGAACAAATACTGACAGCAAACACATCTCGGTATTAATTCACGATTTCTAACATCTCTAACAATCTACTGTGAGCACATCCACCTACCTGCTTTCTCTCTGATCAGACTTGTACTCTATRGCTATCAAGAGCAACTTGAGCTTCACGTAACAGAGTCTGCAAAACAGAAGTAATTCAGAATACAAAAACGACTAAATATGAAAAAGAAAATATATAATGTGGAAAACAGCTATTCAGAAAATTAAAAAAAAACAGAAAAAGAAAATGTTTTTGTGCTTACTCGCAAATTACTGGGAAGGACAAACCCACAAAGGCACTTGAAAGGTACTCTGTGTACATCTCATTAGCTACTCCTTCAAGGTAATACTTCTGCCATGTGTCCTCTTCAATCTGCAACAGAGAAAAACTTCTGATTACAACAAAAACAGAAACAGATGCATCCCCACTAACTCCCCATATGCTGCCTACAGGTCTGATCTGGGAAAATCAGCATCTTTTCCTGATTATTTTTTATAACCAAGTTTACATTTCAATTTGATTACAGGTGGGGCATCTTARCAGTCAGTACCTTGATGAAGGACCTCATGGAGAAAAGGTTGGCCAGCATGGTGGAGAGGCCCTGTGCCAGGCAGCTCTGAGCAATGAAGCCGAGCTTCAGCTCTGCAAGGCAAATAGCATCATCTCCCTCCTTCCAGTTCCAGCTTGGGATGTTCAAAAGGTGGGCCTACAGAGGGGGTGGGAGGAAAAAAAACAGGAAAAGTCATAAACGTAAAAATATCAAACTTAAACAACATTTATTTTAGTACAATATTTCCTTACTGTACAAGTCAAATACATACCTTATTGTGATACTGCAACATCTGGGTGATTATTCTGATCTTTGGATGATAGTTCTTTATGGATATTACTCTGATTAAAAAGACAAAAGGATCAATGAATTCACAAATAAACTGCTTTATCATTTAAGTGCAGAACATGAAACAGCTTCTCCTGTCTGTGTTTGAACTCTGCTCTTTTGCATATTGACCTTTTTACACTTACTAATACTGATGCAGAAAACCGGGCACCTTGTCCCCAAATACATTCATAGCCATCCTGCTTTTTATAGACTTTTATGTACAAACTTATTAAAATTAGTTTTTATTGTATTTTATGTTATGATRGCAAAATAAGCTCAAAGTGAAACRCTGCCAGGTGTCAGAAWGACTGCAGAGCACAGCTGAGACATGAACACAGTAAATGTATGCCAAACAATCAGACCTCATAATGTTGGATGCATCCTCAGCATCGGGGTCAGCACAGTATTTGTTCGCCAAAATCAGGCAGGCATCAGCTGATTCAATCTACAAACAAATTGCATGAAAAAAATAGTTATCCAATCATGACACAACATTAAAATACAAATTAAAGCTTCTCTCTGAGCTAGAAGAGGATTATGTGTTACCTTGACTCTGGCCAGGTCATGTGGGTTTAGGACAGATCCTTGGTAAAACTCTACCTGGGTGAAATGGCGCTTGAACAAGGCTTCCAGCTCAAGATTAGGGGAAATACTGAGGAGAGGAAAATTAAAACATTCAAGATGGCATTTTCTCCACTAACATGTTTTTTTCTCCCAAGAACACAGGTGCAGAAATAAATTTGGCACTTACTTATGGAGAAAAACAATTTCTACATTGACATCGTCCCTGTCCTTGTGTAGGAAGTCTTTTAGGAAGTTTGACACACTCTCGAGTGTTATATGACCACAGACCACAATGTGCCTGAAAAGGAGGTGCAGAATAATAATAGAACTGAAACGATCAAGACATAAAAAAGGTTAAAACACAAACAATGTTTCTTAAAAATCACAAAGCTGAGAGAGATCAGGGACTTTCACAGGAGTGATCTGAAATAAAAACAGCTACATTAAATGATGAGAAGGTCAGAGGGCATTATGGATTTCAGTATCAGATTAAAAAGATCACTTTACTCGGATGGAGATTATAAAATAAGCTCACAGTCTGGTTTGATTTCTACATTTAGTCCCTTTACATAAAAATACAGTTTGGATTTTAACGCTGTCTTTATTATTAATTGTTTTAAAAAAAGATTCAAGAAATCTGTTTGAATCAGGGGCGTCCGCTCTCCAGCAAGTTTGAGAGGTTTCTCTGCTCCAACACACCTGATGTGAGTAAATGATTGATACAGGCTTCTGCAGAACTTGAAGAGGTAATTCAGTCACCGACTCAGATGTGTTGGAGCAGGGAAATGAGCAAAAGTAGCATTCCTCAAGAACCAGGACTGGACACCTCTGCTTTACATGTTTAYCACTAAATATTTTAATAACAAACACAGACTTAAAGATGCCAGAAATTGTAATGACTTTCACAAGCAAACCCACTTAAGTGTTATTTGTAAGCAAAAAACAAAAACATGCAAACATAAAAACATAACAGTTGTGATATTAGTAAGGTAGAAGACAGTTAAGAAAGAGAAAGGAAAAGTAATTATTCATAATATTTCAATTTAAAGCTATTCCAGTGAAAATACAAACTGATTCTGCTAAGAAATTCTGGTTAATTTGACAAAATAAATCAGCACATAAAAAAGTCAGCCAGCTCCCATTTTTGTATATTTTTCATTTATTGGATCAATAAGGACTTATAATTTGACCTCTAAAATTAACATTTGAAATTACTACAAAACTACCAATAAACATATAAAAATAGTAGAGTTTAGAAATGCATGATACCAGAAGCCACATTTTGTTCAAGCATGGAGGCACTCAGCAGAATTTCTTGTCTTTTGTAACGTCTTCAGATCTTCAACTACAAAAGACGCACAAGTTTATGTTACAGTTTTGACATTTCGGGGAAAAATACTTTGGTGTTTTCTTGCAGGATGTTAGATAAGAACAAAGCCACTGAATGATTAGTGCATTTTAGCAGAAATAACAGTTTGGATCTGAACCTAGATGAAAATTGTACACACATAATGAAATTGTTGGTACCCCTTGTTTGTGAGAGAAATAACTTGAACCTGACAAAAGTAATAATAAATAAAAAATTCTATGAATACGAACAAATGAAAGTCAGACACTGCTTTTCAACCATCCTTCAACAGAATATAAATAAAACTCATGAAACAGGCCTGGACAGAAATGATAGGATTCAGGTCAGGGCTCATAGAAAGCCACTTCAAAATAGTCCAATGTTTTCCTTTTAGCCATTCTTGGGTGTTTCTAGTTGTTTTGGGTCATTATCCTGTTGCAAGACCCATGACCTGCGACTGAGACCAAGCTTTGACACTGGGCAGCACATTTCTCTCTAGAATCCCTGATAGTCTTGAGATTTCATTGTACCCTGCAGATTCAAGACCCCCTGTGCCAGATGCAGCAAAGCAGCCCCAGAACATAACAGAGCCTCCTCCATGTTTCACATGCTTTATTTTATTTTACCATCTGTGAACATAGAGCTGATGTGCCTTTCCAAAAAGTTCCATTTTTGTCTCACCTGTCTATAGGACATTGTCCCAGGAGCTTTGTGGCTTGTCAACATGTAGTTTGGCAAATTCCAGTCTGGATTTTTTTATGATTTGGTGTCCTCCTTGGTCGTCTCCCATTAAGTCCACTTTGGCTCAAACTATGAGCGATGGTGCGATCTGACACTGATGTTCCTTGAGCTTGAAGTTCATCTTTAATCCCTTTAGAAGTTTCTCTGGGCTCTTTTGTTACCATTTGAATTATCGTCTCTTTGATTTGTCATCAATTTTCCTCCTGCGGCCACTTGACTACAGTTCCATGGATTTTAAATTTCAGAATAATTTGTGTGACTGTAGTCGCAGGACCTTCAAGCTGCTTGGAGATGATCTTATAACCTTTACCTTTAACATGCTTGTCTATAATTTTCTTTCTTATCTCCTGAAACAACYCTTTCCTTCTCTTCCTCTGGTCCATGTTGAGTGTGGCCCACACCATGTCACTAAACAGCACAGTGAGTATCTGTAGCCCTATATTTTATTCTGTTGAAGCATGGTTGAAAAGTCATGTCTGACTTTCATTTGTTCATTTTTATAGAATTTTTATTTATTATTACTCTTGTCAGATTCAAGTTATTTCTGTCACCATTGTGTTTTTTTCCATTAAACAAGGAGTACCGACAATTTTGTTCACTTGTGTACCTTACTGATACCTGCAAACTGCCTCTCTTTGTATTAACATGCACCAACTCTAAGAACAGGAGAACTTTCATAATGTGATTACTCTAAATTGTCCTCATTAGCTTTAGCAAGTCAGCAACAGTGACAGTTTGTAACAAGTAGGCACTCTTATTTTGTTGCCATTAATTAATTTAAAAACAATCTTTTGATATTTTATTTAGATGCTAAAAACTAAACAGATGTTACTATAACTCATATAGAGTGCAAGTTTATATTCCATTTTATTTATCCATTTTATTATTATTTTAATAGTAAGAAAAAAATTCCCATTTGATTATATGAGTAAAAGTTGAATCTGTGCACTGACTGATATAATCTGACTTCCCACATATTTCATACAACATCTTTTCACAAACATGACTAGAATCAATTCTCTCATCCAACTTTCAGCAAGAAAGCAAAAAGATTTTATTCCTGCAATGTCCAAGAATTATTATTATTATTGTTATTATTATTTTAGTTCTTAGGGTGTAGGTCAGACTGAAGATTAAGGCCAAGACTGTTCAAAAAGCAAAGCGTGGCATGTAAACAAGCAGAGCAGGGCAGTGCAGGTTTTTCAAGCTGAGAAAAACAAGATTTAAAAAAAAAGCGTGAAGCAAGCGACAAGACAAAGAACCAAATATAAGAGTTGTTTTTGTTAATCTGTGAAAGCAGAGAAACTGGAGAACATGCATGAAACTTAAAAGAAATTCATAAAAATGTCTGAAAGAGTTTTAGTTTTTAGGATGAGCAAACAGAAATTCTGTGTAACTCTCCAGTACGTCCCTTTGTTTTGTTAGTTAGAAAATGTGTCAGTTTGTCATTCAATTAATAAAATGCACCAATTAAATCCTGAATTTAGATTCTGGTAAGCAGAATGTTATTGCATATTTGCTTAACTGTGTGATAAACATAAATTAGGTTGGATGTAAGGGAAAAGTGCATGAAGAAGAAAAAAGGAGAATAATTTGCAGAATCAAGTGGAACAAAATGCTCAACACCTTTAAACACCACAAAACATGTTGGATTTTCTCAAAATACAGATATACAGTGATTAATTTATCATTTCTTTGTGAATAAATAACACTTTAGTTCTCTGTTTTTACACTTAACCAGTGGAGAATATTGTGAAAAGATGAATGTGTGTTTAACACTGCTGGGTATTTGCAACAAGTGTATATATATAGCACAGCTTTAGCCAGTTATATATAGCACAGCTTTTCTTCTATATTAGCCAGTTAATTATAATATTAATTTTTTGTTTTTCCTGAAGCATTTTATTAACTGCAAATATTTCTATGCTTGTTGCAAATTCCCTCCGACCATTCTGAGCTTGTAGTGCTGCACAATAATTAGATTGTTGTGTTTGACTAAGAGACCCTTTAGGCAGAACGCAGTGCTATGAAATAAATTAATTTYTACACCTAATGGACACAAAGCTTATATTTATCCAAATTCTGCTGAAGCCAGCAGCACTACATGCGCTGAAAGATGCTTTTGGGTGCATTAAATCCAAATTTCTAGTTCTGCCAAATCAAAATAGAAAAAAACACACAATGTAATCTTTGATTTGTAGCTGCTGATGGGTTACTTATAGATGACCAACAATATAGATCATCTTTTCTGTCATTACAGCTGCTTTTCAATGTGAGAAGAGCATGCTTTACAACTACATTTAGTGGATAATCACAGTTTCTATTAGTGAGAAAATCCTACATGTAACACTTTTAAGCACCAAAACAAAGCAGCTAAAATATGTGTGATTACACTGAAATAATATCTTTCTTATCAAGGCATTTTGTCTTCACTTGAATTCCTGTGTGATGATAAAATCTATTTAAATTTCTAGATAAATCATAATTATAAACCCCATCCCAAAAAACAAACCCATTCCTGCATACTTGAATCAAACTTTTAGGACTCCATGATAAAAATAAATTGCCTTGTTAAGATTGATTTATTTACAGTGTAAAAGCAAACATTTCTTGATTGTACAAACAAAGCTGTAGCAAACCAACACAATCATCATGGCCAAGTTCTTCAGTCACAGTGTGACTTTTGGGCTGATTGAGATCCTTACATCTCAAATCAAAGTTTCATGATGTTTGTTCAAACAGAATTCAGAGTGTCACCTCTTTATGAGAGGGCCACTCGAGTCACACAAAACCACACCATTACAAGTTTGTTTTTGTTCCTTATTAGATTGACTTACTTTCTGCCTCTGGTCGAGTTATAACTCCCTCCATATTTCTTCCGATTAAGGATGAGAGCAGCAATTTCTGGCACGTAGCGAGCAAACATGGCCTACATGCATGGAAAAGAAAAAGAAAAGGGCATGCAGAGAAAGTTCTACTGCGGCGGAGGCAGTAGAGCCTCCTTGAATACTTACTTTCTCCCATTAACCGCACTATAGGAACCACCATATTTCTTGCGGTTTCCTATTAACTCTATGATTTCAGGGACGTAGCTTGCAAACATGGCCTAAGGAGAAGATAGGAAACAGAAGAGGATACTAAAAAAAAGACAAGTAAAGAAGGGCAGCTCCTGTGGGTTCTTTTGTTTTGGTGAGAAATTTATGAGGTCGAAAGAGAAATGCTACTGTTTGAAAACTTAATATTTGTTAAAAAGAAGTGGAACAGTTTCAAATGTGCTTTTTTAAATAGAAATTGTGTGAATGTAAGCTGGAGTTCTGCCACAGTTACATTCCAATTAATTCAACAATATGAGAATGAAAAAGGAAATTAAAAGGCCAATATTTACAGATATTGGAAGAATAAAGGAGAAAAATGACAGCTCATGAGCAGAAGCCGATCTGTGGTAGAAAAATAAAAGAAATCAAATAAAGCCTTAAAAGCCATGTTTTGTCCAACAAACACACGTGTCGGGTGGATTTGAAGGGCCCAGGTGAACAGATGGCAAACATTAACTCTCTCCACTGCGGCACATTCAACTAAAATGCCTTAAAGTTTATCTTAATTCAGAAAGATATTAAACATATTTAACATAAAGTTGCTCACGTTATTCCTGAAATTATTTGAAAATAGTTAAATTTCTATTTTTCCTGTAAATAAAGTTTTTAACAAATGTTTTCCTGATTAGGCTTTAAAACCGCGGTTTCTTTCAACTAATCAACTTTGGCTCATCATGACAAAAAAAAAGCTTCATCAATGTGAATT